>NC_137941.1:20675649-21133522 GCF_963969265.1 Rhamphochromis sp. 'chilingali'
TCGAAATACAGTGTTTATTTAGTTACAGTAAACGTTAGTGACACTTGCTTCCAGAAGATTTTGATTAAAACTGATCAAAATCTTCAAGATGGCGCCTGTGTCTTTGGCACGCCGTCTATCGCTCTCTTTTATTTGTTTTATTTTATTGCTTTTAGTCAATTTTGTGCAACATGTCAGCCCTACATTGTTTTATGATCGCCAGACATTATTGGAAATAGGCTTATCTACCCAAGCTTTAGCTCGGTTTGGAAATGACAACCAAGGCTTTCTGCCTCCCGATTTGGAAGTAACACCACCTCACTGGCGCTCCTTACCATTGCCACTGGATGTGCGGAAGCGACGCAGGAGACGGGGTAACCGTGGAGGTCGCCTTGTCAAACTGAGACTCAGGATCTCTTGTTTTCCTCATGAGCTTCGCTCAATTTGTCGATCCTGCCCGCGACTCTTGGTGCCGTTGCGTGCTTTGGACCCGGTGGACTCCTGCTTGGTTCCTGTTGTGGGATCTCTCGAGAAGGGTTCTGCAAAACCCTCTCCTCTCCGACATCTGCGTTGGCGTGGAGTGGACCAAACAAACCTCCGACCTGTGGATCTGGTTGTTGCTGCCTCGGAAGCTCCCGAGCCAATTCCTCTCAGGTTGGGATTAATTAACGCCAGATCGGTGGCAAATAAGACATTCATTTTGAAGGAATTTTTTGCTTCCCATGCACTGGATTTTCTTTGCTTGACTGAAACTTGGATTCCACCCGGTGAGTTAAGTGCCTTTTCTGAATTACTGCCGGCTGGCTGTGCCTTTTTTAGTGTTCCGAGAGTTTCTGGTCGCGGAGGAGGGCTAGCTGTTGTTTTTAAGGCACATCTTGACTTTAAGCAGCTATCCCCATCAACACGCCACACCAGTTTTGAACTCTGTTTGTGTGAACTGGGCCACTCGTCTTCGCTGTTGTGTGCGATTGTTTATCGGCCCCCAAAATATAACAAGGAGTTTTTATCCGAGTTCTCAGAGTTTCTTGCTGACTGTGCATCACGGTATGACCAGATCCTTTTACTTGGTGATTTTAATAAGATAAGATAAGATAAGATAACCTTTATTAGTCCCACACGTGGGACTAATAATATACACGTCTGCTGCCCGGGGAAGCCCCTGGCTAAGGACTTTCTGGACTTAGTGAACTCTTTTAACTTTGTTCAGTCTGTTAAAGGTGCCACTCAAGAACGTGGTCACACACTGGACTTGGTTTTATCACATGGTTTATCTGTCCATAACGTACTCGTCGAGGATGCGGTGTTCTCTGACCATATGCCTATTTTATGTGATATTGTTCGTTTTAATCCTGTTCTTAAGCGTGCTGTACCTGCTCGATGTTATCGTGCTTTTGGCTCAGATACTGCCGAGCGGTTTTCCATATTGTTTGACCAATTTATTTCTTATCCTCCTGAGTTGTCCATCTCAGAAGGATTAGTTTCTTGTTTGGATTCTGCTTGTAAATCTGTCCTCGACGCTGTCGCTCCTTTTATATTCAGACAATGCAAGCCAAAGGCTAGTCCTTGGCTAACTAATTTTACTAGAGCCGCTAGAAAAGAATGCAGAAGATGTGAAAGACGGTGGAAAAAAGATAGTCTGTGCGTCTCTATGGAAGCTCTTAAGACTAGCTGGAAAGTCTATCAGAGAGCAGTAAAGGCTGCCAAGCACTCCTATTTTTCTCAACTTATTGCTGCCAGCTCGCATAACCCTCGTGTTCTATATAATACTATAAATTCTGTACTTAATCCGGAAGGCTATATTCTTTTGCACTCTTCTGCGGCTATGTGCAATAAGTTTCTTAATTATTTTCTGGACAAGGTTGCTAGTTTGAGACCTCTGACTCTACCTATTGCTGACCCAGCCATGCATGGTTCTTGCTCAAGTCTGTTCTCTGCTTTTCTACCAATTGTTTTATCTGATTTAGAGAAACTTGTGTTGAATGCTAAACCGTGTGGCTCTCCAAATGACGTTGTTCCTCCCCGTTTTCTTAAAAAAGGTATTTCCTATCATCGGACCACATATTCTGAACATTATTAATACTAGTCTTTTGTCTGGTCAAGTACCTAGGGAATTTAAGCATGCAGTCATACATCCTTTACTTAAGAAACCAGGCTTAGACAGTTCAGTCATATCAAATTTTAGACCCATCTCTAAGCTTCCCTTTCTTAGTAAGATTCTGGAAAGGATTGTTTATACTCAGTTGATGGACTACTTGAATGACTCTAAATTGTCAGAAATCTTTCAGTCCGGCTTTAAGCCATTCCACAGCACGGAGACAGCCCTCGTAAAAGTTATGAATGACATCCTGATAGCGACAGACCGTGGTAAATATGCAGTGCTGGTCTTGTTGGACATGACAGCTGCATTTGACACTGTGGATCACGATTTGCTGATCTCCCGCTTACAGCACTGTGTGGGAATTACTGGTTCGGCACTTTTGTGGTTAAAGTCCTATCTTTTAAATAGGACATTTTGTGTTAAGTTGGGGTCGGCTTCATCCTCTGTGGCCCCTCTGCTTTGGGGTGTGCCACAGGGATCTATTCTTGGGCCGTTATTGTTTTCATTGTACCTCTTGCCTCTTGGCGCGATTTTCCGAAAGTATAAAGTGCCATTCCATCTATACGCAGATGACTGCCAGCTCTACTTACCTTTTAGTCATTCTGATAGTCTCCCAACTGGACCTCTGCTTGACTGCCTTACTGATGTCAAAGCATGGATGGCAAAAAACTTTTTAAATTTTAATGATCGGAAGACAGAAGCAATTTTATTTGGCCCAAATCGTTCTTCTCATACTCTGGATGTTGATCTTGCAGCTTTGACTTCCCAACTAAAGAGTTCGATCACAAATCTCGGAGTTAAAATTGATTCTGCACTCACCTTTGATGACCATGTAAACGGGGTGGTAAAATCAGCATTTTATCACCTCAGACGTTTATCAAAGGTTAAGCCCTTTCTTTCCAAGCGTGACTTGAAAAGCGTTATTCATGCCTTTATTACCTCACGTTTAGATTATTGTAATTCTCTTTTAACAGGGGTTGGGCAGGGCACTTTGTCACGCTTGCAATTAGTGCAAAATGCTGCGGCACGATTTTTAACTGGCAGAAGAAAATTTGATCACATCACTCCGATTTTGGCCTCTTTACACTGGCTTCCAATTGAATTCAGGATCCGTTTTAAAGTCCTTTTATTGGCTTTTAAATCTCTAAATGGTCTGGCACCTGTTTATTTGTCTGACTTGTTGAAGCCCCACGTCCCCACTCGTTCCCTTCGGTCAGCTGAGCAGTTGCTGCTTTCGGTCCCAAAGTCACGGCTGAAACTTAGAGGAGACCGAGCGTTCTCTGTTGCCGCGCCGATGCTTTGGAATAACCTTCCTCTCCATATTAGACAGGCTGCATCAGTGCCAGTTTTTAAGTCTTTATTAAAAACCTATTTTTATTCCCTGGCTTTTAACTCTGTGGGTAACTGACATTTTTATTGTTTTTTAACTTTATTGCTATGTTTGGTTTTATTATTTTGTGCATATTAGTAGTGTACAGCACTTTGGTCTACCAGGTGTGTTTTTAAAGTGCTATATAAATAAATAAATGATGATGATGATGATGATGAAAACTGTAATGTAGTAGTAATGCTTGAGTGTTAACTTTGCCTGACATAATGTCAACTGTCTGAAAGAAATCCAAAGTAATACAAAAGATTGCAATGATTCATTTTTCTTACTTTTCAACCTGTAGTCATGCTGCTGCTCCGTCTGTTTTAATGAGGGTTAAAAAAAAGACTAACAACAAGTATACTATTGAACATGGGGTGTATTTCTGTTCTGTTCTTATCTTTTTTTTTTTTTTTTGGTCAGATGTTCTGAAGGAGCTTGATGATGCTTATGACCGGTATCGCCGTGAATCTGACTCCCTTCAGAGGCGCAAGCTTCAGTTGTCTATTCAGAGGGCGCTAATTCGCAGTCAGGAGCTTGGAGATGAAAAGATCCAGATTGCTGGTCAAATGGTACGTGGAAGAAAAACTGGACAAAAAAGTAGCTTTTGGGTCTTAATGTGTGTATTGATGAATCTACGTTACTCTTCTTCTGTGACAAGAACGCTTACCCTGATTAATGGGTTTTATGGATCTTTTGTATCAGGACTGAATGAGCTTTATGTTTACATTTTTTGGAAATCTGTTGTAGAAAGAAAGAAAAAAAAAATCTAAACATTTACAAGACTCCAGCAGTAAACATTAAATAACTCTATTGTAGATACAAGCTAGGCAGTTACCAGAAACACAACACTATGTTTGACCTTCCTGTTTGGCATGTTTGGTATGTCAAAGTTCAGTTGGGTTGTGTTCCTTTTGTGATACATAATTAAAGTGGATAGCTTTGATAATAATTTCTCTATGAACATTCACATTTATATATATATTTTTTTAAACTATTTTCAGGCTCTTGCCTTTATATGGATAGCACAGTAGCGATAAACAGGAAATGGGGTACAGAGGGAATGACATGCAGGGAAGGACTGGGCGACCAGGAGTGGAACCAGATACAGAGCTGCTAAAATCCTTTTAGTCCATCTGGCACGCATCCCTCCCTCTACAAACACAGGTTTACCCTGTGTAAACCTGTTTATAGTAACATTTATAAGCCCCTAGACGTCAGCTAAGCCTAAACTGCTGAAAGCATGAACTTCTTTCTAGTTAATTCAGCAAAGAAGGCAAAATTTATGTTCAACAAATCTTAATCAGAGTTGGCTTTTTAAAACGTACAGTGCATCCAAGGGAGCTACAGATTGTCTCTTCACAAAAACATAAACCAAAAAGGATTTAGGCTTCACGATGATTAATGAGAGTCCTTTAAAAAGCTTTTATTCGTGCAAGTTCAAGCAACATGGCTCATGTGTTTTCAGGTTCAGCTGTTGATTGGCTCTGTCGGGGCACAGACATGGCAGATACTGATGTAGTTTGGGGTTTCTCACATAGATTTGTATTCAGGATTATTTAAGTGTGATGGTTTAGTCTACATTGTCAAATAAATTAGGTGAACTTGGAAAAAATAAAAAACAAAACATGAATGTTCTTTCTTTTTTCCAGGTGGAGCTGGTTGAGAACCGAACGCGACAAATAGACTGGCATTCAGAACTACTCCTTTCCTCTCAAGAAATCCCAGAAAGTCACATTCCTCCGGCCACCTCCATGACAACCACTGCATCGTCTTTGATGTCCTCAACATCAGCTACAGTTACTGTGGGCAAACCCAGTCACCACGACAAGAAGCGTGATGAGGTCACATCATCTTCAGGTGGTGGAGAAAAGGCGGGAGGGAAACGCTCACGACGTCAGAAAAATGGAGAAAATCGGGAAAGCTACGGGGGTCTGGATCATGCTGAGGAAGTGGGAGTGGGGGTGTCTCGGGAAAAGAAGGCCAAAACATCTTCCAAGAAAAAGAAAAGGTCAAAAGGAAAATCAGAGAGAGAAGTGTCTCCTCCAGACCTGCCCATCGATCCGGATGAGCCAACATATTGCCTGTGCGAACAGGTGTCTTACGGCGAGATGATTGGCTGCGATAATGACGAATGTCCCATTGAGTGGTTTCATTTCTCCTGCGTCGGGCTCCATCATAAGCCTAAAGGCAAGTGGTACTGCCCGAAGTGTAGAGGCGAAAACGAGAAGACCATGGACAAGGCCTTAGAAAGGGCTAAGAAGGAGAGAGCCTACAACAGGTAGCTCACCTGGCCCCATGAACATTCCTGTGTGAAAAATTTAATTTTATCTATATTAGCCTTCATTTCCAGTTAACAGTTTGCTAAAAAAAAAAAAAAAAAAAAATCCACGAAGAGAGGGGTGTTGTAAATAGTTATTTTTGTAACAGCTGTGTACCTGAGAAACGAGAATGCCATCTCCTGGTTGTTTACAAACAGTAGCTGTAGTACAGTACACAACCATGTGCATGTTTGTAACAAGCTGTCCTGCACATCATCCCTCTTTGTGTTCATCTTGCATGCAACATCACAAGCTTAACTATATAAACTCAAATAAAAAACAAAGTAGAAACATGAATTCTGTGTTCTTCAACACTACTTTATAGTCAACACTCAAAGTTCACTGTGTGATGATTTCAGATGCATCATTTTCTGTAATCAATGATCTGTAATTACAACTGAATTGCGGCTTACTGCATTTCACTAGAACATTGTACAAGAGCAACATGGATGCTACTTTTATGATAAAATGAGATGTTTAAAATGTATTTAATGAGTTTTAGGTAAAAGCTAATGATTCTCCAGTATTGCATAAAGAACTGTCAGTTGAGAGTGCATTTTAACTTATATTGAATATATAATTTTATTTTGCTGTTTCAACAAAGATCTCAAAATAAGACCATATATAGTGGATTTTCTGGCATCACCATCTCTAGAAACAGATCTTATGAGAACTTTAGCTTTACTGTGATCCACTTTCCCAGACAAGGCCTGATTTAGACTGACTACGAATCTCCGTAGAGCCTACAACGTACCCTACGCAAGTGGCCGTTGTTGCTACGAGCATTTATGCTCAAACCTTGGAAAGTAAAATAACTTGTGCACTAACAACTTGAAAGAAAATGCATGTCCATACAGGGATGACTTTGCCCTTTTTTATTATTTACAAGTACTGGAAAAGGTGACATGGGGGACAACCAGTGCAAAATCTGTACATAATTTCAGTTGCAGGTTTCTTATATACACAAGTGAACGGGAAAGTGAATACACTCCGTCATGCATGTAACAGTTCACAACACAGCAAAGGACATGGTGTAAAGGTGATTTAGTTGTAGTCTGTGATAATCAGGCTGCTCAGTATCCAACTGCCTTATGAAAATAAACTGACAACAAATCAGGCTCACAACAGAAAAGGACCCATGACTTAACGATGTACCCTCTTGAGACACAAAACAATTAATCATGGAGTTATTAGAGCAAGTTGGAACACACCAGGATTTTAAGTAATGGCCCTCAAGTCCATAATGATATTACATCAAGGCAAGATTCAGCACATTTCCCCTGATGAACTTAAAAAGGGGGCGAGAATAGAAAAAAAAAAAAAAAAGGCCCTCTTTGTTGGGCAGGAACAAGATGTTTTATGATGGAAAGTTGAGGGTAAAGTGCATAAAAGCTTAAAATTAAAAGAGGGGAGGGTCAAAAAATTAAGAGTTATTCCACTAAAACTTGCAGCACACACAGCTTAACAATGGACGGAGAGAAGCAATCACAAGTATCAGGTCAACTGTCTCTCCAGCTTTGTTCTACGATGGCAGAGACGCGTTTCTCATATTCCCGTTTGTTCTCCTGGTACAGCTGAGCTGCCTGGCTGTTGGCCGGACTGTTGGGGTTTGGCTCATCAAGCAGGGACTGCAGGGGGAGAGAAGATTAATACAGAAGGCAAGAATATTTAAATGGAAAACAACAAACCTGAATCAACTTATTCATCTACTCAATGTTATTGCACAATACTGAGAATTTTCCAGTTTGCCACTGTACTTTTACAAACTAAAATCTCTAATCTTTTGAATTTAATCATAAATTTAAATCTATCATTTGTATATTGATTATTTTCATGTATTAACAGCACTTAATGAATCAACACTACATTATAAATGAGTTGCTATATAAGAAAATAATATTCAGAAATTCTCAGATGTTACCGATATGTTTAAGCTTACACTTTGGGACATTTGTTTAGTTCACATGATATGAGTGGAGATTATTCAATCAGTGGGTGGTCAGCTGCAGTCCTACACACTGACATTAAACTTAGTCTCAGTGGATGAGCCTGAATTTGCAGAAGCAGCTTTTCGTTTCTCAGAGAAATATATACATATTATTTCTATTATATATTATAATATCGCAGACCTGCGACCATATGTTCTGGACACTCGGGTAAAGAGAGGGGCTGAGCTGTCAACTGATCACCACCTGGTGGTGAGTTGGATCAGGTGGCGGGGGAAGACGCTGGACAGACCTGGTGCACCTAAACGCGTAGTGAGGGTGTGCTGGGAACGTCTAGCAGAGGCCCCAGTCCGCGAGATCTTCAACGCACACCTCCGGCAGAGCTTCAACAGCATTCCGAGGGAGACTGGGGACATTGAGTCCGAATGGACCATGTTCAGCGTCTCCATTGCCGAAGCTGCTGCATTGAGCTGCGGCCGCAAGGTGGTTGGTGCCTGCCGTGGTGGTAATCCCCGAACCAAATGGTGGACACCAGAGGTGAAGGGAGCCACCAGGCTGAAGAAGGAGTCCTATCGGGCTTGGTTAGCCTGTGGGACTCCGGAGGCAGCCGACAGGTATCGACAGGCCAAGCGGAATGCGGCTCGGGCAGTGGCTGAAGCAAAAACTCGGGTGTGGGAGGAGTTCGGAGAGGCCATGGAAAAAGACTTTTGGACTGCCTCGAAGAGATTCTGGCAAACTGTCAGACGTCTCAGGAGGGGAAAGCGGTGCTCTACCTGCACTGTGTATAGTGCTGGCGGAGCGCTGCTGACGTCGACTGAGAAAATTGTCAGGCGGTGGAAGGAATACTTCGAGGACCTCCTTAATCCCACTAACACGTCTTCCGAGGAGGAAGCAGAGTCTGGGGATGAGGGGAATGACCCGCCAATTTCCGGGGGCGAGGTCACTGAGGCAGTTAAACAACTCCTTGGTGGCAGAGCCCCTGGTGTTGATGAGGTCCGCCCCAAGTTCCTGAAGGCTCTGGACGTTGTAGGGCTGTCCTGGTTGACACGCCTCTGCAATGTTGCGTGGAGATCAGGGGCAGTACCTGTGGACTGGCAGACCGGGGTGGTGGTCCCCATCTTTAAGAAAGGGGACCGGAGGGTGTGTTCCAACTACAGGGGGATCACACTCCTCAGCCTCCCTGGGAAAGTCTATGCCAGGGTGCTGGAAAGGAGAGTTCGTCCGTTAGTCGAACCTCGGATACAGGAGGAACAATGCGGTTTTCGTCCTGGTCGCGGAACACTGGACCAGCTCTTTATCCTCTCCAGGATACTTGAGGGTGCATGGGAGCTTGCCCAACCAGTCTACATGTGTTTTGTGGACTTGGAGAAGGCATTCGACCGTGTCCCTCGGGGTGTCCTGTGGGAGGTGTTGCGGGAATATGGGGTATCTGGCCCATTGCTACGGGCCATTCGATCCCTATACAACCGTTGCAAGAGCTTGGTTCGCATTGCCAGCAATAAGTCGGACTCGTTCCCGGTGGGTGATGGGCTCCGCCAGGGCTGCCCTTTGTCTCCGGTTCTGTTCATAATTTTTATGGACAGGATTTCTAGGCGCAGCCAAGTGGCGGAGGGCTTTCGCTTTGGTGGCCTCAGAATCTCATCTCTGATTTTTGCAGATGATGTGGTTCTGTTGGCTTCATCGGGTGAGGGCCTCCAGCTCGCACTGGAACGGTTCGCAGCCGAGTGTGAAGCAGCGGGAATGAGGATCAGCACCTCCAAATCTGAGGCCATGGTTCTCAGCCGGAAAAGGGTGGAGTGCCCACTCCGGGTCGGGGATGAGTTCCTGCCCCAAGTGGAGGAGTTCAAGTATCTCGGGGTCTTGTTCGCGAGTGATGGGAGAAGGGAGCCGGAGATCGACAGACAGATTGGGGCTGCAGCTGCAGTAATGCGGACGCTGCACCGGTCCGTCGTGGTGAAGAGGGAGCTGAGTGTAAAAGCGAAGCTCTCAATTTACCGGTCGATCTACATCCCTACCCTCACCTATGGCCACGAGCTGTGGGTAGTAACCGAAAGAACGAGATCGCGGATACAAGCGGCAGAAATGAGCTTCCTCCGAAGGGTGGCTGGCCTCTCCCTTAGAGATAGGGTGAGAAGTTCGGCCATCCGGGAGGGGCTCAGAGTAGAGCAGCTGCTGCTCCACATCGAAAGGAGCCAGCTGAGGTGGTTCGGGCATCTGACAAGGATGCCCCCTGGGCGCCTCCTGGGTGAGGTGTTCCAGGCATGTCCCACCGGGAGGAGGCCCCGGGGCAGACCCAGGACACGCTGGAGAGATTATATCTCTCGGCTGGCCTGGGAACGCCTTGGTATTCCCCCGGATAAGCTGGAGGAGGTGGCTGGGGAGAGGGAGGTCTGGGCCTCTTTGCTTAGGCTGCTGCCCCCGCGACTCGGCCCCGGACAAAGCGGATGAAGATGGATGGATGGATGGATGGAATATTGCCACAATGATTTGGAAATGCACTTAATGTTTCCATAATCAAATTAACAATAATATGCCATAATAATGAAATCTTTTCTTTTATTGTTAAATATTGACACTTCTTACCTGGATAGATGTTAGAATAGAAGACACATCATAAGTGGGGCTCCAACGATTCTGTAGGATGTCTAAACATATACTGCCATCCGCGTAGACTGTAGAGAAAAAACAATTATTAACAGGCCACAAATAACACTATAACGAGGCAGCAGGTGATCATGTTCTTACCATTTGGATGAAACATCTTTGACACAAATCGCACTGTAGGGGGTTTGTTGGGATATTCTTCTGTGAATTCTACGATGAGTTTAAATGTACCTGAAACAAAGGAACACATATGAGATTTTGGACCAACTGAGGACACTGTGGAGATGTGACTTGAGGAGTCTCTTTCAATTAATTCTATTCAGTGAGATTTTTGATTAAGTTACTACATTTAACTTTATCTATCTCCATATACAGTGGGGTACTTACCATCCTCAAAGGGAGTTCCTTCAGGGCTGCGAATTTAGAGAAAAGCGATATTTTGTCATTTGTTCAGACACAAAAATAAGATCTACACTTCAGAACCAAATTAATTTCTTACCCAAAAATGACTGCATTCCACACCATGATGTTGTTTTCAGAAGGGGCACCACTGACACCAGCTGGAGGATCCTCTTGTAGACTGCATACCCAAAAGGTTAAGTAAATAAATACACTGAAGCAAAGTTTCAAGGCCTCAAAGGTAATGACCAGAGACTGTATTTCTCCACTGAGTCCACAGAAAGGTGTATTTCACAATCAAATGTCTCCTTTCATTGTCTAACCACACCCACATTTATAAGGTCAAACAAACATACCATACTTGGAAACACAGCTGTTGCCATGGTTTCCTTTTTCTAACACAATGTGTCAGTGCCATTAATGATAAACGGTAGGAACTGTTATTTACTAAATACAGAATTAGTTACATCATGAGCGACAACGATGCTTATATTGTGCCTGCTCAAAGTTAGCTGTTAAAATTTAAAATTACCATAACTACCTAACTTGCAATGAAGCCTCAGAAACATTATATAATTGTTCTGCTGTGAGATGCTCAATCACTACCCATTTATTGGCACTTATCTCCACATAACTGAGTCACCTGCCTTCACAAAGTGTTGTGTTTATTCGGAACTTAAATCTTGGCCCCTCCACATAAAGATAAAAATACAAAACACAATGAAAATACAAAATACCCAGAAAACCGCAAAATTCACTGAAGATGAAACTAAACATGAATAAAAGAAAAAAATTAAAAAGCCATATCAGTAATAGGTTTGGGCTACACCAAACCATATTCCTCCCAAACACCTGGAAATACCTGCTCACATTCCTGAATCCTGATATTTCAAATATGACATAATCAAAAGACCAGAGGCTCGCTTTACAGTGAGATCAAAACACGTTTAAGGACCCCGAAGAGGTCCAGTAACTCACTACGATAAACAGTTAGGATCGCTTACAAAGAAAAAAACCCCAAAACATTTTCCGTGGGCAGTGTTACATTACGGTTATAAAGGGACCTGAAGGCCAATACACGGCCTGGCATTCGCTTTGTTTTACTGTTGTTTCTCACCTTTGACATATTGATTTCTACTCGGAAATTTACATAACAATCTAACTTTATTCTGTTTCGCTTCTTGGCGTCATTATTTGCCCCATTAACTCAAACTTTTGTAAGTTTAAGACCGTGGGGATGTCGAACCGTTTGTGCTGGTCAACAACGCAACTATGAAGCGGAAATATAAGATAAACGGAAGGAATACATTCGTGGAGTACTGGGGTTGAATGCGTTGAAAAAAATGTTTAAACCATGAAAAATGTCCGTCCGGCCATTTCTCACGCATATTCAAAGCTAAAGGTTTAAAGAGTCAGCTACGAGCTGTACGTTGACAGAAGCCTTAGTAAACCAACCTGCTAGCATTAGCTAGATCCGTTAGCGTCACGGAAAGACGAAGCGCTTTGAAAAAAAAAATACTTCACATAAATGATTCACATTCGCAGAAGCATACGATAATCTATAGCGGTTGCCTTGTGGTTGTTTTTACACAGGAAACTCATAAAATTGACTATATCCTAAAAAAACAGCGATTAGCTATGTCGGGCTAGCACAAGCTGACAAAACGGCTAACGATGTCGGCATAATTCCTGTACACCAACTCACCGTTTAAAATCTCTCATAAGTCTTCTTCTGGCCGGGGTTGACATATCTTAACTTGAAGAATACGTACAGACAAGGCAAAATAGTTGACAGGAGCTTATTTGCCTATATTATAGTTAATGTAATTTGAGAACGTTACAGAAACCTTACAGATGGGAGCCCGACTCTTCCGTCGTCCTATAAAGCTAATATGACGCTCTGGTTTGCGTACATAGATTTACACAGGACGATACCACATCAAGAAGGAAGGGGGGGGGGGGGGGACATCTGCGATTTATTACTAAGCAAACCTGAAATTTCTAGCATGAAAATGTCAGTAGACATTTTGTGTTGTTAGCATAAGTAGTTTCTATAAAAACGCGGTACTTCCTTTCAACACGATAGATTTATCTAATACAATATTTTATTTGATTGGAATCAACTCCCCACCCCATTCGAGTTACGGGTGGCGCGGGGCGTGGCCACGGTGACGTAGCCTCGATGACGGGAAGTTTGTGCTGAGCAGCTATGATGAAGGTCGGCCCTATGACAGCTGTGCCAGCACGTGAGAGTGCAACTTTTAAAGCAGTTTTCTGTATTAAGCGAGCACACCAATAACTTTTAATGTATATATCTAATGGATAGAAAAAGAAAGTAGGATACCATGATTCTCTACACACATTATTTCATAAGCCATCTATGGCAGGAAGCAGAACAAGATGTACGGAGAAAAATCAAACTTTGGAAAACCTTTTTTTAATGAATCTTATGTGTTTCCATTTTTTAACATATTGAGACAAACAAAATTTCAGCACTGGCAGTGGTTCATCTCAAATGCTTACTTTAGTGTATTCAAAGAAAACTGCTATTTGTAGCATAAATCACAACAAGAACTAAACATTAACTTTTGTCTTTAACAACACAAAAATCCACTTTTTACGCTGCTTTATTAATGCAGTTTCAGACCCATCCAGAACAGTGGCTCTGCTGTTAATAACAAAGAAATTCAATGATCGTGACCACTCTGTGGCTTTAAGGCGAATGAATGCTTGTTTAGGCTTAGATGAGTTTCAGGCAAAAAGGAAGAGGTGTCAGGAAGATCACTTTTGTATTTTAGGATCCATGGTAAAGAAGCATGGTGCTGAAGAGGGTGTGGTCATAGAACTGCTCCGCTTTCACAGACTTCAGGTGCTCCACCTGACTGCCTCCAGTGCTAATGATCTCAGGTGAGCCGCTGTGGATGTGGTGGTCAAGGAGGATTTCTGCTGTTGGGCCGTTTGAGAAAAAGTCCTCACAGTGTCTTTCACCTGCCACTGTAAATGAAACAAATAGTCAAAAGGGCAAACAAATTGTTTTGATCGTGTTCCTGACTCTAATAGAGAACAAACGAGGCAGGGGGCGATTTTGTTTTGCACAACTATTTAAAATTCTTTTTACTACAATTCTGTAAGCAGCCATGTAAAAATAATGTCTATTACATGGCCAGCTTTCAACACACATCAAGTGGTATCCAACTCTTTGGATTTTAAAAAAAAGAAAAAAAAAAGAGATCAATAAATTGCGAAATAGACTCCACGGGTTTATGCAATCTCAAAAGTTTTGACCTGAGACCTTGTTTTAAAATAGGTCACATCCTGATCTGTAGTAATTCTGACATACAATTTGCGTTGTACCACCATGACCTAGTTCTGTGTCATTTCACAAGAAAAATCACAAGTCTTTTAAGCTCCACGACCCAACATCACAAGCAGAATTGTAAAAAATGTCAAAGGCACTGTATTTGCAATCATCTGAAAAATGTAAGCATTTTTAAAAATAAATAAATAAACACAGATGTTGTGAGACAGGAGAAAGAAAAAAAAAAAAAAAAAAAAAAAAAGAGCACAAGGATACACCAAGAAAACAAAGGCCACATTTATAAACTTTATACACATTTAATGATGTCAAGCAGTCAAGTACAAAGCTAAATCTGCTCAGTACTCAAAACATTTGATGCCCCAGATTCAAAGACTACACACTCAAACCTTCTGCCACGTAAAACAAAAACCATGTTCAACATGAAATAGTACTACAAAATACAGAAAGAATCCCCCCAGCGTCTATAAAATTTGAACACAGCATACATTAAGTTACCGTTTGGATTACTTAACGCAGCTTAACAAATAAGGCTTTTTGCAAAGTGTAAAAAACCATGCAAACTTTTTTTCAGCAGGACTGTTTGTACATAACAACCGATTGCAATATGGCCTGATATTAATTTAAAAAACACACTGGGTATTCTTCTGTAACACACGCAAATGCAAGCCTTGCTGCTAGTTACCTTAAAAGTTCGCCAACACACACACACACACACACACACACACACACACACACAGAGTAAACATTCATCATATTTCAGACCAATCATTGACAAAGGTGAAAAAGAGGGGTTAACAAATTCTACTCTTATGGACCAGTAAATGTTACTAAAGGGCATCTAGAAACTCCAAGAAAGCTGCACAGTGAATTATGTAAATTTTAAAAGCTACATTCATGTTCAGATATGCTTTGGCATAAAGTCATTCTTCAATATAAAATGCGAAATTTCCAGAGACTTTCTTTATGTATGTTTTAAAAAGTGCTTAGGTACCAATTTCACATAAATGTCACCTATTAAATATTATTTTAAATCAACAATATTTACTGATTTATTAAACTGGGAGAAAAACAAACTCGAACATTACTATTTTTTTTGGTGTTGGCAGCAGAAGGTTGGTGTTCACAACATCAGGTGACAAATGAAGTTTTCCTTATTATACAATAATGCACAAGTTTATAAGCGTTATAATAAGACATGACTAAATATTTTTTATGAAGCCAATATAAACATTTGCACTTTTAATGCAAACAACGTGGTATAATTGTGCAAAACAAAATCATCCTTTTATTTAAAACCTAATAAAAAGTAAGCATTACACGAGAACGGTCAGTATAATCCGACGTATGCACTGACTACATATCTGTATAACAAACACATATTAATGCCTTTCTCCTTAAGAGTATAATCAGGTACATGGAAAAGTAGAAAATACAACACACACACGCACGCACACAGCTAAATATCTTTCAAAGGAAGCTCTCCACCAAATCAAAACAAATGTATTTCGATATCTGTGCATTACTCAAAAAGGAAACGTACAACAAACATACAAATGGGAACATTAGCGTGTGCCATTTCACACACAAGCCCTTTACAAGTAGGCATAAGAGTTGGTGCAGCGACAGGGGGTCTGCATCGACGCCACAGTGATGACCTCCAGCTCTTTAGCTGTGGGGCTCGACCTGGCTGGTCCCCCCTGATCCATGGGCCCCGGCCCTTGTGATGGTGCAACCCCATTCATCCCAAATGCAAAGCTTCCTGGCCCACCTGAGGTTACAGTCGCTGCCAGCTCCATGTTCATGCTCTCCATCTGCGCATCTCCAGCTCCATCTAGTGGCCCATTCCCGTTAAGCAATTTGGGTTCCACACAAAAACCTGAGAGCCAAGACGAGTGGAAAAATCAGTGAGCTGAGAGCCAGGACATGTTTCCATCCATCCATTTAAAGAAAGATTTGCTTAGAAGATACAATTAACCCAGATTTTGTCCTAAAAATACATGCAGACACTTGGTCATGTGATGAAAGGAAGAATATAGTTTGTAGATGACAATTTGCTGATCTCCAATTCACCAAAACTGAATTATTTTTTGTTGTCATTCATGCATGCTAGAAATAAATTAAACAGCTGAGTGTAAAAAGAAGTTTGAGTACCCAACATCCTTTGGTGTTTCAACATTATCAATTAATATCAGGAAAATGAATTATAATCAATAAAGAGTCACTGTGTCACACTATTGCTGTGACTCACATAAAATGTGAATTAAGTCTAACAAGACCCTTTGGAGGAAAGACTTCAGAAAATATTTTTTAAAAAGTAAATACCTGCAGAGACCTACCCCCTTAATCTCCTAGATACACTGATGGTATCAATTTCAAAATCCTACTTCACTTGGTTTTCAGATTATCTTGACCTTTGACCTTGAGGTCGAGGTCACTGAGATTTGAACTCGATGGCATCAATTTCAAAATCCTATACTGTCTCGTTCTCGAGTTATTGCATTCACAAACTTTGGTGTGCATGACACTATGCCATCAACCTTTTATGGCTGAGGGGTAATAATGTCTTGAAAGTTTCAATTTCCTTTAAAAGGTAACAGAAGAGAAAAAAAAAAAGTATCTGAACAGACCTGATCAGCTTAGTAACTTACCGTTAGTTCTAGCCTTCTTTCCAGGGTTTGCTTCCATGCCTTCGAAAGACCTTTTTCTGTTGGGCATACCATTCAAGAAGCTGCGTCCCTGGATGGTGGGGTAAGTGTGGCACCCATTCTGGCTCATGCCATTCAGAAAAACCCCGTTATGAGACTGAGCCATGTTTTGTTGGAAGTTCTGGGCATTGGAGAGTATTTCAGCGCACTCCCGGAATCCCTGCGCGTGGGCCAGGTCAGCAGCAGTCAGCCCACTGGCATTCCTCATACTGCACAACAGAAAAGGGAGTGTTAGAAACACTCACTGTATGCTCCATTTACACAAATAAAACACAAACAAAATGAGACAAACCCAAGCACGCACACGCAGGCACACACACCCCCACACGCACATACATACATAAACGCACGCACGCACACTCATTAAGCAAATATTCGCACACACACACACGAACACAGATGTATAGAAATAGCCTGTGCTGCTCTACCCTCTCTCACATCCTCTTCGTCATCTTCATGACAGATGACGACTGATCCCTTTGGGATCATCTGCATCTTAAAGATTTCACTTGTTTCCACATAATTAAGGAAACACATCTGCTGCAAACGGACATGGTTAAGACAGCTGAGCACATGCACTTGAACATGTATGAAATGATCCGCTGCATCCACAGGAGATCACATCCGTGGACCGCGTCAAACGGGCTACATCAAGGAGCATTCTGCGAAGAATGAGAAGTGGTTGTCATCTCACGTCTCCAGCGCCGATAGAATTCAAGGATTTCTGCAAAGCCGCATCAAAAGCGCAGTGATGTTGTCTTCTCTGTGTCAATGTCCACGTGGAAAAGCCAGCAAAGAAAATGACAGACTGGCAAAGTGACGAAATCCCCAGAGATGAGTCAGAGAATCAGAAGATGGTGAAGACTATGATGCAATCTTCAGAACAAACTCCAGAGAGTGAACGATTAGGGCGAGAACAAATCAAGGTCGAACTGCAGCACCCAAGCAACACCACTCTTCTTTTGTTGAGAATGTGAAGCTAAAGTGAACTTGTCCTCATGTTGTTTCAAGAAAAATGAGCAAGAGAATAAAAAAAAAAAAAAAAAACATAATAAAATAACTCTAAGTAGTCTGTGCACTCTGTGTTAACCATAGCCAGTTGCAGCAGTGATAAAGTAACTTTCTGGGAGCAGTAATGAATGAGCAAACAGCACTGTGTCCCCTCCCCCTCACAAATTTACAGTTTTCAAACAGCATTAAAGTGTGGAAACAATTTCACCTGCAGGTAAAATGTGGACAGCAAGGAGAAAAAAACTACACAGGAATAAAATAAAAACTATATTTTAAAAAAGGTGCTATTAATATAAAATATGATCATTCTGCTGAAGGATACAGAAAATAATCGACCAACCAAAGCATTTCTTGCAGCTTAATGATGGAAATTTCTTTTGTCTGTTTCAGCCAGTTACAAAAACAATACTGCCGTTGTTCGGGGCCTAAATGTCATCATGCTGTGAAATGAGTTCTCTAACCAAACAGCTCAGTCTTTGTCAAAGAACTGGGAGCGCTGGCCCACATCTGACTCTGGACTGTTTTTTTGTTTTTGTTTTTTTTTTAAAAACACGACAGGAAAAACATTGAAAGCAATCGTCACGTCGTTTCATGCATGACTAAAATGATTTACCGAAATTTTAGGAATACATTTTGTTTCATTGAACTTTGCGTTTATAGTGTTAAATTAAAAACCAGGTGATATTAACTTCCACACAAAGAGGCAGGATTTAAAGCACACAGCTGCTGTTTGGTCATTCGTGAGGTGTAGAAACTGCTCGTTCTCTGCATTTTTATCTAAACAGTTGTGCAGAAATAAACATTTCAAGAACTAGTGCATGTGAAAAAAACATTTTATAAAGAATTGAAGATTTAAAAAAAATAAAATAAAAAAATCAAACAAGTAAAAATCACACAATAAACTTGTTGCACATTACCCGTCCCCTTCAAAATTAACGCTTCCAAAGGATTAATCCAAGAGGTTACACTTTAACTGAATATCATTTACATGTTAAATGGTAGATGGATCAGTCTCACTCTAAGGAATAGAAATTCTCATGTATAATACTAAATAAGAATTTAATGTTAAAATTTGTCTCTCTTTGAACACAAACAGTTCCCTAAGTAAACAGTGGACCAGATAGACACAGAATAACATACTGTTACTGTGATAAAAATCTAACATCTTCTAATCTTAATCATTAATGTCCACTTATTGTATGATAATGGAACAACAAGTACTTGCCCTAATTCTTGTCTAGAGGAACTCAGTGGTTAAGCCTTTTTTTGGACAAGGGTGAAATTGCACCTCAACAATCCCCAAATGAGATTTCCTCTCCCTTTTCAAGCACTTAAGATATTAAAGTTGCTCCTCGTTTTGAAATCTTATATCCAATGTCAAATGAGTGATTGCAGAGACACTCGCAGATTACTGCAGCTCTTCTGTGGGGTTGGTCAAAGATAGGGAGGAGGTTATAGGTGCAGTGATTTTTTTTGTGTGTCTGTATATGTTGTGGATCTCTTAAGGAGGAAGCTAAACATTAGACACTCATGAGTGCCAGGCATTTTAAATGCCTGACTATAAGTGCAAATTTCAAGTTTTCAGATAAAGTCTGCTGCAAATTAATTCTCTCATTTCTTTATTTGACCCTCTGGCTTCATTTCCAGCATTGACTTGTTTCCAAACCAAATCTCAGCTTGAACATCGCCCTCCACATAACTGAAACAATATGCCCCTTTTCTATTTCCTTAATTATTTAAACCATTATTCCTTTAGTGAGACCTGACATCTATGGTAATCACTAATCCAACAAAATGGATAGCTGTGTATAGCTTAAAAGAAAAAAAAAACAAAACAACAACAAAAAAACAAAAACAAAAAAACAACTTAAAAAAGGAAGCGTTAATTCTTTGTAAATGCCTGGTATGCTTTGCTTTTCGGTCCTAAGCACACAATATGCATCTTCTCTAACTATTGTCTAACCTTCCAGAGGCAGCCTATTATCATGCTACATGTTGACATGGGACTCACGTGATTAACCCTGTCCATTTAAAGGACTCCTATGGTTAGTTCACAAAATAAAGACAAATCATAAAATTAAAAAAAAGAGGCTAAATACAGGAACAATCATGGATAATAAGCAAAGCATGCAGGTCTAAAACTTTAGTTTTGATTTATTAAAAAACCTAGCATTAAAACCAATCACCGCAAGAAATACCTCAACAGTTTGCCAGTGTGTAGATAGGAAGCGATAGTGAGAACACTCAATGCCACAACAGTGCGGCTATCCCAGGGAACGGGGCAGACTCAGCAGTGTCTATTCTCCCCCTTTCTAGGATTACTTGAAAAAACCAAGTCATTTCCAATTCAATGGCTGCAAAACATTAAGATGTACGGTTCTGTTTCTGTTAACAGTATAGAAAACTTTTTTTGTAAACTTATTGTCACTTTCATAAAGGAAAAGGTGACAAAGATTAGAAGTCAAAACAGACTATGATATTGTATAGGGTTAATACTGTGACATACAAAAGAAAACATTTCTGTGTATAACGTAAAATATTTGGTACAGTGAAATGACAGTGAATAACCATTGCAACAGGATGATGTTAGCATTAGACAGTTCAGTACATGATGTTATGCAAATCTAACCCATCTCACTCAGCTGCTCTAAGCATGCCTGCACTACTCTCATCACCGGCAGCCTCTAAGCACTGGCCTACCTGCTGCTAGTTTGCTACTGGACCACCTTTACAGTTTGAGGCTCATGACAAAAAAGAATTTCTTAGAAATCTACCCCCCAAAAAGTCTATATAGTTTTAGTGCTAAGTTTATTTTAGCGTTCTAGAGCAAAATCAGAGCATTGGTTTTATGATTCTAATTAAATACTGGATTTCAAAAAGTAAAGCTCATATTTATAAAGCTGGGTCCGATTTATTTAGTTACCATATATCTACTTTATGAGTGGTTCTACGAGTACTTTATAGATGTCCTTATCATTTTTCTTGGTAGTGTATTTATAATAGGATTTAAGATGGCGTTCGTTCAAGTGACTTGGCGCAAACAGCCAAAGATGTTGATCCTGTCAGCACTCGGGACAGAGCTACAAATAAAACCATGATGAACTGTGACACTGGGGAAAGTTTTGAAGAGTTTTATTTAATCGTTTTTATGTTCCAGTAAGGAATTATGTAAAAGTTATGACTGTCAACCCAATCTTTTAGACTAAAGCAGAAACGCTTGCACAGAGGTGTTGCCAAAATGCCTGCTGAGCGTCAAGGCATGCTTCAAGAAGGACCCAAGTTGTATCCAACCATGACACCACTGAGTAAAATAACACAAACCTCAGGTTTAGGTGGACTTAATGTTGTTCCCACTCATTTAAAAAAAGAAAAAAAAAGAAAGGTGCATAAAAGCATCTGTAGGTGACGGCCAAAGGAATGAAAGTATTTCATACATAATTCAAGCCTTTCAAGAGCACTTCCTTCTAATGAATCAAATGAGTACATCACACTCTTCTTGTGTCTCTTCTTTCTTCCACATGGAAAATGTGAAGATAAGCAGAAACAGTCAAAGCTGCAAAATGCTCTGACATATAGTCAAAGCTTACAGTTTTATCATTTATGAATTACTTCTCCCCGTTGAAAAGGAAATCTCAGATGACAAGTGTGTTCAAGAGGATGTAATACAAAGCAAGCATAAAACAAAGCCAAGAAGATGAACAGCCCACTGAGGAAAATCCTCAATGAAAAATGTAGATTTAAGCGACTGAATAAAACTCATTCATTCACTGTTCATATAATCAATGTGACAAGGACATCCTGTTTGCGTGAAATATAATTTAGCCGCTTTGCTGTAAAAACGTACTCTCAAAGGCTTCTGTGAAAATATTTGGAGGCATTGCTTTTCTTTTATAACCATGGTAATGTTGATGTGAGCTTCCATTAAGAATAAACCATTCATAATCCACTAAATCCATTTTACTGCCTTAGGTCCTGTACAAAACACTCCACAGTAAAAACGTGCTTGTTATTGAAGCTTCGCTCCCATAATGCAGTGAGTGGACCGGAGGGCAAAAGAAGTGTTTAGATGCCTATCACGGAGCTTTAATCTGACATGAAAGAAATGTGACATGGAGATGGATGTTCAAGTAATAGATCTCAAAGAGTAGACTCAATGTTCAAGCTAACTTCCAAAAAGAAAATGCAGAAACTTTGACTTCAATAACAGCATTTATAATAAAAAATTACCAAAGCTCTAAATGAGTGGATTTAGAGCTATTTGTCCTGACTAACAGATTCAAATTAGAAGATTATCAACACAGTATTTTAGACTTTGTATATTACACATATTTTGAATTAAACAACTAAAAATTAGGGTATAAAAACTAAAAGCATAAGAACACAACTTAGTTCATATAGTAGTATATGATGTAGACTACTATGTATTGCAGAGTTGTATTATTATAGTATAAACTGCATAAACAAAAATCTTTTCCCAGCAAAATATTTTCTCTCTTATGCATCAGATATAATGCACCATGAGTGCTACCAACGACTGATTGCCTGAATAATTATCACGTCAAGGTTCATTTGCTGCCTTGCCACCAAATCTTTACTGCACATGACAGCAGACTATTTTCTTTGTCAACCTTTGTTAGCATTGGAATATTTTGTTAGCAGATGTTTGAAAGCCCTTTGATGCTGAAATTTGTTATTTTGTCATGAGCCCCAGTCCCACCTGCTGTGCCTTAGTCTTCCCCCCAGCTGCGCCCCCGCTACATTTCTGAGTCATAAGTTAAATAAAATGAAAAACAAACAAACTTGATAATAAACTAAACTAAATATCTGTGATCTGCAGGGAGAAAAACAAAACAAAACAAAAAAATCACATATCATTTTCATCAAAAAATATAATACTCATCAGCTGATAACCAAATGCACACTGCGTGAACCACTGCTGAGCTTCTCTGCATGAAAGCAGTGGATTTAATTTGCCAAGGCAACCGTAGCAACCAGGGTGTTTATACAAGGAGAAAATGAAGTGTTTTTAATTTCCATCGAGTGTTTTTTAATGACTCTGGGACACGCACTCTGTGAAACTATGCGGAACAGATTATGCATGGTGTGTGTGTCTCTAAGACCTTTTGAAAAGGCGTGTGAGCACTGTTTGCATTCCTTTACTGAAACAAGGCCCAAAGTCAGCACTGCTCTCAGATTATGTTCAGTATTGTCATGGTTATACCTAAAGCTCACTTTTACTGCTTCATGGTGGGATTTACCTTCTTTACAGAGAGCTTTTGGTGCACAAAGATTTATTAGACTACAAAAAAATTAACATACATATAAACTCCTTGGTAGCTTGGGGTTTCTGTTCTCTAATGGGATCACAAAGAAAAGGCAGGCAGTATGTTGCAGAAAATGAAGCTGCAAGACTTCATAATTGAAAAACAAAAACAAATAAAACATGTTGAGTCTAACATCTAAACTCCTAAGACTAAAGTAAGCAGCAACTTTTAATTTCTTTGTGCATTAAAAAGCTACTTACAAACCCGGTAACCTACTTTAGTGAGAAGCAACTCAAGGCTTTTTGTTTTGTTTTGTTTGTTTTACAGCTGGATAACACAGGTAAGCTGTGAGTATGTAAACTGGGTGCCTAATTCATTAGGCTTATTCACATGACCTTTAGGAAAGTAACAGCTATGATCTAACGATATAGCTGTTGTTATTTCAAGTCCTGCTGGTCTTGAAGCTAAATTTAACAAACAGGAAAAGTGAGTCTTGCCTCACTTCTTTGTTCATGTGTCAGATCGAACATCAGTGATAACAATGTTTTCTATAAATGGGTATGTTGGCAAAACAACTGTAAAGGTGTGACTGATCATTACTACAAGAGGAGATTATGTCTACCTCCTAAAATAATAAGCTAAATTTATCGTGCAAGATCTATTATATCTAACTCTGTTATCTGCTCAATGCAGATATTATTGTTAATTTTAATGATCCTTGAAAAAGGTGGACATGAAAGCAGCCAAAACAATCTTGCAAAAACTTAAAAAAAAAAAAAAAGATTTTGCATTTCCAAACACGGCCACCTAATCAATGCATTTTCATTCAATGCAACACCTTACAGCCTTTCCACAATGACAGTAAAGAGGTATTCAGATAAAAAAGCAATGTGCATTTGGTCACCCAGTTAAGCTGTGTATTTAAGACACAAATCTTTAAAACAAATGTTAACAAAGAAAACCACACTCTAGATTTAACAGAGATCATGCAACATGGCCTACTAATTAAACAGTTTATCAACCTTTACATTAAGTTGCCCTAATGTTTGTGTAATAATCGTGCTGGACTGAAAAAGTCAGCCATCTAGATGAAAGACGCCGTGCAGAGTTAATAATCAACTTTTACTGTAACACACATAAAGTGTAGCAGACTATAAAGGTAATAAACGTCTGCTTATTCAAGTACACAAGCAGGCACTTGTGGAATATGTCTTATCTGATAATGTTACACACAGAGAGCAACTTAATGCGAATTGTTGCAATGAAAAACAACAATTTTTAAGGATTAACAAAATGTGTCACATTTTCAAGGAAGCGCCACCAATTCTGTTAATGTTTAACATGTCAAGCAAGCTAACTTTGCTATATTATTACCGTTTCACAAAATGCATCTCTAGAACTTCTAAAAACATTTTCAAGGATGTAATTGTCTACACAGTTGTCTGGTGTACATTTTTAATGAACCCATGAACAATAAAACAAAGATGATTTTATTTTGTTGAGCTAAATGACTAATTCAGTCCTTTGCTCAAATCTTGTTTAAAGTTATATACAGACACAACCTGAACTGATTTAAAGTAAAGTAACCGCTTCTAGAGCAGCATTCCTTTTGGCTGGAGCTAATATAATATAATATCAAAAATTTTAATCTTAGTAATTACATTCTGCACCTTCTACAAATTTATGTTTAAGACCTGCACTGTTAATTTTGCAGATCACATATTTGCAGCTTTGAAGAAACTGAATAAAACATTTAGACTTAACAACTGTACTGATGTGAGTTTGGTGGCGATCCCTTGTAAAGGTGTAACTAAGTTGCTGGATAGTACAGAGGAAAAGAAATGATGACACAGGACTGATCACAGGACTTACTCAGCTTTCGCTCCCTGAATCAAGAGAGTGTTGATACACTCCAGGCTGCCCGCGCGAGCAGCCTTGTGGATGGGCGTCTCGCCCACATAGTCCTGAGTGATGACAAGAGACCGCAGTTATATATAGAATGTATCAGACAGACATTACCAATTAAGTATTTATCAAATGTATCACATATTACTGCATCCTAAGCACATACTGGATATTATAAAAGGGTGTAACGCTGCAGGGCAGAGCCTGAACTTTTCACCCAGACATTACTGCCGCCCACACACATTTACAGTTGCACATTAGTAAGAGTGCAGCAGAGGAAAGAGGAGAGGGGGGGGGAGTGAGGCAGCTTTCTCCAACCACAATGCAACGTAGGCTGCACTCAAATATCACACTTTCCTACTGCCCAATCCCAGGAAAGTTAAAAGGCTACACACTCAAGAGGAAAAGGTCCGCAAATCTGAGAACTTTCCCTTGTGTTTATTTCCACAGACGCTAAGCAGATTCAATGGGAGTTGCAAAGCAATGTGGTTCCTGATTACGACAATATGTTATGTCACTGTGCCCCACTAATCTGATTCCTCTCAGTAGTGCAGTGGAGCATAAAATATAGCCTCAGCGCATGAGCCTGTCTGTGTATGAAATCCCACGGAGAGGAAAAGACGGATGAGTGAGGCACTCAACAGTCTGACAGTGGCTGCTTCGGGAAATATGGTGAAGAAATAAATAAATAAAATGGAATGTGAGGGCATTGGTGGGACAAATGGAGGAGTGAGCAGCAACACTGCCAGGGCCGTGACCCCAAATTAGAATTATCCTCTTCAATGGGATTATCTGAGCTCAACCCCTCACGCTCCTTTCACTCGCCCCCTCCCCTGCTTCCTTTTCATTTCACATAAAAACCATTGTCCCTTTTTTTTTTTTTTTTAATTATGTTTTCCTCTTGTCCCACTTTGTAACAAATGCAGTCTACATGTCACTTCAGGAAACTCTGTGAAAAAGGATGAGAGTGGGTCTGATATCGTACCTGTTTGTTAATATCTGCACCAGCTTGAAGCAACCATAACAAACACTCAGGGTGGCCCCCAAAAGCAGCAATGTGAGTGGGCGTCTGTGCAAACCTGGAGGTTACCGCGTTCACACCACAGCCCACCTGAACCAGACGCATCACACAATCGAGCTGTGAAGACACAAGTGCAATGCACATACAGTCAGACAGGCCCATTACCTGCATTCTGAGACAGGGCAGGTACAGACAAGTGTGTTACAGCAGCCGAAAAAGGGCAAAAATGAAGCGCTCCTATGTGGGCTGACTGGGTTTTCGAGGCACAATTATCAAAGCTTTGCCTCGGGGTATGAATCCAGTCTCTGTACAAACGTGAGGCCTATTCTTTTCTAATGTGCAGTTTGTTAAACAAGTCTTACCACGAGTGTTTTTTATACTCAAACGCTTCATTAAAAATGAGTCATTAGCGCCGGGAGTTGGCTTGAAAGCAGTTTGAATAACCGCCCTTTTTAGCCGCAAACCTGCTACAGTCCGCGAGGCTACATCCAATTTAACTAACTGCTCGTTAGCTAACATTTGTGGCTCTTGTAATGCTAGAATTTCGTGTTAAACCTATCGCCTAAAGCCATTAGTTAATATTAATAGGGTTCTTGTTCAACACTAGGTAAAAACGTACCTACAATTTTGCGCATACTAATACAATTCATTGAAAACTAGCTTTAAAAAGTATCGCTTTAACTTCAACGGTCCATTGTCTGCCTGCACTCAGGGACGGCTGCTTCTTCGTCTCATCAGCTAACAGTTAATGGAAACATCAGGAAATGGCCGAGACGAGCCTCATGATGTCGAAGAGCGACGACGCTCCTTCTGGATAACATTTCGCCAAAAAAAAATATCCATTAACTAAAACCCGGGCGGACAGAAGCGATACCTTTCCGAAGTGAGCAGCCCAATGTATGGGCGTCCAGCCGTAGAAAGTGTCCTCCACCGTGAGGTCGGCCGGGTTTGATGTGCACTGAAGGAGGGAGCACAAGGCACCGACGTCTCCATCCCTGCAAGCCCGATGGAGAGGGAAGCGGCTGTTTAAGACCTCCTCGCTTGAGAATCCAGACTCCACTCCCACCGACATGGTAACGAAATTATAAATATTAGTCGACTATTTAAGAGGAGAGAGTAAATTAACTAGATGTGATTCAGTTCTCCGCGCCGACTCTGCGACCGTGCACGAGGACACACGCCACCCTGAATGGCGCGTCTTTCTCTGCCTGACAACACAAAGCAGGAGGCGTAGAGCACGCGCCGAGCTGAAACCCGAGAACCGCTGAGAGAGCCGCAAACTGCGGACTGGACGTCACATTCCCGATTTCCCCGCTTTCCTCTCTGGTCACTGTCGAGTGCCAGATTTTACGTTAGACCAGGAGCCTGTAATTACTTTCTACGGAAGATTGATGATATCCCAAAAAGGTGTTCTTATAATGTTATGAAACTCTGATGTTCAATTTTTCAGCTATGTGTTGAAAACGAAATGTTGAAAAAAAAAATACATAATAAGAATCCAATTAGATAACTTAGGACCTTTCCTTCTGAACACCTCTGGACTTCCTTGTTTAATAATGTACAGTGGGAGAATACATGGTGGACTGTATCAACAAGAGCACTCAGAGAGCTTAATTCCCACTTAAGAGCAAGGGCTATACTAAAACTTTGATGTTTTATGATGTTTTTTAGTACAGCCTGCTGACATCAGCCTGTTTTGGTGAAAAAATAAAAGCTGTGTTATACAGTTTCTCTGTCATATGATATATTACTAGATATGATTTCATGATTTTTTTTCAAGGTCTACTTTGATTTTTGGCAGTAACAATGAAAGTCAAGGTCAAATGCTTTATGCAAACTATATTTTCCCCCTCTGTGTCTGTACATACACACTCATATCTCTGAGTGAGCAGATCATCCCCACGCAGCTCAGTAAACAAGGGTGGAGACTATAAGAGGACAACAATGGGAGAAAGGACACATATCATTCATTTTTCTCAGTTATCTGAGATTTACTTAATGCATTTTTTGTGATGACTGAGTGCAGCGTGAAAAAACAAATAGTACATAAACATATAACTCTCCAAAAAAACCAAAAATATAAATTATATACATAGGCATTATTTTGGGGGGTTAGGAACATCCTTGTTGACATTCCTATTGTGTTTTAATGCTACCTGTAGTAGATGTGATGAGTTATAATAGCACATATCTCTGCATGTCAGCCAATGAATGTCTTTCGCCTGCAAATCACTGATATTAGAGTTGTTTTAAATTGAAATATTTCATGTTTATATTATTATTCACAGTATAGAATATATTCTCTAACACACTTATCATCACGTTAATGTACTGAATTTATTATCCAGTCAGTTCACAATCACTGACAGTCACCTCTATGCCACCTTCTGTATATCTGAGTCACTGGATTAGTTAAAGCACAATGGACAAAAAACGGGTAGGCAGAAATGAATCAGTCTTGAAATAAATTATTAGTATCCATCACAATATATCAATAATGGATAAGATAAGGTAAATAAGATGATTTCATTGTTTCCCACAGGAGAAATGAGCACACTTTCAGGAAATACCTATCTTAAAATAAATTAAGCAATAATAAGGACTTAAAAACCAGTTACCTTCTTAAAAACTTCTCTACTCCTCTTGGTGTTCAACTGACAGAAGGACAAATGAACATTTATAGCAGTTATATTTACACAAAGGGACGCTGTGACTCCTACCAAAGTTCATCAGCATAAATCAGAGCACGACATGCACGAGGGGCCAGAATCCCGTTGGCCTGCCAAACTGTGGATGGGACTAAAATATCTTGGTGGGTGAGGAGGGTTGTTGTTCCCACAATCCTTTCCTGTCATTGTGTGACAGCTATTGATCACCAAAAACACGATACCCCCTCCCCCCCACCCCCACCAAAAAAAACCCAGCACCATGCTTTAATCCATGGTAACACACATTATGAGGTCAAGTGAGGCTAGTTGTTCTTACTTATTTTCAAATAGTTAACACGTAAATAGATGTAATTAAATGTGAATATCACTGTGGATTTATTTACTACTAAGAGTTACAAATAAATCACAACTCTGTTCATTTCCTGAATTTCCTGCTGAGCACGTATACAGGAACTATTTCTATCTAATTCCCTTCCCTTTCTGCTCAAGGGCTCTGGTGAATGACTGGCAATGGACCAAACCACTGTGAGGCAAATGTAGGAGAGTCCATGCTATAATTAGCACAAGAGCTTTCAGTGCACGTTATTATAGTATTTAACATCAGTTATATTTACAGTGCAGCACTGAGGAGGATAATGCTTTTTTCCAACGTAATTTTGTCTCATGGTTGGAATGAAGTGGCCATACAGTTTTGGGATGAGTGGTTCGGATTTGAAGGGTGTGGAAGAGTTCAGTGCCACACTTTATTTTCTCAGTTCTGTTTAGTGTCACTAAATTTCCAGTAGGTTTTCTTATATAGATTATGTGGCATAATTCATCAACAAATAGGCAGATCAAACAATTAATCCAGTATCATGGTGACAGCCCAACAGATGCATTTTGTGTTGACAAAAATGACTGAAACAAATGATTTCCTTTAAAGCTGTATATTTCATTTTATTTTTAAGCATTATTAGTTCTAGTATTACATTATTATTATTATTATTATTATTATTATTATTATTATTATTATTATTATTATTATTATTATTATTATTATTATTATGAATACAATATTTTTTTTAGTTTTTTCATTTTCACAAACAATCCATAATTACATAACATAATATAGTGTACAGTTGAGAGCAATAAAAAACAAAACAAACAAACAAACCAAAAACTAAACACAAAACAAAACACCAGCCCAGATCCATCTAAAAAAAGAAAAAAGAAATACAATACAGTACAATACCTGTGGTCCCAGTAGTAAAATGCAGTTTGAACACTCAAGAGAATCCTTGTAGCATAATATTAGAGACATGAGGATCCACATACTTCAAGTATGGTTTCCACACCTTGTAAGATATTCCAATGGCACGAGATCCAACACTACTCTTTGCCAGCCTTTAATAGTTAGTGCTTTTTCATTAATTCAGTCTGTAAGTGAGGGTGGCCCAGATGAAAATAAAATACTATATTATAGTATAGTTTTAAACTATAGGGATAAGTACAAAATGATTATAGCCACCCACCACAACCTTTAAAGAAGCTGCATCCAAAATAGTTTACGTCTAACGTTAGAATTTAGGTAAATATATCACTGAAATGGCAAAAAGAAAAAGAAAAAGAAAGAAGACTTATCACATATTTACTCTTACCACTAGATGGCAGCATATAACAATAACTTATACATACAGGCACAGCGCTGACAGCTGTTAACAGGTACAAACAGCTACCAACACACTTAGTTTAAAACAAACAAACAAGTAAACAAAAACACGTTTTAATGTTATTAGCATTATAATTATTATCCTTTCAAAACCCATACAGCTTTTTATTGTCTACACAAACACAGGGCAGGTGCTTTCTCCATATACTGCAAATCATTTGGGCTTGTTTCTGAAGTATTATTTCCGCACACTGGGGGGAGCTATAGACCACAGCGCACTAGGTTTATTGCATGATGTCATGTTTATGACAATCCTGAACCACATAAAGAGCATTATGGTTGTTCAATATATCTATGCCAGTTTATCCCTTTAGTTTAGAGCACCAGGTCAGTAAATATTCACAATTATTAACTATAATAATAATAATAATAATAATAATAATAATAATAATAAATAATAATATCAATAGTATTAGTAGTACATTTTCAGGACTTCATTAAAAGGTAGAATTTTATTCACACTAACAAAGAAAACAGGCATCGCTACCACTGTATCTTCAGCATTAGTAAACTATTAGAATGACAAATATGGTGAATATAAGTCCAAATATAAATATTCACAGCTACAATAATACAATAATCAGCATCTATTTCTATCCAAAGGACAAAAAGTAGATGTGCAACATTTGCCTTTCAGCTGAAGTGGAACCGATGTCTGAAACAGACATAGGTCTACTCAGCGATTACTAAATGTGTTTATTAACTGGCCATTACCGAATAGTGCTGTTTTCCAGCTTTTAGTGCTGCCATGTAGACTCCACGGAGCCTGTCCCAGCATGCAGCACCAAGCTCCAGAGCTGTTTTCACTCATGAGAAAAGCTTTGGAATGAGGGGAATTTTAATGAAGCTTTGTGATGTGCGTCACCCTGATATCACTGCGATGATGTCATGCTCCACTTTAGCCATTTACCATGCTCTGGTCCACACTTCATTACCCAGTTTCCCCAGATCACCTCCTTATTAAGAGCCCTTTAACAAGTGACATCAGGGTCAGCGTTCATGTGGACATTAATCAGTGTGACAGAAAGCAACAGTAAGTCGCATTCTGATCAGCGAGGGGTTACTTTGCAAGTACAACCACTCCCTGTTCTAGTAATGTCCCTCCTCCCTTTCCTGAAATAACACAGCGTATAACACATAGACACACATTAATGAACATGGATGAGAGAATACACTACTGTCCATGCACACGCTTATGTTCACAAAGAGGAGTTTTATGTTACCGAAGCTGGCCACAGTGTGGATCATATTAAGGCAGGTAATAAACATGTTTGTGTATAGATGTAACAAATACTTTATAAAGGATTTAGGGACTTTGCATCCATTTATTACTTTTTTTCACTGCTTATCCAATACAATGCTTATCACAGGAGAGCTGAAGAGCTGGAGACTATTCCGGCTGTCATAGGGAGAAAGGTAGAGTACACCTTGGACAGTCTATCACAGGCCTCACACAGAGAGAAAGACTTCATTCACTTACATATTCACACCCACAGTCAGTAGTTTAGAACAACCATCTAACATGCATGTCTTTGGGCTGTGGGAGGAAGCTGGAGCACCTGCAGAGAACCCATGCAGGCACACGGAGAACACGCAAACTCCACAATAGAAAGATAAAGAGGAGAAATACTGTGGAGTAGAATCCTGTTTCAGTATTGCCCGTAGCTCAAGACTGCATTAGTGTGTTTTTAAAACATTCATCCCTAGATTTAAGTTAAGTTATTTAGGTGGTTTTATTTGAATTTGATGATTTTAATGTAACCGTGTAAACGATATTTATAGCAATCTGGATTACTGCACTTGTGTTCTAGATCAACAGAAATACTTTATGGTAGTTTTAGCAAGTATTTTGTATATATTTCCCAACTGATGGACTCATATTCCCCGAGTGTACAGCCAGTCCTTGTCCTTTGTGACTAAGCAAGGGAGTAAACGGATGAAACTAAATGCAACAAGGCCAGATCAATGTGCTCTAATGATTAAACTAGTGATTCAGCTGTTAGTTGGCATCAGATCCTCTGCCTTTTGTAGAGCGCCGTGTGCGCCATTGTGCAATGTCAAATATGACACTTTAGAATGTATAATTCTGGACACTCCTGATGATTATGGCCTGCAAACAGCTATAGTTGCATGCAGATGTGTAAGTGAGCATGAAAGTGATGGATCAGTGTAATGACTGCACCACAACAAAGGGATGCTACTTTACATTACAAAAGGAACAACCGCAAACCTCAAATATGCCTTTATTAAACATATTTCGTCACTGTTTGCAATCCTGTGTCAAGATTTACGGTAATGACGGAGGTATTCATCCACATGAGTGCGGAAAAACACTAGCTTAGCTTTAACTGTGATGTTTCTCTACTATTGCACAAGCTCTAAGAAAGCAATACTAGTGCTGTTAATACAGCTTTTCCTGTTTTTATTATCTTTATAAATTCTCATATTAATATTAAAATGAGTGTTTAAAAACAAAACATTTTGCCCTGTGACATTCTTGTGGCTGTCAGTGAAGAAGCGGAGTGCACTTCCAGTTCTACATTGGCTATAGTCTATTAAGAAGGGGCATAGTAAAACTTTTAGAGGCGAGTGTTCTAATAAATCCTAATGTAATGTAAAACCAAAGAACAAGTTGTTTATTGCACATTAAAACAACAACAGTAGCACACAACAAGAACACAACAGCTTGACTGTGTAGGTTCTTAGTCATTCAGATCTTGTTAGTCTAGTGAGTTCGGAAAAAAAGTGTGACGTTTCACCTCTCATCCGTGAGGCTTCTTCAGTTCTAAAACCACCCGGTGGCGAGTCCCAGGTATTTAAACACTAGTGGGGGGTTGTCCCTTAAGACGGTCATTGACCCACTATTAATCAAGTGACTCATCATATGAAGCAGGTGTGAAAAAAGCATGGGTCATTACCACCAGAGGTTTTGGGTGAAACCCACGTGTGACCTTATCACCCTATCCTGTGACCTATTGAGGTCAGCAGATGCAACCTGTGTCTCAGCTGACTGTTCTTTCCCTTTCTGATGCTCACTTTGATCATGTCTACATGCCTAAAAACACTGAGTTGCTGCCATGTGATTGGCTGATTGGATATTTGTGCTAACGAGCAGTTTAACAGCGTACCTAATATATGGTTGGGAAAGTCTGAGTTTCCCTGTGTTTATTTTTGGTACACGTGGGTGCTTTTATTATTTTCCCAGTATGATACCAATAAAGCGGATGTACAGTACCAGTTGAATTGCTTACGAGGTGGAACCAGGTGCCAGAGGTCAGTTAATCTCTAGGTACATAAGATTAGAAACATTTCAGCTGGCACGTTTAGATTGCCCTTTCTGTTTGAGTATCATGTAAACTATTTGGACTATAGTGGAACAAAGCTGTGGCGTTAGGTGAACAAAGAAAAACATTTCCTTGTCGATTAAAGTTAAACATGAATCACTGAAGTGCTTTTCCTTGTTTTTGTGGGTGAATCACATCCATTTCTGGTGAACGTCAAGTTATTTTAATGAGTTATCTCTTTGTCTTTTCATGCGTCACTCCGGTGTGAATTTATGGACTCACTGCCCGCTCCTGTGTCTTGATCTCTGATGCTGACCTTCACTACACATCTACACTGGAATGTCTGTTGATATCTTATCAGCCTGGGTCAATATCCCACTCGACTACTGTCTGTTTGCTCAGATTAGACAGAGTGGCCTAAAACCCAACCTCAGCCCCGTCCACTTAGCGCTGCTTTTACATCCATATTGATCACTCTGCTGAGTTGATTCAAAAACCACCTCAGCTCTGACAGATTAGACCACGTAAATGAGCCATTGTCCTACTGATGAGATAAGGCATTGTACGTGCTGGTATGGTCTTCCTAGCCTCCCCCTTTGCACATTTCTTCTCCGGTGTTGCAGGTGTACAACGGATTGCTTGCTGACGTCTGATAATCCACCTCTGAGTCAACTCCACATGAAAGACGGATGACGCAAAGGTGTTAGGTACCACTTGGGTAAACAGCATGTGGATTAGCTCTCATACCTGGGAATGAGAGAGTCTATCGCACAAAAATAAAGTTCTACAGTTTCTCTAAACTTCACAGTAAGTTACTGTGCTTATCTTGAAGCTTGTGGCCTGACTTTTGCTGCTTAAAGTTGGACCCTGAACTGTCATGATTTAAATGTTTTAATTTATAATCTATACTTAATCAATACTACAGGAGAACAGCAATACTTTCTGAACATATTATAAATTTAGAGGAGGTAGTTATATGCAACGGCAGGCTTTAGAATAAAGTGTACAGATATAGAAATACCATGTACCATGCCTCTTGCAGAGAAAACAGCTGGGATTGGATAAGGTGATAGGATGATCTCACATATAGTTAAAAGTTTGGTTAAAAGCTGCATTTTCTATGGTGTTGGGAAGCTTCAGTGGTAACATCTCTGCAAACATGTGCCAGTCATGAAAATCACTAACTTGAAAAGTCAAGACTGATGAGGGAATCTCACACAGTTACCTCAGCTGCTGTGACTGTATCAGAAAACCTCACGACCCTGAAACATTCTGGAAAAAATTGCAGATAAGCTGCTGTGGACACAGCTGGAGAAAATCAAAGAGGCGCCACAATTTGCAAAAGCTAACTGGGAGTTTGTGCTTGTCCAGAACTGGAGGTGGATCAATTGTAAAAAAACAAAAAAACAAAAACAAAAAAACAGCAAAAGAATTATGGTTCTGCATCACATTTTGATTGAAAGTCACGTGCAAAACACAGACTAACAAATGCATGAAATGAATGCACGTGTTTGTTGCTGTCCACAGTGCCATTACTTATGAATAATAGTGATCATACTGCCCCTTGTGAGGCTTAATCTGCCTCATATAGGTGTCACAAGTTTCACAAAAATAGCTTGTGTCTTTATTTGCATAAATAACTGCTGTTTACATCAGAGAGACCGCAGCCTTACCTTTAAATGCACAAATGTAAACACAGCATTTGCCGCCACCAAAACCTGAGTCATGTGGTCCAGACAAGTTTGCATTTTTCAAAAACTGGTACATATCGTTAGCTTGATAGCATAATTGCCTAAGTCATTTTTGGCCAATGACATAGGCAGACGGACAGGATGATGCAGCAGTGGTAGGGGAGTAAAGTTAGGCAAAAATCTCAATTTGACCAAAAAATGACTTAGGCACTTATGCTATGAAGCTAACGATATTCTTCATTTGATTTTCATGCATGAGTGATAAATATGTAACCTTCTCTTGACCTCTTAGAGTTTCATCAGTTTGTTAGCATATTTTTCTTCACAATCGCATTCAAAACCTGCAATAACATTATGAGGAAATAAAGCTGTTTTGTATGTGGCTGATATATTGCAGCAGGTTTCACATATGCAGAATTCAACAACTGTAGATTATTATTACTAAAAAGTAAAAGATCTGAATAAACTAGTACTACATGATGTATAAATGCTCCATTAACAGTAAAAGTAAAGATCCCTCCCCAAAGACTTCAGGTTCGTCGTGCCTCGTCCCCTCCCTGCCTCAGACTGGACAGCATCAAAGCCACATAGCCTCCAGACTGAATAATAAGCCAACTGGCTACACTTAGTATGCCAGATAACAGCTGAGATGGAAAATATTTTACTTTGATTTATTTTTCAAAATTCAAACCGTCTTTCCTTCCTCCCCACACACACACTTTATTTGTGTCAAATTCACTCCAGATGTGCTCGGAACAAAACAAGAGAAGCCTTTTTCAAAAAGGGTGATTTTTCCTTTCAAAAGAGAAAAAATATGCAGGATATTTACAGGACATTTAGCTGTTATGTAAAGGCAATAATTAAAAAACAGAGATGTGGAAATACACTGGCACAGTGTCCACCTATGATATCAACTTATATAACAGTCATTCAGTAGGCTGACATACGGAGGTGGATCTTACACAGTGAAGCAGAGAGGACTGGAGAGTGATAAACATGACAGCGAAAAAGTAAAGTTTGCAAAGTTTAGGATTGACAATTACAATTTCTATGAATATCTGAAACTACTAACTGTTCTCTTTCTCTGCGCTTCTATCATGAGCTCCATCTTCTGGACCCAGAAGTGCTGTCTCTTTGACAAACACATGAAACTTTGATTAAAATTCTTAATATTTTTTTTAAAGATCTACAAAAATTTAAAATTTTCAGCAGTCTGAACAGTGAATCAAAGCCAGTTTTCACTGCAGGGAGTTCAGGGAGTGAATCGGGAAACATGTTTCCTCGTGAAAGCGTCTCGTACATATATTACACACATATTCATAATGCAGGACTGCCGCACTTTGTAAACTGTAAAAAAAAAAAAAGATGTCAACAAGTGCTTCCAGCAGGCCACTGATTATGTGTTACTAACCCCTGACTACATCAACTCAGGGAAAAAAGGGCCTCAGGGCTCGCTGCAATAAACTCGATCACATAGGCAACGAATCACCTCCAAAACAACACATCGGTGATTTGAATGACTTCCTCGGTAAATGGGTTTATTGTTGCTTATTTGCTTGCTACGGACTAAAGAACATTACTGTAGAACCTGAAGTGATTCTGCTCCTTTACCCGAAAAATTAACTTTTTGGATCAAGTCATCAGAGGTGTGGACTCGAGTCACATGACTTGGATTCGAGTCAGACTCGAGTCATTAATTTTATGACTTTAGACTTGACTTGAAAAAATGTTCTAAGACTTGTGACTTGACTTGGACTTTTACACCAATGACTTGGGACTTGAATTGGACTTGAACCGGTTTACTTGAAAAGACTTGATATTTTACCCCAAATATAAAATTTAACATGCATATTATATAGAGATTGAAAATGTGACGTCATTCACGGGTAGAACCGCAAAGGATTCTGGGAACTCGTGGCAAGCGGTACTAGCGCACGCAGGCTTTCAATTAAAATCAGTTATACAGCGATAAAAAGAAACACAAAAATGGCAAGAAGCTGTTGTATTATTAACTGCAATAGCCGGTCGCATGACAGCCACGGGAAGCCGACGGGTAAAGAGATCGGTTGTTATCGGATTACGTCGTTGAAGAGAAATTGTTCAAGCCATGTTTCCGAAGTAACAAAGATGCGACGGATGGCCTGGATTGCAGCCATTCAAAGATCAAATATAACGTCCCAGAACACTCCAGCTCACAGGTTAGTCTGCTCCAAGCATTTACACGAAGGTCAGTGTTTTTTAGTAGTTAATACGTCATTTTCATAACATAATTGGTGATATAGGTTACAAGCAAGAACAGAAATGGTCGCGCTATGCTCCTTTGTTTATTGTGCATAAATAGTGAATTGTCCTGACACAATATTGCGTTTCGCTTCTGTTATTATGGTACATTGACAAAAACATATACTTTTATTCACAGGATAAAACAGTTTTTTTGTATCACTGATTGCCCAGTACGATTACAGCATACAATATTGTTGTCACTGCTACATTTCTGTGATGGGTACCAGAAATTATTTCCACTACTAATTAATTACCGTTGAGCTCAAAGGTCCTATTAATAAACGGTTAAGGAATGTGTATTTATGATGACGATTTGTGAGACTGGTAAACTTATGATACGTACGATGGTCTTTCGTTCTACACGGTGCATTTCAAGGTCCTGCACCCATCCGTCGGTAAACTGTACCTGGGCTTGTTGCAGTGACCTGAAGTTACTAAACTTCATGAGTGTATGCACTCACTCCAAGAACCGTATAATTATAAATATGCATATAAATATGCTAAGATGAGATAGCTGACTTCATCTAACTAGCAAATGTTGTCCAGGCTACGTTGGTGATACAGTTTTTTTTAATGTGTATGATATTTTTGTCATGCGATTTTAAAGCTGGTCCTACAACCGCATCCAAGAATAACATGCAGCTTATCTCAGAACTGTCGGTGAAAATTATTCTTGGAGCTAAGTTTAATTGAGCTGCATTTTAAAGAGGTGCAATTTCACAATTTGTGTATATTTTCTAAGTTCACTATTTTGTCATGTGTTGAGAAAAACACAGATTTAAAAATTACATGGTCTAATATTTACATTTAGCATATAACTGCAACATTATTTTTTCGTTTGTTTTTTTAAAGACTCGAAAGGACTTGAAATTCAAAGTTTCAGACTTGTGACTTGACTCGGACTTTTACACCAGTGACTTACTCGACTCTGACTTGCCTGACATTACTTGAGACTTGACTTGAGACTTGAGGATAAAGACTTGAGACTTACTTGAGACTTGCAAAACAATGACTTGGTCCCACCTCTGCAAGTCATTCACAAACAAAGCATCATTCCCAGAAACACAAGCGGCATCATGGTTATTATTTGTCCTTCTGACATCCCTAATCCAATTTAGCCTTCCACAGTGGATGGATTTTGCTCGGTTGATGACATTTGAAGACTTCAATGCAGACTTTCACTGTGAAAAACATCCTGACATTAAGGCTGAAGTTAATAGGTCAGTGCTTTATATTTATGAGTGTCATATTAAATTTCATGTGCCGTGCTGAAGTTTGGAAACACAACAACAACAACAACAACAACAATAAAAACAACAGAGGAGTTACTGCTGCAGTAGTTTTCACTGGGATGGAAATGAATTATTAACACTAATTGGCAAAAGGTTGGTTTCATACATAAAAATAAGACTTCCTGTTCTATGTAGCCAGTATAGTTGGGTTTTTAACACACACACACACACACACACACACACACACACACACACACACACACACACACACACACACACACACACACACACACACACACACACTTTAGTGTTGCATATGTAATAGCCATATCAATCTTTGCACACTCTGAGTTAACATAAGAACATTATCTATTTGTTTCTGAATAAAAGCCCAACTATTTTTCCTCCCACACTAAGTCGCAGTAACTTTTTTAACTAATTCCACTAAATCACCAATAAATCCAGATATATGGAACAAATCACAACTTCAAATCAGTTCAGAAAGAGCCTTATTAAGTGCATGCACTCAAATGTAACGGCACTCTTTCTTAATTTTCTTTGTAAATATCTGTGCATCCTTTATTTTGTGAATTAAGGAGGCTCTTGTAGGAGTCGAGGATTATTGACAGAACAGAAAATCTGGCATAAATATAATAAATGAAGCACTCTAAAAGCTTTCTATTAATCTTTTAAGGTTCGAAAGACATCTTAATTCCACTCTGGTAAAAAAAATTAAAAAAATTCAGCTCTCTGACTTTGAATATAACAGTTTTGGGTTTGTTTGTTTTTTTACCGCCCTTTCTTTCATTCTTTGTCTTATCTTAGAGTCGCACATGCTAGAGCCAAATCAACCGCCTGCTTCCAGAGCATCGGAGTGATGTTTCTTCCCTCTGACAGTTCTTACTTCCTCCCACATTAGTCCCTCATACTTTGAGGTGTGCGTGGAAAGCCATGTGGTTTTATGTGATTCACTGTGGCACTGCAGAGAGGATGTATGCTTTATTGCTACGCACACTGTTACACCATCTGTTCTTCAGAGCATCCGTCATGCTGTAGTACGTTTCTTAGCTCGTTATGTCGGGCTGTGTGCTCTTCTGTGCTCTGTCACTATTCTGTCTATTTGTCTGCCTGACACAAGACTTTGTCTGCAACAGACTGTCGAGCACCTGGGACTGCGGCAATATTGCGATACATCAGGTGTTGTATCTGCCTTTGTCTAGCACAAAAATACAGGGCCAGTGAGATGTACCTGTCGGAGGAGGTCATTAGTCACTCAGTGAGGTGCCCCCCCAGGGAGAAGGGCGATCATCAGGCCCGGTGATGCAGGGTTGGGGTGTGGTGGGGAGACAGTGGTTAGCTTTAGAGGTGACATCAGCTGCTTCTGACGCCAGCACAGCAGCAGCTCTTACACAAAGAGATTTTAATCAGCAGCTTTCGTTCTTTCTCTTTTTTTCAATATGCCACATGGAAATCTTTTGACAGATCCCTCTGCTGCTTTCATATTTTTACCCTAAACTGAATTATTTTAATCTCTCATGACAGTCTCTTGGCCCAATTATGAAAGCATATTAAAACATGATTACGCATGTCATATCTGTAGACGTAAACCACATTAATGTCATTAATGTGTCCACAGCCACGGGAGATAATCCCTTTTTGCAGGGTCTTCTAAGCCGGTTTAATTGATTTTAGTTTATTTCCTTTCTTTCGGGTATTCAAATGAAATGTTATATAAAACTACACAAATAGCTTTGCGCAGTAGGTAAAAAAAACAACTTTTGGATGAACTGTCATGAAAAGTTTTTACAGACATTCATCATCCAGTGAATACATCCTACTCACTTTCCCCGGGGGCCACCATATAGCCTTATATTTGTTATTTTGAATGAAATTTTAGATGGATCACCATGAAATTTGAATCAGAATGTAGATTGTATATAAAAGTTGGATGTAGCCACTGGGTCTGAAAAAAGAAGTAAATGCAGAAGCGTTTTAAACCTGCAGACTAACGTGATGGATACAGAATCATGGCGAAAGTCCTGTTTCTGGAGCCTTTTTTAGTTCTCATCATTTGCATTAGATGTCAAAGGTGAAGAGGGAAGATCTGACTGTGAAACCAAGGAGTGCTGCAATCTAATACAGGCATTGCTGTGCTGGAAAAACACACCAATAAAGTTCATTTGAAAGCGGCGCGCCATCAATGTGTCAATCCCCACATTCTCACATTGGACAACCATAAACTGTATATAAAAGATGGCAGTAAGCTCCAGGACTGAAAAGTAAGCATCTTAAACCTGAAATCTTTTTGATGACCAGCAGGTGGCGACTCTTCTCATTACAAAAAACTATCTATATTGCTGCTGTGAAATTACCTACTGTTTTGCAAAGTGCTGCAACTAAACCTTCCTTGTGATTGCTTCGGTTGGTTAGCATCTTTCCATGCTAATGTACCTGCAACCACTTGCAAAGTACTCATGTGGTAATAGTGAAACTGGGAAAAGGGAACCTATTAAAATGCTTTTATTTTAGTCTGAAAGCAAAAGTTCTCCATTACTGATTTGTGATGCACTTTTTGAAGTTTCATTATCACTTGGCCAGCTGTTGGTTAGTGTTTGCAGAAAAGTCAGCGTCTTCCATCCAAACTATGAGCAACTGTGGGAATCTTCTAGACCTGTGTGACTGAAGTTTTACCAGGTTAACGAGCATGCAGGTGTTCTCAGTTAAATAATAAATAGATATATCCATCTTTTATATATAGTCTGTGATTTTAACAAGGGAGTCTATGGGACTGACTCACTTTTGGAACTTTAGTTTCAGCCTTTAGCTTAGTGTGCCAGCCTCAAATAGCTGCTAGAGTCAACTTGTAGTGCAACACCTTTGAGTTATAAACACATAAAAAGGACCAGAAGTAAACTATTAAAATTCACAACACAAGATCAGTCTCCATAACAAACCTTTGCTTTAATCTGTTAGTTGCAGGCATTTGCCGGCATCTGATACACCAACTGTTTAATCTGCACTGATGCTTAAAATGACAAGCTCATATGACGTCAGTGTCTGACCTGACATGACAGAAGGAATGAACCATCAGAAATGTCAGAGTGCATCAGCAAACACATCGTGTGTTAGTGCAAACAAAACAATGGGCTTTAAGTACCTCAGACAGGTGCCGTCGATGTGCGCACTGTAATAAGTAGGGCAACTGTTAAACAATAGGATGCTACACAACCACACGAAACAACAAACAACTCTGTAGTGTGAACTATTTCCTCAAGCCCGACCTAAATGCCTCACAGCCCCGGGATGATCACTTTTGATATATTATCTGCAGACTTGACCTGACATAACCCCCACGAGTGTGTCCAAAGAAAAGTCACATTATTATGCTCAGCTCATTGCAATTTAAGCTAGCAAAACAACAGAGACATTGTGGGAAATGGATTATGTTTATTATTACACTTTGAATCACCACCTCTAAATGAATGCACTGACATACTTGTGCAAAATGCCCACAAACTTTGCTTTGATGCTCATGTTCCTCATTTTATTTGACCGATAAACTAAGGAAGTTGTACATTTCCTAATGAGCCGTTTAGTATAACAACACCACCTTTGTTTGCTATATAGAAAAATAAATGTCTACACTGTCTGTCTTTAATGTCAGCCTATATGGCCAGTTATGTTCTGTATCCTCTTTATTCGACAATTAAGGAGAAGAGATGTGCAAAAACAACAATTTATTTCTGATTTCCACTGCTTTCTACTTTTGTCCAAAATATTTAAAAGTTCTCATGATATCTTTGTTCAGTCTGCTGTGTGGCAAAAACTGTCCTACAAAGTTATGTATAACTATGTATAACTGGTCATGGCATCACCGTGCAGGGCTGCTTTCAGGCGAGTTTGACCTAGTTAGTAACCAGCAGAGGTGGGACCAAGTCATTGTTTTGCAAGTCTCAAGTAAGTCTCAAGTCTTTATCCTCAAGTCTCAAGTCAAGTCTCAAGTAATGTCAGGCAAGTCAGAGTCGAGTCTCAAGTCACTGGTGTAAAAGTCCGAGTCAAGTCACAAGTCTGAAACTTTGAATTTCAAGTCCTTTCGAGTCTTTAAAAAAAAAAACAACGAAAAAATAATGTTGCAGTTATGCTAAATGTAAATATTAGACCATGTAATTTTAAATCTGTGTTTTTCTCAACACATGACAAAAGTGAACGTAGAAAATATACACAAATTGTGAAATTGCACCTCTTTAAAATGCAGCTCAATTAAACCTAGCTCCAAGAATAATTTTCACCGACAGTTCTGAGATAAGCTGCATGTTATTCTTGGATGCGGTTGTAGGACCAGCTTTAAAATCGCATGACAAAAATATCATACACATTAAAAAAAACTGTATCACCAACGTAGCCTGGACAACATTTGCTAGTTAGATGAAGTCAGCTATCTCATTGTAGCATATTTATATGCATATTTATAATCATACGGTTCTTGGAGTGAGTGCATACACTCATGAAGTTTAGTAACTTCAGGTCACTGCAACAAGCCCAGGTACAGTTTACCGACGGATGGGTGCAGGACCTTGAAATGCACCGTGTAGAACGAAAGACCATCGTACGTATCATAAGTTTACCAGTCTCACAAATTGTCGTCATAAATACACATTCATTAACCGTTTATTAATAGGACCTTTGAGCTCAACGGTAATTAATTAGTAGTGGAAATAATTTCTGGTACCCATCACAGAAATGTAGCAGTGACAATAATATTGTATGCTGTAATCGTACTGGGCAATTAGTGATACAAAAAACCTGTTTTATCCTGTGAATAAAAGTATATGTTTTTGTCAATGTACCATAATAACAGAAGCGAAACACAATATTCTGTCAGGACAATTCACTATTTATGCACAATAAATAAAGGAGCATAGCGCGACAATTTCTGTTCAGCGCCAGACTTGCTTGTAACCTATATCACCAATTATGTTATGAAAATGACGTATTAACTACAACAGCAGACTGACCTTCGTGTAAATGCTTGGAGCAGACTAACCTGTGAGCTGGAGTGTTCTGGGACGTTATATTTGGTCTTAGAATGGCTGCAATCCAGTCGCGTCTTTGTTACTTCGGAAACATGGCTCGAACAATTTCTCTTCAACGACGTAATCCGATAACAACCGATCTCTTTACCCGTCGGCTTCCCGTGGCTGTCATGCGACCGGCTATTGCAGTTAATGATACAACAGCTTCTTGCCATTTTTGTGTTTCTTTTTATCGCTGTGTAACTGATTTTAATTGAAAGCCTGCGTGCGCTAGTACCGCTTGCCACGAGTTCCCAGAATCCTTTGCGGTTCTACCCGTGAATGACGTCACATTTTCAATCTCTATATAATATGCATGTTAAATTTTATATTTGGGGTAAAATATCAAGTCTTTTCAAGTAAACCGGTTCAAGTCCAATTCAAGTCCCAAGTCATTGGTGTAAAAGTCCAAGTCAAGTCACAAGTCTTAGAACATTTTTTCAAGTCAAGTCTAAAGTCATAAAATTAATGACTCGAGTCTGACTCGAGTCCAAGTCATGTGACTCGAGTCCACACCTCTGGTAACCAGCTTTTGCTTTGCCTGTTGAGGGCACACACGCACCCACGCACAGATGCCTGCACACGTCAATGACTCTGACAACAAACACATATTCTGCTCCTCTCACATGATTCCAGTTTGAGAGGGGAATAAAACAACGACAGGAAGAAAAACAGCACTGCGGTAGGGGTGGGTTTTGATGATCGATTTAAATCGATTCTGGCTTGGATAATGTGATATCGATTCATTAAAATCCTGAATCGATTTTCTAATAGAAATTTATTTTGCCCAAAACGCCAGAATCTCAGGTTAAACCTCACAAAATTTCAACAACCACCAAATAGCTAAAACAGTAAATGAGAGCAGGTACACGGATTCTGCACAAAGACATAAACACAAAGCGCGGACCTGCCGACGGATCAGAATCACCCGACGGCACGGACACGGTTGGGGCTGAAAACCGACAGCTCGCTGATTCTGATGTTTCGGCGGGTCCGCGCTTTGTGTTTATGCCCTTTTTGCGCTGATTCTAAAGCTGTTAGTTTTATCTCTCTCCAAACAATATTGACCGAACCATCAGCAAAAGAAGATCCAAAAAAAATCACCTTCATGTTTTTCTGTGTTTTACCTTCAGCTACTTTTACACAAAGGCATCTGCTGTGACGCTTACACCTTTAATAAGGTCTTGCAAGTGTCAGCTTCCTTTTTATAGATACAAAAATATGCAAATGTACTGATCTGAATTATAATATTTCTGACTGTCTGAGGCAAAATTTCCCAGATTCAAATCGAATTGAATCGAACTGAAGCGAATCGTGGATCGAATCGATTCGGGACCTTGTGAATCGGAATCGAATAGAGTTTAGAAATCAGTGATGATACCCAGCCCTACACTGCGGGCCTGTACAGCTGACGATAATATAGCCTGGTGACGTTTTCCCAATGAGCACCTTTGACCCTGAGCTGCACTGTTGTGTTTTATTCTTATTTTATATCCTCCTCTCAAGCTCCCACAGAATTTAGAGTGGGTGATTAAAGTCCACCGCAGCTGACGCCATACCCCCCTTAATTAAAACAATAAACACCATTTATGAGTCTGCAGCTGAGTTTTTGACACCCGCATGCACACTTGCGTTTGCTGCAAGACACTCGCAGGTTTAAGCCAGCATAATCCAGTTTTAAACATGACATGACACCTGTTATAATCGCTCAGCCGTGTGCACTAAATGCCAAGGAGGATTATAGCAGATGTCATGTCGTGGATTACGAAGCTTTATGCATGTACGTGTGTGAATCTTTTCCTGTCACCTACGTGGAAATGCCACGGGCGACCACTTTAATCTCGTTTGTCTGTTTGCGTGTTGTGCACACGCATTGTAGAGCATATCACCATTTCTCCAGAAGCAAACACATAGCTCTCTGTAGTGTTTTTCTTTCCCAGTCCCAAAGCCTGTCTGGCTGACTCTCATAGTATTGCAGGGGGAGGGATGAACCACAGCTGCTGTCTGACGTAAATGCAGCACAAACGCTCTGTTTGTGCGGTCACAGCCCCTCTGACAGCTCTAACCAGTTAATGGGTTACCTCACACTCCCTTCCTCTCCCCTCCAACTCGCTTCTGCAGGGCTGCTTCTGCAGGCTTAGTCAAGCCTGAGCTGACGCTAAAAGCCCACTGGTGATAAAAAAGAAGCAAACCATAATCTGTCTGTAATGATGCAAGTTAAGGCCACTAAGTGCATGTTTAGCTTGAGATGTATGTGTAAAATCAGTATGTGTTGTCCTAGCCAAGTCACAGCAGGAGCTCAGTTTGGAGTACTATTCACTGTGTAAATATTACATGCATAGTACCTTTTTTGACAACTCGATGAATAACCTTAACGGCGTCATTAAATTTTCAGCACTACTCAGGTCAGTCAGTCCATCATTTTGGCAAAGAGTGAAATATCTTGACAACCAAGTGATGGATTAGCTTCCATTTGCTAGCATTTCTTATAGCACCTTTTTTTTTCTTTTTTTTTTCTTGGACTGGTTCGAGTACTTTTAATAAATGTAGGCATGCTAATATGTACTGAAACAAGAACTGCTAAATGCTGTGCCTTAATACGTTTGCTTACTCGTCTTAATCTAGCACGATAGACACTGGAAGGCATCAATTTTGAAATATATGAGTGACCTAACATGTCATATAACAACATTTCTAGAGTTCTACAGTAATTCAGTGATATAGAGACATGCATGGGGTTTTGAAGGTTTATATTTTAATTAGTAACTATTACTTTATTTACCTTTTTGGGGATTGTGGGTAAGTAACAGCATAGCCATGTGTGAAAAAGAGTGAAAATGTAGCCATCCCTTCCTATTTCTACCCTCAGACTTAAAAGGGTAAGTACAAGCTGGGTGCTGCTGATCAAATATACTTGATTGGCGGTTCATCAGCGAGTGTGAGCACCTCTATAAATGCAGAGTTTTTGGCAGTTTGCAGATCTGGAACATTCAGGTTTTTTTTAACACAATGCCAAGTCTGGGAAGGGTTATAAGGTCATTTCCAAACAATGTGAAGTCCATCATTTTATATCATTCTAGTCTTAGCACATTCACTTTAATGTCAGACAGATGACACCAAAGAGCACCATGTTTGATGAAAACCAAAAACAGAATATCAGCACAAACAACTCAAACCAGCTGTCAAGCACGGTGGTGGAGGGGGAGGGTTTGGGTTAGTTTTACCGCCACAGGATCTGAGCACCTTGCAGTCAGTGAGGCGACCATGAACTGGTCTGTGTACCCTCAGTTTCTGTTAAATAAATAAATAAATGACACAATATAATGCATCATGTATTGGTTTTCATTTGAGATTATATTAAATCGTTTTAGATCCTGATTAGGAACGGATATTTTTAATTTTATTTTGTCCTTATATGTAAAACTTTAGAACTAATTTTGATTTTCACATGACTATAGGCTAACCAAAGTTTGCACCACACCCCACGCTCTTGTTTGTTTATTTTTCCACAAAAAAAAAATATTTTATTCATCTTAGCATCCCTCTTTATTTTCATTCTAGCCATGCACACCCAACTGCCCCACAGCAATGCCTGCCCCACAGTTTGAGAACCACCTAAATACGTGAAATCACAAGCAATTAATAAAATAATGCAAAACAGCCCCAAATCAAATCATTTTCCCAGCAGACTGTCAAACATTTTCCTTGTTATTCATTACCACCTGCACATGTTTCGAGTCTGACGTGTCTTGTGCGACAGACTGCACACAGATAAGTCTGTGAGCATGACTTTATTCTGGCTGTAACATCAGCTGCTTTGTATCTAGTCAGTCTATTTACCTGCCTCACTGACGTATTTCACCCCTCCCTTTATCTCTCAACTTTCAAAGTAAGTCTTGCACGGCTGCATTGAGGTCAGTGTTTATGCCACTGTATAATGCAGTCAAATATAAATGCAAACCACAGTCTTGATGACTCATGTGACTGGAAGCCCAACACACCCAGTAACTCATCAACCCTACAATGAATCCTTAACAGGAAGCATTAGAGCTGTTCTGCAGCAAATTCAAATGAGGAGTTTATTTCTTTCTCACTAAAAGCCTGGAGGGAGGAATATGATGGATTCGCGCACGTCAAGAAGGCTTTAGTCACCTCCGCTGATCGAACACAAAACCCTCTATTGAGCCATTTCAAGGTTACACATAGTTCTTTCGTGTATATGTGCAAGTCTCTTGCTTGCACACAGGTGTGCCTGCATCCCCTTAGCTCGGGGTGCTGCACATTTGCATAGTGGCCACGCTTCTCGGTGAACTGAGTGATTGAACTGGAGGAGATAATTGACGTGCATAAACAAAGACACACTGCTAGCAGTGCAGATTTGATTAGTGCGCAATGATCTCGGTGAAAGGCTCAGTTCGGTTAAGGGGATTGTAAACATGCCCCTGAGACTTTGACGCAGGCTGCTGACATCATTGCCCATACCTCCTTTTGACCAAGCAGTCTGTTCACCGCTCACGCCCATGGAGGAGGAGGAGGAGGAGGAGGAGTGATAGTGAGGCTAATATCTACGAGAAAAAGGGGCTTGATTTGAAGGGATTAAAGGTAGAGGAATATGAAGAAACAGATGTGGCCTGTCAAATTTAGATGAAGGAAGAAAATTACTGGGATCGTGTGGCATTCAGCCGCCCACCTGACTCCTGTGACCAGATATTTATGTTGTCAGTCTTGCAGCAATATGATTCCATACCTGCAGAGCATCATTAAGATTGCAGAAATGTCACCGTGCACCTGACGGTAATTATTTATGCACAAGAAGTATCACACTGAGATAATGATATTTGGCTCAGAACGTAGGAGGCTGGGATATCATAAAAAAAAGTTTCCTGTGAAGTTGCAAACACTGCACATTATCTCATTGACGTCATTAATGCTATAGCTGGAGGTGGTGCTGCCCAGAAGAGGACAGAAGTGTATGCAAGCAAATGCTCAGGAAAGAACTCTATAATATAATAATAGTTTTGTCATAAAGAGGACTAAAGAGAGAACTGTGGTGAATCAGAGCCTAGGAGCTCTCTTATCTCTGCTGCTAAAATAGGCATATGGTTCGCTTTAAGCTGGGGGAGCAGATGCTGCTGCACAGTGTGGCAGGTGACTCCTCTGGCTGCTTTTCTTTCTTAGATATTCATTTCCCTGCCGTAAGTGGCTAGCATTTACTGGCGTGCAGAACAGGAAGAGGGAGAAGATAGATGGGGGACGGAAGAATGGCCGTGGGAGGGTGAACGATGATGAAAACAAGAAGGTGTCAGGCGCAGTGGCCCGTGGACATGGGATGGACTCAAGCGCAGATTCAAAACCGGAGGCCAGGGGTGAGGTGTAACGAAAAGAGACTTTATTTTTACAATGCTCAGAGGCTAACAGAAAGTGCAGACTAGAATCAATGAACATAAACTAGATGTCTGAGGCGAGAGAAAAATACTGTGGTGAAAACTAGATGGCAGGGATAACTGGGTGCAGGTACTGGGCAGGGAAAACTGTGGCGGGCCCGGGCACTGAAACAGAGGACAGAGCAGTCAGGGGAATCCCACAGAGGGTTGCGAGTGAATCTAAAAAATAGTACACTGAGCTGTCTTACAAGCTTGCAGGTGGGGGTTGCGTGGAGGGGGGAGGCAGGAGAGGTCCAGGTGGGTGCTGCATGCAAGGCAGGGAGGCAGGCAGGAGAAAATGGCAGCTCCAAAACGGAGAGGGATTACCGGTGGCAGCAAACTGGTATCCAGGAGAGCTTGGTAGGTGGTTTTCAGAGGCTGACGAAAAAAACAGAGATACGGTTAATACACACGATTAGTCACCAAGGAACGGACGTGAGGCCGAGAACTGACTAAAGTTGGCAGATAATCTGGCGAAGACCAGTTGAGTGCGCCGGTCATAAATACTGCTGGTCCGATTGCCATCAGGTGAGGAACAACAAAGACTCCACCCAGTGGGGAGGAGCTGATGCTGTGGAAAACCACCCAGACCACGACACTACCCCCCCATCAAGGGTCGGCCCCCGGCGACCGAGCCACCCGCGGCCCGCGTCGAGCCCCGTAAAAAGCAGAAAGCAAAGCACAATCCAAAATCAAGGAACGAGACACCCAGGACCGCTCCTCAGGCCCATAACCCTCCCAGTCCACCAAGAACTGCCGGACCCGTCCCCGCCGACGGACGTCCAGAATGCGCCGGACCGCGAAGGCAGGATGCCCATCCACGAGCCGGGCGGGAGGAGGGGGAGCGGAAGGAGGGCACAACGGACTCACGACCACCGGCTTGACCTGGGAGACGTGGAAGGTCGGGTGAATGCGCAGCGAGGAAGGCAGCTTCAACCGCAGCGCAGAAGGGCTGAGGACCCGCTCCACCTCGAAGGGTCCAATGAAACGCGGGGCCAGCTTACGGGATGCCACCTTGAGGGGAACGTCCTTAGCAGACAACCACACTTTCTGCCCAGGGGAGTAGGCAGGGGCTGCCCTGCGGCGACGGTCCGCGTACAGGCACTGGCGAGCAACGGACCGGCACAACGACCGACGGGTCAACCTCCACGCCCGCTGACAATGGTGGTGTTGGACCGAGGGAACCTCGAGGTCGGCCTCCTGGTCGGGGAAGAGAGGCGGCTGGTAACCTATGGAGGCCTCGAAAGGCGAGAGGCCAGTAGCAGAAGACGTAAGCGAATTGTGAGCGTATTCTGCCCACGGCAGCAACGAGGACCATGAGGCGGGGTTGGAGGCAGCGACACAACGGAGGGTGGCCTCCAGTTCCTGGTTGAGCCGTTCGGCCTGCCCATTCGTCTGTGGATGAAATCCTGAGCTCAAGCAGGGTTTAGCCCCGAGAGCGGTGCAGAACGACCTCCACACTCGCGAAATGAACTGAGGGCCCCTATCTGACACGATCTCGCAAGGTATGCCGTGGAGTCTGAAGACCTGCTCAGTCATAATCTTGGCTGTCTCCGTTGCAGTGGGGAGTTTGTTTAGGGCAATGAAGTGTGCAGCTTTGGAGAATCTATCCACCACAGTGAGAATCGTGGTTTTACCTGAGGAGACGGGAAGGCCAGTGACAAAATCCAACGCAATGTGAGACCAGGGGCGATGAGGTATAGTGAGGGGTCGTAAAAGTCCAGCTGGGCGTAGTGAGCTCGATTTGTTACGTGCGCAGACAGGACAGGCAGCTACATATTCTTTGACGTCTTTATCAATAGTCTCCCACCAGAAATACCTTTTAAGGAGTGAGCCTGTTCTCCCCCCACCTGGATGGCAAGAAAATTTGCCCTTGTGGACCCAATCGATCACCTTAGGGCGAGCCACGGTGGGGACATAGCGTCGGTTCGGAGGGCCCGTGCCGGGGTCTGGCTCAGTCTCCAGCGCACGGCGGATGTCCTCCTCCACGTCCCAGGCGACAGAACCGATCCTGACTCCTGCCGGCAAGATGGTGGGTGCATCAGACGGGTCACACACAGGGTCGAACTGGCGGGACAGAGCATCCGGCTTGGTGTTGCGGGTGCCTGGTCGGTAAGAGATGGAAAAGTTAAATCGAGTAAAGAATAGGGACCATCGAGCTTGGCGCGAGTTGAGCCTTTTGGCTGTGCGTAAATAGGTTAAGTTCTTATGGTCAGTCCAAATAGTGAATGGATGCTCTGCTCCCTCAAGTAAATGCCGCCATTCCTCCAGCGCTAGCTTTACAGCAAGCAACTCCCTGTCTCCAACGTCATAATTCCTCTCCGCAGGTGAGAGGCGGCGGGAGAAAAAGGCGCAGGGCTGAAGCTTAGCAGATGAACCTGAACGCTGGGACAACACCGCCCCGACCCCAACGCCTGACGCGTCTACTTCCACGACAAAAGGTTTACTATGATCGGGATGGATTAAGACCGGCGCAGAGGTAAACAGTTCTTTCAACCGGGAGAAGGCGGCGTCGGCCTCTGGACTCCAATGGTAAGGAAGCTTAGAGGAAGTTAGACGAGTTAGGGGAGCGGCTACTTGACTGTAATTCCTGATGAAGCGGCGGTAGAAGTTCGCGAAGCCCAAAAACCCTTGTAAGTGTTTTCGTGAGGTAGGTAGTGGCCACTCCGCTACTGCCTTCACTTTAGCCGGATCTGTCTTCACCTGCCCCCCTGCAAGAATGTAACCCAGGAATGACACAGATGGTGCATGGAATTCGCATTTCTCGGCTTTGACATATAATTTGTTCTCCAACAACCGCTGGAGTACGGCCCGGACATGGATTCTGTGTTCCTTGAGGTCCTTGGAAAAAATCAGGATGTCATCGAGGTAAACGAAGACAAAACGATCCAGAAAATCCCTAAGGACATCATTCACTAGGGTTTGGAAAACTGCAGGTGCATTAGTGAGGCCAAATGGCATGACTAAATACTCGAAATGTCCTAAGTGTGTGTTAAACGCAGTCTTCCACTCATCCCCCTCCCTGATTCTGACTAGGTGATATGCGTTCCTGAGATCCAGTTTGGTAAAAATGGTGGCCCCATGGAGGGGCTCAAAAGCGGAGCTGATGAGTGGTAATGGGTATTTGTTTTTAACTGTGATGTCATTAAGGGGCCGAAAGTCGATGCATGGACGGAGTGTGCCATCCTTCTTACCCACGAAGAAGAAGCCAGCACCCACGGGGGAAGTCGATGGTCTGATGAGTCCAGCCGCCAGTGAGTCTCCGATGTATTTTTCCATGGCAGCCCGTTCAGGGCGTGACAAGTTGTAGAGACGGCTGGAAGGTAACGTGGAGCCGGAAAACAAGGTAATGGCACAATCGTAAGGGCGATGGGGTGGTAGGGACAGTGCCTTATCTTTGTTAAAAACTTCTGATATGTCATGATATTCGGGGGGAACCGCAGAGAGGTCAGGGGTGCAGTTCTCCTTGCTAGAGGGCTCAGTGGCCCCAGGTGGGGCAGCTGAGACGAGACAGTTGGCATGACAATATGGGCTCCAACTCACGACCCTCTGTCCCACCCAATCCAGGTGAGGATTATGATGTCTTAGCCATGGGAAACCTAAAATTATGGGCGTGTCAGGGGATTGTGAGGTGTAAAAGATCAGTGTTTCTCTGTGGTTGCCGGAAGTGATCAAGGTAACCGGTGCAGTGCGATGAGTAATGTAAGAAAAGACCTGATCGTTTAATGCCCTAACTGGAATAGACGGAGTTAACTCAAAAAGAGGGATCTGAAGCTGTTCAGCAAATCCCCTGTCGATCAAACTCTGCTCGGCCCCTGAATCAACCAGCGCTGATGAGACGTGGGCTCCCTGACCGAGTAAGAGTGTCACAGAAAGCAAAAATCGGGGCTTGGCGTTAACCCTGGTACCGCCCACCCATATCCCCGGACCTACCGGCGGGCGGTCTCTTTTCCCTTCTTAGGGCAGGAAGAAATCAAATGCTCACCGGAGCCACAATAAAAGCAAGAACGTGAACGGCGGCGCCTTTCTCTCTCCTCCACCGTCAGCTGGTAACGCCCGATCTGCATGGGTTCCGGTTCCGGTTCACCACCCCCGGTGCCAGCAATGGGAGTGGACGGCTGAACCGGAAGCGGTGGCGGGGGAGAAACGACCGGAGATGACCGCCGCAAGGACCGACGGGAACTGTAGTCCCTCTCCCACTCTCTCTCCCGCAACCTGCTGTCAATGCGAAGTGTGAGGGAAACCAACTCCTCAAAAGTAGCGGGCTCATCCCGGGAGGCCAGGTGGTCCTTCATCTCATCGTTGAGAGAGTGCAAATACACCCCATGCAGAGCCCGATCAGACCAGCCCGCCTCGGCGGCGGCGATGCGGAAATCGATTAGGAAGTCCGCAATGCTCCGCCGTCCCTGGCGAAGATGCAACAGCCTCCGCGCCGAACTGCATTCAGAGGTCGGGTGAGCGAAAGTTTTCTTAAACTCTCTCAAAAAGTCATCATAATGACAAGTCGGTAACGGATGTCTAGCTAGATAAGCCTCTGCCCATGTAAGGGCGCGATCGCGCAGTTTCCCGACTAAATAAGAAATCCGCACAGTATCAGAAACAAACGAGCGGGGTGAGCGACCGAACGCTAGCTCGCACTGAAGGAGGAAACCGCTGCATCCCCCCCGGCCGCCAGAAAAGGGTTCCGGCTCCGGGGAGGCGGCATCGCGGAACATCGGCGTCTGCAGAGGCTCAGAATCCGCAGCGGGCTGAGGCGGCTGAGGCGGCGGCGGCGGCGGCGCGGGTACCGGTGCCGACGTACTGGGAATGGGTTCGGGTTCAGGGGCAGTGGCTGACTGAAGGTTCTGAACCGCGGATTGCATCTTCTGTTGCTCGTCAGTGAGTGAGTTAACCTTCGCCAGGAGAAACTGGAGCGCGTCCTCGTGAGTACCAAGAATGGCGCCCTGCTTCGAGACGGCAGTCCGGATTTGATCCGCTGAGTCCATATACTGGCCAGATTATACTGTCAGGCGCAGTGGCCCGTGGACATGGGATGGACTCAAGCGCAGATTCAAAACCGGAGGCCAGGGGTGAGGTGTAACGAAAAGAGACTTTATTTTTACAATGCTCAGAGGCTAACAGAAAGTGCAGACTAGAATCAATGAACATAAACTAGATGTCTGAGGCGAGAGAAAAATACTGTGGTGAAAACTAGATGGCAGGGATAACTGGGTGCAGGTACTGGGCAGGGAAAACTGTGGTGGGCCCGGGCACTGAAACAGAGGACAGAGCAGTCAGGGGAATCCCACAGAGGGTTGCGAGTGAATCTAAAAAATAGTACACTGAGCTGTCTTACAAGCTTGCAGGTGGGGGTTGCGTGGAGGGGGGAGGCAGGAGAGGTCCAGGTGGGTGCTGCATGCAAGGCAGGGAGGCAGGCAGGAGAAAATGGCAGCTCCAAAACGGAGAGGGATTACCGGTGGCAGCAAACTGGTATCCAGGAGAGCTTGGTAGGTGGTTTTCAGAGGCTGACGAAAAAAACAGAGATACGGTTAATACACACGATTAGTCACCAAGGAACGGACGTGAGGCCGAGAACTGACTAAAGTTGGCAGATAATCTGGCGAAGACCAGTTGAGTGCGCCGGTCATAAATACTGCTGGTCCGATTGCCATCAGGTGAGGAACAACAAAGACTCCACCCAGTGGGGAGGAGCTGATGCTGTGGAAAACCACCCAGACCACGACAGAAGGGGTCTTTGTGCCGCGGTTAATCTGAGGTTAATGATTATAGTGAGCGGTGGGTGGCTGGGTGTTGAGTGATGAGAGCAGGTCCGGCTGGACGAGGAACAAAGAGGGAACTGTGTCAAACTGCCTGTTGTGCTCTTTTATCTCGTGACAACCCTAGCAACTAAATCAAAACACAATACAATACACCCAAATGAGGAACGACTGGAAGGCTCCCTGCTCACTGGTATGGCCGACAAGATGTTAGGCAGCAAATACACACGCAGGACACAACCGGTGCAAATGTGAAGGTTTTGCAGCATTCAAAACTGCAACAACAGACGCTGAATCTTACCAAATCTTTCCTCGTCCCCACAGTGCGGCTGCCTAAGCAGATTTATGTCCACAAGTATTGCAAGTAGACACAGTTTCAGCAAACAGGGGTTGGCTGAATTGTTTTGCTTGTGATGAAATGGATTTCATACATGCGACAGCCTAAAGCTGAACCCGATAAAACTCATGTATAACACAAGTAAATCCATCAAAGCTCCACCAGACTGCAGGGCGGAGAAGGGGATAAGGGACTGAAGCTGTGAGAGCATTCAGGATTGAAAGGAACTGCATGGGAACAAATGGCCTCATGCTGTCTGTACCAGGTCGACTACCCAGTACCAGATATCATGCCGGAATATTCAGAAGGATTTGATACATTTTATTGAAAGAAAATCATCCAAAAAAACAAAAATGTCACTTCACAGCTCTTTGCCAAATTTCACCTCAATACAGCCCAAAGTTATTTTATAATTATTGATGATTATATCAAGTACAGCAATAGTTGTATTTCTGTTTAGACTAAAGTCCTGAGTCCTGCTGCACTTATGCACTGTGCATTATCTCTGTCAAGACATGATTTTCCAGTATGACTTGGAAGTGACATTGCAACAGTCCAGATGGAAAGAAAGTTGCGAGTTTTATCCCTCCAGGTGGTGCTGCATCTTGTGCTCCTGATCTTTTTGCTAAATGTCCATATGGCCTCTCAGCTGGGCCCTAAAGCTGGATAATAGTCTTTAATCATCAAAGGAGAGTTGTAAGAGAAAGAGAGAAAGGAGAGAAGTAAACACAAAGATATAGAGAGAACTCAGTGAAATATTAACAGATGGCAACTATCAAACTGTTCATCTACTCGTAACACATATTGCCCCAGCTCGTGTGCATTTGCCTTAACCCCTCTCCCTTTGCCGGACTCTAATTTACTTTGCTCATTTCCTCATTTTCTTTGGGTAATTTCTCCCACCTGACCTCTGCCGTCTCATTTTGCAGCTGTCGCTTCAGAGCGGCAGGTTCAGAAAAAATGTGTTTGCGGGGAGTTTGAGCCGAGTCCGTCAGAGAAAAGAACAGCTAAACGAGGATTAGGAGACCTAAGCTGGGTGAAGGCGGGTGTCTAAGAGGCAGAAATGACGCTGAGGACGTGTATGTGTTTGTGGGCTCCAGCCATGTGAGCGCTGGAGCTTCCAGCCTGACGAGGCTACACGGGAGGGGAGGGGAGGGGAGAAGTGGAGATCTCCTTTTGCACCAAGGCCAAAAAAGGAAAGCCAGAGCTGATGTCCAAAGGTCAATCCTAAAGATTTGTAGGATGAGTGGTGATGTCTTCTAAATTTAATTTCTGACTAAATAACACCTGAAGCCGTTTTAAAGCAAGAAATCCTGGAATCAGGAAGCGGTTTAGGTGAGGGAGCATGAGAAAGACCACTTATCAGCCATTATATCAGCAAGTGAACATTATGTGCACGGACTTTGTACTTGCACGCCCGCAGGTTTAAAGACAGTTTAATATCTGATTTAGCTGTGTTGGGCAACAGGAAACAAACAGAGTTTTATTGACCCATCTATTGAGCCATCTAGCCACCCCGAATGACTACAATCACTAAAGGTGTGTGTCATAATGAAAACTATGTGGCTGCATGATGTTTTTGTAGCTGTTCTTATGGAAGTGCAGTCTCACAAGATAATAACATTAGCAGGCAATTAAATTAGTGACTCATTTCTTCTAAATACCAAGTATTGTGCGTTCTTTTGTTTAAATTAACAATTATGATTAAGTTATTTGCTACAACTATTTTTGTATAATTGAAGCAGCCAAACAGAAAGTGATGCATCCATGAACTTTGACTCTTAACAACGGTTTCATCTTCAGCTTCCTCATTATCTTCTTTGAAAACTTATGCAATCACTTGCGAGAAAATGCACACACACACACACACACACACACACACACACACACACACACACACACACACACACAGCAGCAGCAGCAGCAGCGAGTGCAGAACATATTGCTTGTTTCTCTCTCGCCGGCTGACTCTCATGTGCTAGAACAATAAATCCGGAGAATGTTCCAGCTTCCCGTGGAGCTAGCTGGAGGAATGTGGGATCAGTGAAGCTTTGATATATATTTTTAATTTAATTTTGCTGCGCTATGCTCAGTGAGATTTCCCTGATTTAAAGGGACCAGATGTGTGTTGTTTGTAAGTTCTGACTGCGCACACGGCACATTTTTGTTAGAATACAAATTGTTTTTCACAGCCACAGAGTGGCACAAGTCCAGGTGGGGTAAATCATTAAATTTCAGGTTTATCGCTCATGAGTCTCGGGAGCGTGAAAAAGGGCAGAAAAGAAAGGGAAAATGAGAGTGATTCAGAGGACACACACATGGATAACACAGGGAGTTGTGTATGTATACACGGACAGCCCAAAAGGTGCAGCAAGGGAAGCAACTTTGATTAATGGAAAATCAATCAAAGTGCATGAAAACAATTCAATGTGAATGCCTGTGTGGTTTTTATATGTGACAATGATGTGCTTGCTGCACAAAATCCTGCATGTATGAATGAGCAGAGTGGTGAGAAACAAGACTAAAAGTGACCCAGACTCTCTCTTTGTTTTTTGTTTTTAATCCTTTCACTCTGTCATTTTTTGGAGCAGTCGAATAAGAGCATTACATCACCAAATCACTATGAAAGGTGCACTCTCCTGCTCCACTGAGTGCTGACCTCTTTCTAATGCTTTCCTCGTCGCGCTCTGTTTGCGTACCCTTTCCTCCCCGTGCCATCTCCCACTTCTTTGGTTAATGCTGTCTTTTACTTCCTGCTTTTACTCTTTTTAATTACATGCACTCGCTGACTGCCTGTCATCGTGCTTTATCTCCTCCTCTTGCCACTCTCTCTGCCAAGCATACTATCACCTGCCTGCACAGCCCCTAGCCCTCTTCTCCTGTCGCCTTCAGCTATGGATAATAGGCTGATCTGTGGTGTGACGCACATGGCTCCATCTCCAGAGGGGCTTCTGCGCACACAAGCATTCATACAGGATCTGTGTGGCCTGGTGAACAGATACAGGAACTGGCCAGGTATTTACATCTTGAGATAACTGTCACCACAGGATTACTGTATCAGCCTTACTTCTGTTAGCACAATACACTGCATTCTTTGGCAGAAAAAGGTTTTTGTTCCTGTCATATAAACAGATTATGTTAAAGCCACCAGACGTAAAGAATGGCGCTGAAGATCGTTTTGCTTTTCCCTGAGTTCCAAGTGTGATCTTTTATTTATTATTAATATATAACTGTTTGGCTACTATATGTCAGGAATGCTGGATGGAGTGGACTCAATGGCAGGACTCAGAGGGATCAAGTTTAGTGCATTTATTTACAGTGAAACGCCAGGGTGATATATACAGGTAGTACGAAGGGGGAACAGGGGATCCACACTGACTCAGCTCAAGCAGTCTCTCCAAGAACTCCAGGACAGGGAAAATCCAGGGAAGGTCTGTATACAAGAGGAAGAAGGATGAGATTAGTTGCGAGTTTATAAAGGCAAGGAAAAGACAAAAGAGCCACGGCTTTACTAACAGCACAGTTCAACGATCCAGAGAAGAATGAACCTCAGCCGCCCTCTTAAATAGTGCTTCTTAACGAGATCATCGAGAACAGGTGATTGATTGTTGCAGGTGTGTTCAGCCAGAGGCGGGAACCCACAATGAGTCCTTCCCATGAACATTGACACAGACACACAAGCACACAGAGAGGAGAGAGTGAAGGACAGAGAGAAGGCAAAGCCTGGAGCAGGCAGGACAGGAGGACTGAGGGACCAGGACACTGTACCTACCATTCAGGAACAACAACTAGAGAAACCTCAGCAAACCTGTGGTAAAACAGAGGAAGAGATCCATGTGTTTGGCTCCCACTCCACCCAGATGACTGAGCAGTGTGGCATTGTGACATGGAACAGTGGTCTATCAGATAAAAAGCAAATGAGGACAAACAGACTATCGCCATTGTCAAGCTGCTTACATGTGTTATTGATTGATTGATTGACTGTCCTCTCCAGTGTCCACTGCCCACTGCACTCACTAGAGTTGAGGCAGTGTCCAGCTGAAGATGGAAATGGAGTGTAATGAATTAGCAGATACATCTGATATCAGAATGTCTGTATTACATGGAAAACACCAGTACAATCATTTAATCTGAAATAAAAGGAATCATAAAAGAAGTCTTACCTCTGCCAAGGAGGTTATTTTTTTGTAATGTTGCTTACTTGCGATTCTGTCTGTAAACACAATAGCTTAAAAAAGTTTCAGTGAATTTTGATTAAACATTGTAGGGGTGTAGAGTGGAGTCATGGTAACAATCCATTAATCCGTACATGCACTAAGGTCTTCAAAGTCACTTTATTGATTAATTGAGTATTGATTGAAAATTGAACCTTATAACCTAAGGTTATAACTTAGTAACTATCAGTCTTACAAATGTTGTGTGTTTTCAACATCCAGAAAGTACCCTACAAAGATCAGAAAATATCATGTCACACTTGAACTCTTTCGAGTTTAATAGATTAATCTGAAGGTCAATGTGATAATAATGCTCTCAATAAACAATAAGAGGTTTCTGACAAGAACATGTGGGCATGGGATACTTTTTTGTGTATAGTTGTTTCATTTTATTATGGATTTATATACATTACAATAATAGGTTATAACAGTGTAAATATACAACAATTTGAATACATGCACCATGTTCCTGAATAAGTATTAGTTTTACTTTTTTCATTTTTTTTTTTGATGCAGGGGATTTCCTCTTTTCACCTGATATTCATTAAACATTTAAACTAATTAAACAAACAGTAAAATGAATGCTACACATGTACACACATGTGCCCTCCCGCCCAAATGGAAATGGGTTTCAACAGGGGGGCAAATAACATAAACCTGCACTTAGCACTTGATTTAATGCACTACAAGCATCCTACAGTACATTTAAAAAGACCAAAGAAAACAAAATGAATAGATACAACACACAATAAATACACTATTGCATTCAAAGTAAATACTGTCAAGAGAGCGAGCTGCCTTGGTGGAGGTTCGTGCTCTCTGAGTGTTATCGTAGTACTTTACTCACTCTCAGTTTTGTTTACTTCCTCCGTGTTTGTTTAAAGATGTCTTGGCAACCATATCATCACCCATGTAAAGTTCTGTTTTGAAGGCTCAATTTTAGTATCTAAGCATCTCCAGCTTCCTTGTTTTGAAACCAAAGTTACCATGTTTGGATTAAAGGGCAGAGCGCTAAGTCACTCGCTAACACTAGCTAGCATAGTTAGCAAGCTGTATCTGCGCGTTATCTGGCTGAATTTTGATTCCCAGAATTAGCCTCAGACTACTTCTTCAAGTTGTGGTTACCTGTCTTTTTTGAAATTTTAATATCAGCTAATTTTTTTGTGTGTGTTAATTTATTAAAGGTCTTCTTTACTTTCCTTTACAGCGCTGCTTGTTTTTAGTCCTGCTTTTGGTTCCTCTTCCTTGAGCTAACTGAAACTAACACTGTTTGCTGAGAATTATAGTGTTGTAAAACTTCCTGTGATGAAAGAAGTGGCACTTTTAAGACTGCAGCAGAACTTATTTACCTAGCACACTGCTGCCACTGGACCAAAGAAACTAACTAAAACCACAGCTCTTACCTCTTACACAAACCTTTCGTTGGGTTTGCATGACAGCGATATGTGCAGATGGAAAAAAGGTGTATATTAATAAGGTTCCAATGCAGCTGCAGTAAACATCCCTAAACTCTGCAGTAATAAAAGCTTTAAAACGTTTTAATGACTTATAAACAATGACAAACATAATGAGCTACCCAGGATGCTCTCACAGGGCATTGCATCAGTTATCTAACCCCTTTTTCCTGACCCACAGTCCAGATACATATTGGTAAGTGGTTACCAAGGTTATTATAGTTAAAGTAAAAACTAAAACAAAGTGTTAAAAACATTTTTGTTAATCAAAATAAGAATAAAGCCATGCATTTAAAAACTGAATAAAAAAATCTAATGGAGATTAGATACTTATTTTGGTGAGGTTTGACCCTGAGGGGACTTTGACGCATTTGTTTATTGGGACTTGAGATGTAAGCATGACTGTGAGTCAACTGCCATAAAAACATGTTTGTGTTGTGTGTGTGTGAGTCTAAACTTCTTACTTCTTGCTGCTGGAAAATACTGATTCATAGTTCAACATAAAAAAAAAATACTAGAACTAACATTGGAAAATGTAAAATAAACAAAAAAACAAAACCTACATTTTTTTAATCAATAAAAACTGAAATGAAATAAGGAAACTCACTCTGGAAACTACCTAACCAAACTGAATTGAAAACCACGACTAAAAACCAAAAGAGAAAGAAAAATTGACAATTTTTTATGAATTAATGTGCTTCTCGTTTTTCTTTTATATAAAATGTTATAAATAAATCAGTTATAATCAAGTGGAGTGAGTGGAAAGACACAACACATTTACACGTGAAAAAATAATTAATTGTTTAATTTTTCTTTTGAAAAAAACTGAACACGGGTCTCACAGACCCGAACACCATACAAGGGTTAAAAAAAAAAAGTTTGGCTATATTCGCCTGTATGATTGTTAATGCTGCAAAAGCCATTCGCATCAATCAAGCATTTTGTAGCTCCAGGCACCCTCGGGGCCTGTAACACTGAACTGCTGCTGTGGGAAAGTATCCAGCTGATTACCATAATATATTTACTATATAACAGATCACAAGTTGATGGGAAATTTTGAAGACAACTCTGTAATACTGAGAATATCTCCACCAAAATGAGAGGATTTTTCATTGTGAACTCGATTACTTCCAAATGGATAAACAACTCAAGCTCAAATTAATGATTTTTTCCCACATCATTTTTATGGGAATTACAACCACAAACTCTAAAATCAGAGAGAAATGTGGACTAATGCGTGATTTTGAGCGAGTCAGAGATCTGTAAGGCCCTCATCACTGAAACTGTTTGTTTGAGCAGAGCTAGTCCTGGACCTCCTGGATGATAGCTTGACGCACAAGCTCACGAGGACAGCCTCTGCCTGCCAAAGTCAACAAGCATAGACAGACCAGCGTTAATTGCCAAAGAAGAATGAAACCCCTGTGCTCCACAAGATACAATGACACCGAATGATCAGACAAAGAAGCTTTTCACAGACTGTTGAAGTTTGCAAAAACAAGGAGCCGAATAAATGAATAAATGGGTCAGGGTCAGCGAACAGCGCATCGGCTGTGGACGTCTGTCAGTGATGTGTGTGCGCACATGTATGTGTGTTTACACAGTTAAGCTTTCAAGTTATTGCGAACTCCCAAATGTTTTGCACATGTGCCTTAAGAACAGGCCTATTATTTCCTGTGGTTTTGCCATATTTATGAGAAAAGAGGCAGGACGATAGGAGCTGCATGTTTTAGCATCTAAGGCTATCAAAGACGAGATCTCACAGCAAACTTCAGCTAAACGGCTTCTGCTGCTTTTCCGACAGGTGTTGGCTCATACGTGTGAGCGTAACACAAAAGCTAAAGAGTGTGTCTGTGGTGATTACGAAAGCCAGCTGCTGTTCAGTTCATGCCAGACGTTTGACATGGATGCAGGAGGCAGTTATTGAGAGCCACTCGAGGGGGCAGAAGGGGAGTGACCTGAGAGAAATTGAAAGCAATCAGGACGGCTACATTCAGAACAGCGCAGCGTGTGTTCTGTATTTTGATGAAATTTCACAGGGAGTGAAATTACAGTTTAAAGGTGTTTACATACCACTGTGCGCCATTTGTGACCACTGAGCATCAGTCGAAAAACAACAACGCCAACGGCCTTTCACTAATTTGTATGTCGCGCATGACATTTAACATGGAAACATTTCAGTGTAGCGATCACTTTGCGTGCAATGCATCTACTTCTCCTTTTTCTCCTTTTGTTCAATTTTTCCTTTTCTTCAAATCTAATTTATGAAGCAGCAGAAGGTCTGCTTTAGTTGCATCCTCACTGCTGTAAATACTCTTTTTGGTTTAGGCAGGGGTGCTGCTGTCTCATTGGAGCCTGCAAGTGGGAAGAAACGGGATGGCTGTTCATTTGCTGTAATATAACCTGCCCATTCCCACAAATTGGTGCAATGAGGCATCGCGCAGACTTTGTACTAGTGAACTGACAGGTTAACTACTGGTTATTTGGGTAGTCTGAAAAAGTCCTCACAGGATGAGTTATATGTACAGCCACAGACACGGCCAGCCTGTGGATTTGAAATCAGGACTTTCTTCCTGTGAGACAAGAGTGCTCACAACTGCACCACTAAGATGGTAAGCACACAGAAAAAGCAATACACTGTGAAATCACCCGAACTCCCTTACTGTGAAGCCATGCTGTTGTAATAGATGCACTTTAGCACTGACTTGCTCAAATATGCAAGGATGAAGAAGACAGCTTCTTGATGGGAACACATGTTAATCTAAAACCTGTATCTACCTTTCAAAGCTGATGGTGCCTTTCCAGATGAACATGCTGCCCAGCATAGGCACTAATGCATTCCTTATACCATTAGAGATGAGAGAGGCTTTTGAACTGAGAGCTGCTAATAAGTCAGGTGGTCTCTTTAGTCCGGTGTGGCTTTGAAAAAAGAATTTCAAATTTAAATTTGTCTGATCACAGAACAGTTTGTCACTTTGCCTCAGTCCACTTCAATCGAGCATAGGCTCGGGGAAGATGGCAGCATTTCTGGATCATCTTCACATATGGCTTTTTTTCTTTCTTTTTTGCATGATTGCACTTTAATCTGTATTTGTGGATGCCACAGTGAGCTGATTTCACAGGCAGTAATTTCTGGAAGTGTTCTTGAGTCCATGCAGTAATTACCACAACAGAGTCATGGCTGTTCTTAATGCAGTACTACCTGATGTTCAGCCGTGCCTCTTATACACGTAGACATTTATCCAGGCTATGAATCTTTCATAATATTATGTACTACAGATAATGAGATATTTAAAGTAATATAAATTTTGTATTGAAGATTTTGTTCTTATTCCACAGTTTGCTAATATTGTTTTTGCCGATGGGTGAACCAATAATTTTGAGTAGCTCTGCCTCTCAAAGATACTCTTTTGACAGATTACTGACCCGTTTCTAGTTCATCTAAATGTTAAAATTGGAGTACTTACTTTTCCAGCCTTCTGAACTGTGTTTGGGAGATGAAGCTGCCTTTAAATCAAAGTGAGTTAACGTTTTTCATGAAATAGTAAACTGTCTCAATTAAAACATTTCATATGTTTTGTATGCTGTATTGTGAATATAACAATGTTGTGCATTCTTATTTTTACACAGCATTAAAAAAAATTTCAGAACAGGGGTTGTAGAGAGACCCGACCAAAGACAACACCCTGCATCAACTCTAATAGTGACCATAACTTACAAAATAAGCATCACACTGTATTATTAAGACATGATTTCTCTGACGTCATCAAAGGCTGAAGGGTGATTTTCCCAACAGGCTGCTATGCTTTCCAGCATTTGCAGTCAGAGAAGTCACCCCCACCGGCCATTGGAAAGAATACAATTTTAAGGCACTTTGGTACATTGTCTTTTATATACAATCCATAGGTAGCGTGATAGCTCCCAAAATATCAGCATAGTTTAAATAGCATGGACCCCTGTGAGTAAATGCTATCTCAATAAGCTGTTAGCATAGCTTTAGACCTTTAGTCTTCAATAAAATACAACCTACTATATGCATTATCTTTAAATAGTTTACATGAAGTGGAGGAGAATAAAACAACAGCTTAAAAGTTTGGAAGAAAAACAGCACAAAGTAAAGGTACTTCTCATTCAAATGCAAATTGCAGTCTAAAACAACCTTGTTCTAAATTAGCTTTTGCTATCAATTGATTGCTTCCCTGTAGAATTGTGAGTATTTTCTTCTGTTTTTACACTTACGCTGTTTTGGACCCAGACTGCCAGCCTAGAAAGCAAACCTGGGAAATCATGTAAAATTCGGAAAGGGCCGGGATAACTCTTTAGATGGGCAATGTGAGGTTCAAAACACATTTCTGTGAGCACCGTGTTACAGTTAGCTGTGATGTGTCACACTGAAGTCTCTGTGGTGTGTGGTGAGAGGTCTTTAAGGGGACAGTATACCCCATAGTAAAACTTTTAGAAAAGTGATTTCACAGCGAGATGTTCACTGGATGTTGAAGGTTTGAAAAAAGTAGTACCTGTGGCCTGTGTTCATATTTAATCATCCTGAAATATGTGTGGTTTGTTTTCTCCCCCAGCATTGGGCTTAATCTTATGATGTAGACACACACCTTGCTATCAGAGGATTTTCTGCTGTCTTGTGATCCTGACTTTGAAGACCACGCTGGACCTCGATATGTTTTATTTAAAGACAGCATCCGGGGACACTTCAACGTTATTAAATTTAGTTAGATGTGATGGCACGACAACCGATTAACAGAAGCAAATGTTTGATCTTCACTTTGAGGGAATCACATCTTTTACCTTCTTTGAAGTTCGCGTTCCTGCTGTTATTCACATTTTTCCGGTGATCTAGAGAGCACTTAGTGAGAGGGTGCAACCTAAATAACTCAGCATGCTGCAGAAGAGAAAATCCACGGGTTTGAAGCTGTGACTCATGACTTCCTGTCATACACCCCCTGTTTACCGTCAGTCCGCAATATTGAAATAAGTGCTAAAAGCAAGTGAAATATCCCTTCACCTTGACCTTTGCGCGCCCACCTTTGATTAAAGGGCAACAGGAGCACATGAGAAACCACCCAACTAAATTCGTGGCTCCTCATCTTTGCGGCAGCACACCATGCAGTGTAATGTGCCTGATTAGTCACCTGTTTCAGTATGTAACGATAACAGATATCACTGAGATAAAGAACCGATATCAGTAAGATAAAAGAAAATCATTAGTCAGTCAAACATATATGCGTCCTTTGCTGATATTTTGCAAACGACTGATAGCAGGAATTAAAACAAATTCTGTTGTGCACACACAGGAAATACCTCAACCTTAACAGCATCAATGTTGACACGATAAACACTCACACGCAAGCACAAAGCCACACTGATGAAAAAACAGCATGTGGACTGTGACAACTCAGATCATGAGAAACTTTGCAGTGTCTGTGTGTGTGTTTGTGTGTGTGTATTTGTGTGTGTGTGTTTGTGTGTGTGAAAGACAAAAAACGAGCCTCACGCGTGCAAAAGGGATCCCACTCACGTCATTTCCAGAAAGGGAAGTTGTTTCTCTTTGAGAACGTGCCAGTGGAAGTGGCAGCAAATAAAGGGCCTCACTTATGCTTATAGCAGCATATAGGAGGAACACTCACACAATGATTTCCATCATTAGCATGTAAATATATATGCACATTTACCTTACTTCTGCAATGCTGTTTCTTCTATGAATGCATGCACAATTATTCTCCTTTAAAGTCACTAAAGTTATATGCATATGGATGAACCCATTGCACCTTGACTCTACAAATAAGTGGGAAATTAGGAAAAAGTTGTAAGGTTTTACAATGACAGTTGTGTCAGGTGCAGCTTTCTTTCTGTTTTAACACCCTTTTTTTTTAGCCAGTCTGAACAGCAAACTAAAGTTAACTTGATCTGAATTGATCTAAATTAGACCTTTTGATTCAAATGCCAATCTCATCACTCTTATAAGGTCAAACCTTTCCTGACGTTGTGACTTGTGTGAGCCCAGAATCTCGACAAATAAAAAGGTGAATTTAATATACTGTCATGTGGCCACCGTTGTACGTGTATTAAATCCAAAAATTTCATGTGAAACATCAGGATGCGCTCAGACAAGGGAGCTCTGGCACCAGCACGACACAGTTTATATAACTGTGCCTGCCTGCTTTGCACACACTCAGGAAATACAACAACTGCAACATGCAAGTGAGGCGCACATTCAAATAACATCAGGTAGACATTTGGTTATGAAACTGGCGTGATGAGAAGCAGAGTGGGCTGTGTGGTTTTGTTGCAAGTGTGCATCAAAATATTGTGTGACCTTTCAGTTGGGACATTTTGCATGTGATTTGCATTCCTTTAACATTTCAGATTGCGTGAGCGAAGAGTCTACATCTCTACTGAATGCGATATTTGGTATTTTACACCGGCTTTTATTCTGAGCATACTATGCGGCGTTACATGTCCATTAATATAACATAGACTCTGCAGGTTTCTCCTTCTGTTTAAGTTCTGCCACTCTTTTTCTAACTTTGTCTTTGGCCATCATTTTGTATATGTTCTCGGTTTGACTGCTTGGTAATCAGGAGTACTTTGCATAGCAACAGCAGAAACACACTCAACCACAACATCTTTAACTTGCATTGGATGTAACCTGGATTTATACTAATGACCTCAGCTGTTTTCTTTTCCCCCCATGTTGACTGGCAAAAGTGCACGTCTGCAGGAAAATCCCTCAGTAAGCTTTAAGCTGCAACTCAAAGGGAAAAGGAAAGGAAGACACACACAGCTGCTCTGATTGCTGAAACTCGGCAGCACACATCCACTGGTCTGTGTCCATCATTTCCAGGGAAAGGCGATGTTTCACAAACAATCCAGAAGCAGAATAAATTGGGGGGGGGGGGGCTTAGCTTACACCAAGATCCAGCGTGGCGTTCCTATCGGCCACCCACAAGTTCATAAAGAAAGAAAAAGCAAACAAAAAAAGCTTTACTTGTAGCTCACATAATTTGATTCATAGCAAATGAATAATTTCAAACTTTCAGAACCCATTACCCATTTTTACTAATGGTTTACCAGCATTTTATGTGGATCATGCCACATGTAATGATCCATCACCTCAAACTATTTCTAAATTGTATTTAAATTCGATTAAATTTCCTTAACCTGCTAAGTCAAATGGTCAAAGTGTTGAGCAAAGGTTTTTATTATAACTGACTTTGCTTATTAAATGTACTTTACTATGTTATGGTTTGCACACACACACACACACACACACACACACACACACACACACACACACACACACACACACACACACACATATGTGTGTGTGTATAAATTCAGCCTAATCGGCTTACAGTAATTACTGTAAATTAAAATAACGCATTCAAAGTCTGACTGCATTATTTGAATTTACAATAATTACTGTAATGGCGCACTTATTGGCTCTGTGTTTGTATTTTCCGAGCCCAGCAGAGTCTAAAGTGCTCCGTGAGCAGCAGAGACCGCGCGGCTGACGAACACCAGTTGCTTTCTGTTTCTGTTCCTGTCGGAGCCGCGCGCGCAGCCGCTCTGTGGAGAGAGCCCGCGAGCTACGAGCCCGGCAGAGGGAAACATCACGTGGTGACACATCTTTACGACTGACGTCACCGTCCCCATCTCCAAGCAACCCCTCCATCAGCACTCGCGTCACCGTGCGCCCGAGCCGCGCGGTTGCCCAGCAACCCTTTCCTTGCGCTCGGGTCCGGCCTTGCCTTGCACCCAGCTCGAAGCTCTGACGCGGGTGTGACGTTAATAAGGTGGGTATCAATTTGTTATGGTGGCGAGGAGAGGAGGGAGGAGGAGGAGGAGGAGTTCCCCCTGTGAGTGCCGAAGCCCTCAGCTCTGCATTCCGGCGGAGCTTACAGGCACACACACCGGCCGCAGCCTGGTCCCGGCCTCAAGACTTGTTGTAGAAAGTCAAAGGAAAAAGTTACCCCGCGCGTGTTGCCCGCAGTTTTTCCTTTTTGTCTCGTTGTTTATCCGGAGCTCTGTTTGTGGAATGGTTGACGTTTCGTCCGAGAGCTGCCTGAAGTGTGAGAGAAGGTGGTTATTATCGTTGTAAGGTAAGAATTACTCTCGATAACTCACATTTTACTGGCTCATTGTCACTTAATAGAAAAACTGGTAATTTTACAACTCAGCCAAAGTCTCTTTCTCTCTGCCCCTCTCTCTCTCTCTCTCTCTTTTTTAGTTTTCTACATGTATATATATACTATTTTTTTACGTATTATTCAGCCTCTTTTTCTTAATGGTCGTGAAAGTGTCGCTTTTTCTTATAGGTTAGTGAAACCTATTTGTGTAGATCTCTTTGTACCCAATGAATGAATATCAGCGGGCTTGTTTATATATATTACACGTATTTGTACACCTGTAACGAGATTGTAGTCGTATTTCCAGCTTAACTCGTTTATTACACCAACAATGTTTCGATAAAGTGATCATATAATAATTTTAATTCGTCTGTGTTTTCAAACAGTCAGGACCAAATGCTCGTTACACGCGGAACAAAAGCTTCTAGCAAGTGAATTTTTACACAAATGCAATAAAATGAGTAATGTGCACCGCTGTCTCTGCAGGTTCGTTTATCACAGTGCTGTAACCCCAGTCTGTTGGTACGCCATGGTAATCATGACAGAAACCAACCGGGGAGCTCAGTCGAGCCCTGCCCAGGGGAGGCCGCTGCAGGTCGGCTTCTATGAAATCATCCGGACCCTGGGGAAAGGGAACTTTGCAGTGGTGAAACTGGCCAGGCACAAAGTCACTAAAACACAGGTCAGCTGCTTTAATATCATTGTTAATATTATTAATTTCTACTTGCAGCTTTTTTTCTGGCCTTTCTTTTGAAATTTGCAATTTTTAACCACGATTCCCCCCCCATTTTTAAGGTGGCAATCAAGATTATCGATAAAACCAGGTTGAATCCTTCCAACCTCGAAAAGATCTACAGAGAAGTGCAGATAATGAAGCTGTTGAACCACCCTCATATCATCAAGCTCTACCAGGTGTGTATTGTGGCTAACCTCTCTCTGCTCTCTGAAATGTCGTTGTGTGCAGTGCAGAATGCTGCGTGTGTAATTCAACCTGTGTTACGCCCTCACGGTAGCCGGACTGTATGCTGGTCTGCAGGGAGCTGGTCTAAATGCATGCATGAGCATTTGAGTAAAATGCTCTGGTGTGGAAGGAAGCCTTTGCAAATTGAGGAAAAAAATATTTTCCCTTAAACAGCACTGGTGCGCTGCAGAGCACTGCCTTTAAGGACCATTTGTTGCCTGGTTTTAACCAGCTTGCCGATTCTCAGAGTATACTGAGTCATAAGTACTGCAGAACAGCATTAGTGCAATCCCCTTTGACCTCCCTGTATGCGTATGTGTGCTTGTTAGAGAGAGAACAGTCATCGGTACCAGCCGCTGCTAAGAGCATTGCATTTCTAAGATTTCTTCAGTTGTTTGAAGGAAGAGGTGATGGCAGAGATATGGGAAACAGAGCAGGCAGGCGACTAATTACCAAAACATCCACAGGTCTGGACTTTAAGCCTAATTAGCACCTGTTTAAACCACTGCAATGTGTGTGCATGTCACGTGAAGGCTACCCCACAGCAAAGCGCTGCTTTACTGCTAATCAAATTGAAGACTTAGTCGAAAGAATCCGCTTTTCCCCCCTCAGCTGACCTCGCAAGCACCGCGGCACGCGTCTGGCAACAAACACACACCCATGCAAACAGACACACAATGCCCTTTCTCTTTTTTTTTCATTCTGGATTTTTTTCTGCCTTTTGCTTTGTTCTCTGTTGTTTGCTACTTTTCAGGATTCGTTTGTATCTGGTTTTAAATGGCTGAGCAGCTCTTACCATGAAATCATGTCTAGACTGCAGAAACAAGGGGATAATATTATTCCTAGGAATTTCTATAAGAGAAAAAACGTAATAAAGAAATCGAACATCATAGATGTCCACTATTTTTTTTTTTTTTTTTTTATTTAGAAACCTCCTTCTATTCATCTCACAAGACCACACAGACATTTTTAATGCTTCACACTGATGGTACAAACAATTCAAAGAGGATATCAAAATTTTTCATATGTTAAAAAGAAAAAGAAACATCCAACCACTCAACAAATTAACCATAATGCAGACAGAAAAATGCATCACTTAAGATGTGTAAGCACAAATAAAATAGAAATTGAAATCCACATGATCGTCTCTTCTGACACACACCAATATGCAAAATAGTTTAAAGGCATTCATGCTTTATACATTATTCAGATGCGTCAAGTGAGTGTAAAGACAGATTAACCATGAACGAAGCCTAACACTTCAGTTAGATTATGTGGAAAAAACATGAGATGGAATTCATTAATTTAAAAGATAGAATGATAATAAAAAAAACCAATTTTATTTAAAAGACCATTTTTGATCTGACAGTCTTTGTTTTGTGATAGAGCGAGATGATAATCTGTAGGTTTGTGGTGTTGTATCACTGCTGTGCTGTCTGTCCTCTGTCCCTTGTTAATTTCTTCCTGGCCTTGGGTTGTTCAAGGTGATGTTAGTCAGATGGTTGTTAGCAACCCTCGTCACCTCCTCTTTCTCCTTCCTGCACAAAGGGAGGGTACTGACATAAGACCATCTTGTGATCTGTAGATTACATCCTCTAGTATCCCTGCAGTTTTTTGGGAGACCTCACGATAAATCAGCTGCTGCTTCCACTTTGTTTTTGTCTCACGGGAACCAAAACAATTCCTCTAAACTGAAAGGTCATTGAAGTCTCTCTCCCGCTCATTGTTTGTTTGCATAAACCGCCCGTCTTATCGCTTTAAATTCCACTGGAATCTCATGGATTTTTTTTTTCTTTTTTTAATTTTATGCTCCCATTATGCAGCTTTTAGCAACCTTAAATTGACCTTATGGAAAACGAGGAGTCCAATATGGATGTTAAAGGGTTTATCTTTATTCGGGGGTGACTAGGGGCCCTTGACGCGCCATGGCTGTTCTTCGCAACAGTGACGTCAGCTGCACCTCAAGGTGACAGGGAGCTGCCCTATCTCGCAGATAAAGACTTGTGCCCGCTTGGGGACCTTGGTGTATTGAATCACCGTTGTCTGGTTTTCTAAAGGACCCGGTGGCTGAAAAGAATTAAGCTCCGCCATTCACTGGAATTTGGTGACATTCAATTTAGGAGTTGGCCAGCAGCTTTATCCAGACAGGACTTTGTCATCTGACGATAATTGCTTTGTTGTGCAACCTTTTTAGCTCAACTGCTCTGTCCCTGAGGGCTCTCATGGGAAACGGAGGCCTTGTGTGAGCTCCAGGAAAGAACCGGGAATTACGTCTTTCCGTCCCACAAAGTGCATTGAGCTCTGAGTGATTGCACTTTGAGTGTTTCTGATACACCATGTGAACAGCCCATGTGAATGTGCCCCGCTCTGTTTTCATAGATATAAAGAGATAAGGGGAAGCTTGAAATTCAACACTAGCATCCACTGCCAGCTGGTATCAGCCTCAAGAAAAACATTCCCATGCATTGGATCAGCTGGTTTGAGTCTGAATGTTACGCATTCCTTTTTGGGTCTGTATTGACGTGTGTAAACGGGTTTTAAGACATGAGGAAAATGTGCACGGGAAGTCACTGACGGTTTACTTATGCAACAGGGCATATAATGGAAAACAGGGTGTTGGTGTTTTTTTAATTTTATGTGTATGGAGACATTTGCAAATGAGGAATGTGGTGGTTATAAATGCTGGAATGTGCTACAATGAAACACTGGGAACAACTTGAACTTTGAAATATGGTTATCCATGACACAGTTACACTCATTGTTTTTTTTCTCTTTTTCTCTCTTAGGTCATGGAGACCAAAGACATGCTGTATATTGTGACAGAGTATGCAAAGAATGGAGAGATGTTTGGTGAGTGAAGCCTTAAGCCTTTTCATTTGCATTCACAAAGGTACATAGCACACCCAGAAACACAGAGGTTAATTTTAACCCTCCATGACAATTAAAAGGCCACTGGCAAAATAAAAGCATGGAAAAAGGAAGTAACCTCATAATAGACCCTCCTAAGAGTCTGATCCTGATAGTCTGGATCCTCTCTCCCTGCAGACCACCTAACCTCAAATGGCCGCTTGAGTGAAGATGAAGCACGAAAGAAGTTCTGGCAGATCCTTGCCGCGGTGGACTACTGCCATCGGCACCACATCGTTCACCGTGACCTAAAAACTGAGAACCTGTTGCTGGATGCCAACATGAATATCAAACTGGCCGGTAGGTCGATCATATTCTTAGTGTTGGCTGGTGATAAGATGCAGTGTTAATGGTTTTTAATGCAACAACGTCCTTCTGTACCTACTTGCTGTTTCTGTATTCTGTTCAGTTTACGCCTGAAGAACGTATTTGGTGCTCTGGGATTCTAATTAAATCATTGTTGTGCCATCTATGTGCTAATTAAATGTTAATTATTCACCCATTTTACTAAGACAAGCATCAACCAGAGGAAATGAGCTCAGCACACAATCACACGCTTTTACATGAAGAAACTGTAGAGCCAAATTATCAGAAACAGGAAAACAGTCAGTCTTTTGTATGAGAAGATATGTTAACCCGAGCTTACTTTGAAGTGTTGATGAATATCTCATGATGATAAATTACGTAACACACCATGAACAGTACTAAATCTGCGCTATAGGGCCTGCAGCGCTTCAAGCTGGAATGGAAAGCAAACAAGTTTGATTAAAAAAAGTTGTTCTACACTTGTGTCTGTGTGCAGACTTTGGATTTGGAAACTTCTACAATGCAGGGGAGCCTCTGTCTACATGGTGTGGCAGCCCGCCTTATGCTGCCCCTGAAGTGTTTGAAGGGAAGGAGTATGAGGGGCCTCAGCTGGATATTTGGGTAAGCTCCGGGAATGTAATACGGCATTACTGACAGAGGAAGCGATGACATTTACATAATCGTGATTACATTCTCCTTTTTGCTCTTTGCTTCGCAGAGTCTCGGTGTCGTGCTTTATGTCCTCGTCTGCGGCTCTCTTCCATTCGACGGAGCCAGCCTTCCCGCGCTCCGGCAGAGAGTCACCGAGGGACGATTCAGAATCCCTTTCTTTATGTCACAAGGTATAAATTATCCCAACAACAGTTACCGCAAATTACTAAAACGGTGTAAACTACATACAGAGACTCATTCACTGTTTGCGTACTTTAGACTGTGAGAATCTGATCCGTAAAATGCTGGTGGTGGATCCAGCCAAAAGGATCAGCATTGCTCAGATCAAGCAACACCGCTGGATGATGGCGGATCCGTCAGCTGCCCACCAGATCCTCAGCCATCCCCTCACGGAGTACAATTCCAACCTGGGCGACTACAGCGAACCCGTGCTGGGCATCATGAACACACTGGGCATCGACCGTCAGAGGACTATCGAGGTGACTGAACAAGAATCAAAATGTGTTTAGTGGTTTTATGAAAGTATTGCAGTCACAGTAAAAATACTCAGTTTACGGATTTACAGGCAGCGGGTAGGCTGCAGCTAAGTTTTCATTCTCTCTTAAGTTGAACCTACATTGTATTCCTTCAAAGACCTTATTCTGTATTTAAATATAGATTTCTCACTCTGTCATCTCCAAATATATAAATGCAGATATATGCAGCTATATTTGTCTTTCCCTTAAAAGTTTTAAAGAGGTGCTAAAGAAAGCTATAAAGAGAGAGCACTGGTTATAAACTGTCATTACAAGCCACAGAAAGTAAACAAAATGGCAAAATGACTAATCTTCTGACCTTATCTTCAGTCTCTGCAGAGCAGCAGCTACAACCACTTCTCTGCCATCTACTACCTGCTGCTGGAGCGAGTGCGGGAGCATCGTGCACAGCAGCTGAGCCGCCAGTGTGGAACATGGAGCCAGAGACCAAGGAGCACCTCCGACTCCACAAGCCCAGAGGTCAGCACTATAGCTGCATGTAGCTGACTATCAATCTCCATTCTTATTTGCATGAAGTTTAATAATCTCTGTGCTTTCTGCTTCCTTCTAGGTGATCATGGAGTCCACTGAGAGTTTTAGAACAACAGCGTTTTCACTTCCAACCAAAAACACCCCCCCTGTGTACTCAGAGGTAGAGTGTGACCAAGCTGGATTGTTTCAGGTAAATTTCTTAAATAGCACGCTCTCTTGCATCTATATTAATAGACCAAATGCAAAAGCTGCACCCTGCCCTGCTAGCAGTCAGTGGCTAACAGTCAACCTCCTTCCTTTTCAGCGTGTAGTGTTTCCAGTGGAGGCCAGTCTGAACAGATTGCTCTGGAACCGCTCCATTTCACCCAACAGCCTGCTGGAGACAAGCATCAGCGAAGAGGTGCGACCCAGAGACCTGGAGGAGGAGGAGGCGACGCAAACTCTTGGGCCCCTGCTCCCTCCAACCACCACCTCTCGCAGACACACTCTGGCTGAGGTCTCCGCCCGTTTCCACCAGTGCAACCCTCCATGTTAGTATAATATACATGCGCACGCATGTTCTTCATTCTTGTAGCGATGCAGAGTCTTGACCTCTCCTGTTTCTTTAGGTATCGTGGTCAGCCCCTCAGACGGTGCCTCCTCTGACAGCTGCCTGAAGTCTTCTTCCAGTCCTGCCCCCACTTTGCAAGCTGCTGTAGGTGGGGTGGCAACACTTCGGGCCTCGGGGGCTGAGGGAGGAGCTCTGCTGTCTGCTGGAGCTCCCCTGGCTCTCTCTTCCCACCTCCTGCCCCAGGTCCAGGGCAGCCTGCCCCCTGCCAGCTTCCAGGAGGGTCGCAGAGCCTCTGACACCTCCCTCACACAAGGTACACACGCATGATCGTGAAATCATTTCCTGTATGCCACCTGCCTAAGCTGGTATTCAGGTTTTCTCACACGTACCATGTAGTAGGATCAACGCTGCATTGCATAACAGTTTCCCATGCCTTCACGCAGGCCTCAAAGCTTTCCGCCAGCAGCTGAGGAAAAACACGCGCACTAAAGGACTTCTGGGATTGAATAAGATCAAGGGTCTGACGAGGCAGGCTGCCCCATCACCCTCCTGTAACCGCGGTAGCCGGGGGTCACTGGGTCCAGCTCTCTCTGAGCACCGCAGCATGCTGGAGGAGGTGCTGCACCAGCAAAGGTGAGTCACATTATTGCAGGAGCACAAAGCATTATGGGATTGTTAATTTCATAAACTACAAACAATTGAACCCCAAGTCGAGCTGTTGATAACAAATCTCATCTCATTTCCCAGAATGCTGCAGATTAAGCACCAACCACAGCCTCAGGTCCAAGCCCCTCAGACAGGACCTCAACAGAAGCCCCTGCTCTTCTTGGCACACCAACAGTCACCATCTCCTCCGCCTACTACCGTGTTTGCTTCCTCCTCCATGTTTGACAACCCTGCTCAACCCGTCCTGCCTGCTCAGCAGGCTTCAGTGGGTCTGCAGCAGGGTCCCTGGCAACAGACCCTCGAGACCTCCGCCACAGGCTGCTCATCCTCACCCTGCTACTCCTCTTCTCTGTCCCCCGTGGCCTCTGCTGCCTACCTTCTCGAGGCACGTCTACACATCAGCCAGCAACCCCACCCTAACCACCACACTGGCCTCCGTCAACAGTCTGCAGCACAAGGCAATTTCCCCATCCTGTCCAAATCAGCCATGTGGAGGATGGGCTCGGTCTCTGGCACAGACCTCGACATGCAGGAGCTGGGTATGTCTGGACAGCAGCAGCAGCTCAGCAGCTGTGTGATGGTGAAGTAAATCATCGGCCAAGCGAGACCGGCGAATGTTCTCTTGGTGGAAGAGCCAAAAAAGACTTGATGCTGAGCGCAGAAGAAAAGAGAGCAGAAGTGAAGAACAACAAAAAAAGCAGACGCAAGTGACGAATTTGTCTTTATGGGGTACACGTGAGAATGTGTCTGCACACGTGTTCGCTGTGTGTATGTGTTTTTTCTAATCGTATAAGCTAAAGACTAAGCAATAAACCAAACTTTGGATGAAGTGTTCGATTCGTAACAGCCAGAGAAGCAATAACAGACTGACAGACTCTCCTCGGCTCCGATGGACTCACTTGAATAGCTGACGTTGCTGAGTCACTCTCATATTTTTATGCTGTCTAGATTTACTTTTTGATCTTTTTTTTAACAGGAAAGTTCGCTCTTCCATTTTTTCCTGTTTGTTTTTTTTTTTTTTTTTGCCACTTGTGTAAGCGCTCTCAGTGTTTTTCACTTGCCTGGACAGAAGACCAAAATTCATATTATTTTCAGTCTCCCCACTTTGTTCACCTTCCTGAAGAGACATTTCTCTGTAGCAGTGCAGTGAACACGCAGTATAGTAACCTAAGCTTACTCACACCGAAGGAGACGATTTTTATTTTTACTGAAACTGTGATTTTTTTTTTCCCTGTTTGTTTTTTCTGTGCAAGATTGTTAATTTTAGTGACGCAAAACGCTGCTTTTACCTCAAGCTGCAAAAAGACTACTACACCCTCATCAGCCAAAACTGAGCGAAGACGGTGTTTCGCTGGTTGAGTTAAAGCACAGCAGGTACATCAGTCAGCCTGGTAGCACCCTACATGTGTGGATCCATACCCCTCCCTCTCCTTTGTCTGATAAGCACCTTTCTTTTTAGATGCTATTACTACCTCCTCAGGCAACAATTTGGAAAGGTTAAGAAAAACCTTTAAACGCTAATGAGCAAGTTGAATATCAGAGAAAGAGGGTTTTTCGTACGGAACAAAGACTGTGGGAACAGTGCAATATTTTACATGAAAGAAACCAATGGAAATGAGGCTTAACATAGGATGGTCAAAAACTCCACGTGTACTTGCCTGAGGTTTTGTGTTCGTCTTTCTTTTTTGTGTGTGTGTGTGTTTCATCTTGCCGTGCTAGCTAGCTGACTAGAAGAGGTACTTCTTATGATACTGTAGTGACTTAGAGAAGAGGCTCGAGGCATTTCAAAATGCTGTTTTGTTTTGTTTTTTTTGTTTTTTTGCTTTTTTTTATTCACACAGCATGCTTGTAGATCCGAAAGGAAGAATTTGGGTTTTACCAAAGACTCAACAGCACAAGAAATAGAGGATCTGTCAAAAGACACACTACTGACTTTCCTCTTTGAATGCTGTCTCCAAGATGTAGCGTGGTGGTGTAGCGAACCAATTTCACACGATCTCCTTAGCCTTTTGCTGTGAGACAAAAGCAAAGAAAAGAAAAACTCCCGCTGCCACCAAATCCTAATGCTACGTGTATTGTGGGTATCTCTAGCTGTTACTATGAGGACCATGGTAGTGTTTGTTTTGTACTTTTCTAAAAAAAACAAAAAGAAAGAAAGAAAGAAAGAAAGAAAAAAGAAGAAGAAGAAGAAAACAATCAGAACATAGCAATACCATAATGTGCAGGAAGTGGAACTTTCTTCAGTTGCTCAGTAGTAGCTTGAAATAGACACAGATGTCCTGCACTGAATTGCATGTGCAGGCAGTCGAGTTAAGGTGTTTGAAAGCTGTAACAGATGTGTATTAATGTGAGTGTAGTTAGCTGTCTCATGTCTGTGAAACATCTTGTAGGTGAGAGCTGTGTCTTTTCGAGCCCGGCTCTTTTTTTGAAATTATATTGACCCCCCCCCCCCCCCCCCCCCCCCCCCTTCGGTTTATTGCACTCACTTCAACACCTGTGCCTTTGCCTGAACAAACTGCAGTCAGATTGCCCCACCCCCAGCCCCTCCTCTCTGATCCCCACATTGAAGAAAAAACGATCGATGGCTCCATTACAGGACATTTCCTCAGACGTCCCCTTTGATATTTTCTTTGACCTTTGAACTTGCTATCTAAACAAGTGAGATTTGCACTTTACTCATATTTCTTATTGCTGATTTTTTTTCTTTCGTTTTTTTCTCATGATGGGAAAAAAAATCACAAATCTTTTGAAACACAAGACTTTCGATGCAAACCTGTAAAATTACCCTTGTGATAAACTTTGGATAAGAAGTATTTCATGTTTTTTTTTTTTTTTTCCTGATTTGTTACTTGACTGTGTGAGCATGAGCACGTCTTTGTGTGTATGGATGCATGCGTGTGGATGTGTGTGTTTGTGTGTGTGTGTGTGAGGTTATAAAGAGGAACAGAAGGAGGGAGGAAGGAAGGAGAAGAAATGTTAGTTGAAGAAAGTTGTTTATTTATGTGGCTATTTATTTAAATAAAGTTCACTTCCTAAACATTTTCTTTTGTGGTCTGACTTCTTGTTAAACCGCAGGATGTGTTTTTTAACCCCCTCTATACTGTTTACATTTCTGTAGATGACTAATTTTTTTATTTAGATCTCTTTGATTCAAGATTACAGCTTAAACTTTGAGGTTAAACTCTCAGAGATTCAGAAAACACCTTCAGGCCATCAGGATGGAGAATGAACGTCTCTAGATCTGTCGCATTGCCTTGGAATTAAGCAACATTTAGTGGCTGCACACTCACTTTCTAGCATTTCAATATTCATATACTAAACTAGAAGTGAAAAACAAACATCTTAATCACAGAATCATTGACACTAAGATGCTTCACCCTCTTCCACTAACTGATGATGATGCATTAGCACCCCATCGTAATGGTGTGATGCACAGCGATGATGTCAACGATGACTGCATCGGGCCCTGATCAACCTCCAGCTGGTCGATTATTCATAAACATAAGACGGGATAGGGCTCTGATGTTTGACAGGAAGGGCTATGTGGGAGTCAAGCGACGAAACTGAAAAAGAGAAGCCAGAGCCTGCTGCCCGCCTCCACCCGTCCAGTCAAACCAGACAGAAAGAAAACAGAAAAAGGGGAAATGCGTGGATTTGCGGCTCGCTTCATGTGCAGATTTACACCATCTGGGGTCACTCACATTTACACGTGTAGCATATGGTTGGACATTTGGCATTTTGACTGTCGGGGAGCTGCTCGTAAGGGCTCAGCCTGAAAGGAACTGGATGTCCAGCTGCTACAAACACATCCGTCATCAGCTGCTGCCTGCTGCACAAGTGACTTTGTCTAATAAAATTTTTGCAACATGTTCACAGCAACTGTGTGACCATCTGCAGCATTTATGACGTGCGACCTCTGACTGCTGCTGTCTGAACTGGAGAACAATATAATTGTACCGGTAGTCATCTTCACTGGAGGTCGTTTTTTTTGTGTTTTTTTTTTTTATCTCAGGGCTCCGTCGTATCCAAACAAAGACATACTCAGTCTTGACATTAACTCTGATATTGTGCACTTACAGGGTTTCTTTGCACCGTTTATTCACCAGAGTCAAATTCCTCTTACCAGGAAGTGACACGACCGGCTTGAAAAGAATGAAACAGGTGGTTTGTGAAACAAAACCACTTATTGTTTTCTTTGCTGCTTCACTTGGGGCTTGATGAACAGGTTTAACCAGCCTGTTACAACAAATTGTTTGTATAGGTTTCTCTTTATCGATAGGAGTAAGTAAAAGTCTGATGAATGCCTCAACACGTGTTGAGTCAGGCTGTACTGCATTGTGATTTGTTATCACTGGATGTAGTAATAATCTCGCTGGTAAATCAAGGAATTTCTATCTACATGTACCTGTGTATGTGTATGTGTGTCTCTGTCCCTCACTGATCTCAACAGTACATCTCTGGTGCAGTATGCTTCTCTCTGCTGTATTTTCCCAGTCCCCAAAGAGACAAGTGTTTATGCCTTGGGTTTTTCCATGCTTATACATGCACGATCACATTGGTCAATAGAATAGTCCCAATATGTAATGTCATGTTAGTAAAACTGAATACATAAAGTCATATGAAAAAACAACGCTTCCACAGTACTGAGTGCAGTCCTGTGAAAAATACTTACTGCTTACGTGGGATTTAAAGGGATAAGTAGCAGCCAGATGCTGATAATCAGCTATTGATTACAATTGATTATTGCTGAGTGTGAGCACCTCAAACACAGCAGAAAATCTGCAACAGAATGGCTGAAAAAGAAAATCAAGATGGAGCAATGGTTCAGTCAAAGTCCAGACCTCAACCTGACTAAAAACTCGTGACCTTAAAAAGCTGTGGATAGAAGAGTGGGCCAAAACTGTGTCACAACCAATAATCACTAAGTTTAGCTGTAGAAAAAGTCTACAGACATTGGATCGTGAAAACAGGAACTGTGGAAATCTCGACAGTTTACAAAGGAAATCACAACGACCAACACACCCAGGTAGTGTTTCTTCTTTGCAAGTCATGTAAAGAGCACTTGGATCTCAGCTGCCAGTGACTAAGCGGCTGTCGACAGCTGAATCCTGAGATATGATCACATATCACATAGGCAGGTTTGAGCAGAACAGCATGTCTGCTTTTTTGCAATTTGGGTCAGCATGTCATCTGATACAAAACAAAAAAAATATTACTCCAAATGTGGAAGTACTTACGTTTTACATGTTTTAAATGGCCTTTGAATTATTCACATGTTAACAACAATATTAACAACAACGAAACAATGAAATAATGACCATGACTGTAATGTTATGTGTATATTGGTGATAGAGGTTCAGTTATGTATAGTGAAACAAAGGCACAAAGGGGGGAAGCTGTCCATAGAGGGCAAAACCATAGTAGTACCAGTCTCTAAATGGTATTTATTGTCATCTAGTTGGATAGTTTAAAGATACCAGCACTGGTTTTACAGTCCATAGCTGCTTTGTACAATCATCAGCAGGCTGTTGGTGACCCTTGTTCAGGCTGCGGTTGGTGTGTTCAGCCTCTGCACGTGGAGAAGACAGGAATTATATTACACAAATAACTTCTTTAGAGTGAAGTGAAACTTGGTGTTAAAAATAATGAAAACCACCTCTCATGTTGCATTTTTGATCTTTGATGGGTGTTTTTCGTCTTCCTCTTTGTGGTGAATTCTGCTGTCACTTCCTTTTCTGTTCTAAATTTACAGACACCTGTACTCTGTCTACACATAATAGCCCTGCCATCAGGCTACACACACTTGGCTTTTTGGAGGGCAAACTCATTATTATTGACTCTGCATACAGTCATGTTAAAAAGAAAGTGCATCCTATTTCTATTGGAGCTAAACATCTCTGAAAACTAACTTGGTAGCATAAATTCCTGTTAACAAGGGAGTCTATGAGGATTTACTTGCTTTTGGATCCAGTATCGACTGGCCATGAGAGGAACTGCAGATTCAGGCACTTTGGTTTTGGCTTAATTAAAACTGGAATGGCCATCTGTTTGCCATCCAAACCTTGGCCAAACTGGTTCATGCAACAGGACAATGACCTCAAACACACCAATGAACACAATGGCCTAGTCAAAGTCCAGACCTCAACCCAATTGAAACACCATGGTGGGATCTTACTTGCTTTTGGATTCCAGTATCAGCAGGCCATGGGAGGAACTGTAGATTCTAGCACTTTGCTGTTGGCTTGATTTTTTTAATTGTTTGATCCACAGTCACATCTTGAGATGTAAACAGTCCTGGAGTTTCGGAAAGGCAGGAAGACAAAACATTTTTCCTCTCTTGTATACTATGTGACACGTTTAGCAGCGACCTTCCACACAATCAGATTGAAATTTACAAGGAATTGTAGGAGAAGCACTTCAAGGAACATATCCAATGTCACCTCCTGCTTACTCAGAAACACACACATGCACACACACACACAGGCATTTTCTTGAGTAAGCCAGCTGTCAAAAGTCAAAGTACATGGAGCAAAAAGGTTTCCAAGAATCTGCATGGGTAGAAGCAGCAGGGCGGGCGGTTGTGGGTGGGGAAGGAGATGATACTGAAAAAGTGTAATCATACTAATGAAATGAGAAGTAACTTCCCATTCTAAGGATGAGCTACTGATAAGAGGGAAGGAAGTTTATCTCTGACTATTAAAGAGAAATTCATACTCAAAAGGTCAATGATACTAAAGTCGCAAAAAACACTCCATAAGAAACTATAAAGTTTAATGTTTGGTGTAAACAAAAAGCCCAGAACATGACGAAAAGCAAAGAAATATTGGTATGAAGGCAGCGTAAAAGCTTTAAGATCTCGCCCCTTGCTGAAAGATTAGCACACTCCTGATTATGTGTACGTGAGCGAGAAACTGTACACATGCGTCACTGCCAATACTTCAGCTCTCTGGCAGGACAAGCATGAACACCAGAGGATCTGTGGAACTCTTGGAAGCTCAGTGCAAGGTAAATAAACAACACAGGAAGTGCTCATCATGACTCTGCACAACAGAGTTGGCTGGACAGATCATTCAGCCTTTAATCAGGAAAAAGAGACAGTAACAAAAAACTTTTCAAGCTTAGCTTTGGGAATTTAAAACAATATGCTGAATTTATTTTATAAGCCTGAGTAGTAGTACGCACATGTTGACTGAGAAAGAAAAGAAACTACTGCAGATTTCTTCTGGGGAAAAAAAACTCATGACTAACTAACTCAAAACTAACGTAATGCAAAATAATCTGGAGGTCCAGGACAAGTTAGTCAGTGTTTATTTTTATTAACTGGTTTTCCAAGTCTTTGCAATCGGGGAACAAATAAAACAATAATTTCAACTTACACACATTGGAAATTATTTACATTTCTCACAAAAGGCAGTTTTAATTTTCTCCAAAAATACAGGATTGTCACCTATGATGAATATAAAATCGTACAATGTTAAATCACTGAAGTTCATCTAGTTGCTTGTGCTAGCTCTGTTTCTACAAATGTCCAGATGGTAACTGATCTCAGAGCAGTGAAACCAGGGCCAGCAGCAGCCTGTCTAGCCTGGTAGTCTACCATCAATCTCCTTAATGACAGAACACTGTTTGAGATGAAAGGAGAGAGATCACATTCACTTGAGTTTTAATAGTTGTCTGCTTTTAGAGTTCAGCGGGCAAGCACTGCCTGCCTTGCTTGCCCCCAGTGGAGTGCCACTGGTTCAGCAGTGGTAGTGTACTGGCAGTCTGCTGGCAGCTACAGACTTAGCAGATAGCAGATGGTCTTATCTGCTGCCAGATAGAAGTGTCTAAAGTATATAGTATAACTGGTTTGTGGGCTACTTTTGTTTGTGCTCCGGTAACCAGTCTCTGAGACGAATGAAGTTAAAGCATGCAAAATGCTAAAGTAAAACCAAGTGTTTAAACCAGGGGTCCCCAACTCCAGGCCTCGGGGGCCAGTGTCCTGCAGTTTTTAGATGTGTCCGTGATCCAAACCAGCTGATTCAAATGGCTAAATTAGCTCCTCAACATGTCTTGCAGTTCTCCAAAGGCCTGGTAATGAACTAATTTGATTCAGATGTGGTGACCCAGGGTGAGATCTAAAACCTGCAGGACACCGGGTTTCGAGGCCTGGAGTTGGGACCCCTGGTTTAAAACAACGAGAAGTATCCATTTCAGCCTCAGCCTGTACTTTTCATTCTGTATTTTTATTCTTTGATGTGGTGTTTCTTTTTCCCACTCTTGCAAAGTGCTTGGTTTGATTGGTGAGGTTTTTCTCTTAATATTGTAGGGTCTCTACATTCACCTTGAGGTGATTGTTGTTGTGATGTGATGCTGTGAAATATGAATTGAATATTGAATTTGAAATCAATTAAAGTGAATGAATTAATAAATTTTGATCTTTTTCCATTCCTGGTGAACTCCACTGTCGCTCCCTTTCCACTTTTCAACAAGTCAGCATTCTATCAACATGTCATCCACATCATGTATCACATCATTTAAACCCTTCTCCATAAGCTGTCCATATGTAATATATAATCAAATTATAAATTAAGAATAGTCAAGTCTTCATCCATAGAGATTTTACATTACAATGCACCAACTGCACTTGAATCACAGGCACCAGATTTCAAGTAGACTTCTTAGAAGTACATCAGGAATGACTGCTTGGCCATCGTGTCTCTTGCTGTCCATGTCTGTCAGCAACGGGGAATAATCAGGCTTTAGATGTTAGAGGGTTAATAGTCTTGTCTCTTTCATTTGGTTTACTTTTTATAGCTTCACTGAAGTGTATAGCCAATATCAACTCATTTTGTCGACCTCACAATAATGGTTGACACTTTCTCAAGCCTGAATGAGTTATAACATTGCTCTTTGAAGTTTTAATGATCCTCGTCAAACCTCAAACCAGGCATTTGATCCCATTCGCTGGTGGAGTATCTTATTTTCATTCCTTTAAAAAAAAGAGAGACTTTGTCAGATGTTGTTGATGGTGATGATGATTCCAGGCTGTAAAAACCGACTTGACCAGAATGAACAGGAGGAAGTGTATAACAAAGGCGAGGAAGGAACCCTCATGTCTGTTTTTGTTAACATGGACAGGTTGTTAATCATGAAGCGTGACAGCACAGAAGTTGCAGGGGGGTTTTATAGTTTACTTCTCTGTGTGTCATGTCACAGGCATAACACACAGAGAAGTATGTTTTGAAGCAACATTTCACAACAACACCTAAATGTCATTAAACTTGTAGTTTTTCAGTTGGATTTTTCAGTTACTGCCTGCAGCCGCAGCAAAAATGGTGAAGAAGTATAAACAGGTGATGAAGGAGGAACAGATGTCTTAACAGAAGTGTCACCTTAAACACGCACTGATCTATCAGAACAATCAAGATTCATTGTGTTGTTTTGGTATTGGTCGTATCCAGATAGGATGTCCTTGTGCCGTCAGAACTGCTTTAATTTCTTGTAGCATAAATTCAACAAGGTGCTGGAAAATGGGATTTTCAGACTTCAGTCTGGGATTTTGTTCTGCATATTTCATGATAACATCCCATACTTGCGCTACATAGATGATGCTTATCTCGTGTTGCTCCGCATTCCATGAGTAATCTATGGGATTAAGCTCTGCTGACTGTGGAGGGCACTTGAGTTCAGTCAACATATTGCCATGTTCAAGAAACAATTTTGAGAATATTTGTGCTATTTGATATGGCTGATTTGTACACTGAGGTCATAAGGGTATTGCTGTAGCTCAGGAGGTAGAACAGGACTACCTGTTAGACTCATGGATTAACTTTCCATGATTGGAAAGTTAGTACCGGTAGTTTGATCCCCGGCTGCTCCAGTCTGCATGCCAAAGGATTCTTGAGCAAGACACTGAACCCCAAGTTGTTTTCTGATCTAAATGATAATAGAAATGCTAAAAAGATATACACAAACTAGTCTATTTACATGAGGGGTCTCGAACTCCAGGCTTCAAGGGCCGGTGTCCTGCAGGTTTTAGATGTGTCCGTGATCCAACACAGCTGATTTAAATGGCTAAATGACCTCCTCAACATGTCTTGAAATTCTCCAGAGGCTGGTAACGAACTAATCATGTGATTCAGGTGTGTTGACCAAGGGTGAGATCTAAAACCTGCAGGGCACCGGCCCTCGAGGCCTGGAGTTGGACACCCCTGATTTACATGGTCAGCATCAATCCTCAGACTGTGATATTGTGAAATGATGTTCATTTGGTTCTAAGAGTACCAAGGTATAAATTTACTGGGGAGCCAGTGCAAAACCAGTTTCATATGGGACATTTAAGAGGAGAAGATGGCGAGTAGAATTCTGTACCCCTTTTGTAAGTGATGATTTGCTCAGGCAAACAATAATGACTTAGTATAACTTAGGTGTGATGGAATAAAAGCATGTAATGTATAATTTCCCTTTCACAGTGATACACAATATACTTCTGCAAATAACAAAAACAAGACAATCAACGTGTTCAACAATACCTGTATCACCTTACAGTTGGGAGGAAAGAAGATCAAAGTCGGGATAGATCCATGATTTCATGGTGTTTTCATACCAAACTCTGACTCAGCTACCCAAATGTTGGAAATCAATGTACTATTGTTCCATTGTGGTGAACCTTTGTGAATTGTAGGCTCAGTTTCCTGTCCTCAGTTAACAGGAATGCCATCAGTGTGGTCTTCTGCTGCTGTAGCCCATCTGCTTCAAGGTTTGAGGTGTTGTGCATTCAGTGATGGATTCTGCATATCTTGGTTATTAGAGCTACTGTTTCCTTCCTATCAGCCTGAAGCGGTCTGGCCTTTCACTTCTGACCTCTGACATCATCAAGGTATTCTCACCCTGAGAACTGCTGCTCACCAGATGTTTCCTCTTTTTTGTATCATTTCCCATAAATGGTCTAATTGCGGAATCAGTCCACTGATTTTGCCAGATATTACTTTGCACATCAACGTTTTCTTTTTCCATTCAATGATTAATAAAGAACACACAAGGAGCTTAGTTTTCTGTAAAGATTTTGAGTCATATTATGGGAGAAGGTAAAGGTCTGACCTTTAAAACAACCCACACGATAAACCAGCTAACAGCTGTAGAAAGATTGTTATTAGTAGGATAATGCAATGGTTGCACCTGCCTTTGTGCCCTATTGTTCATCTGAAAAGGGAAGTTCTCAAATATTTTTGTCTTTTAATCCGCCTACATTCACCAATACATTTTTGGCTTTTGTATTACTCTTGGTACACTTTCCAGTACAAAGAACACTGAAATTCGCTTGCACCAGCTTGCACTGATGAATGTCTCCAGTGACTGGCTCAGACGACACGTATTCATCCATGTAGGTTCGAGACCAGTTGAAAAAATAACCAAATGGCTGTTCCAGTTGGGTAATGTCCATGTTCATTTTCACTCAGACTCCAAAAACAATATCTATTATGCTTAATGTGAACCGTTTTTTGCCAACCCACGAGGCACAATAGCCACATTAATGAGGAACTACTCTTTAAATGTCAACTTGTGCACAACTTCTCAAAATGTCTACTATAATAACTTGAATAGCTGCCTTCACTTTTTAGCTTTGAAAATCATCGTCATCATAATCACCCCACAAAGTCGAAAAAGGACCAGGAGCTATTATATCTTCAATGAGGCCTGAGGAACCAAAACACCACATAACTAATTGCCTTCTTTATCTCACACTCCATTCATAGCTCTAATCTTCCACGTAGCTGCGCATTACGTTAATGTGCAGCGCTGCCATTGTTCTCGTCACTATGGAGACGCCACCCAGTACTCTGATTTGGAGGCTCATACATCAGCACAAGACTGGTGTGACACTACAGTAGAGAGAGATTAAAGGGAAGAGCATAGCACACACACACACAGTGAAAGAGACTGTCAGCTGTGAGAGCTATGACGCACGTCGGGCTCCATTAATATTGTGCAGCAGGCTTTGGCGTCTGTGTGAGCATTCCATTACAGGCATTACATTCCAATACTGGCTCACACTGAGCTGTGTGCTGAATTAGCCTCTCTCCCAGTCACAAACACACACTCAGGTTGCTCAAGTTCTTTTATGCTTTGTATGGTTTTTAATTACCAAATCCCTCACATCAAACAGTAAACTGACCCAAGCTTGTATCTCTGCCAAAGACCTCTAATGTTTGTCTGTGCACATGTTAACAGAGGAAGTCTAAACTCATCGTGTTGACGTGCTTCACATGTACATTCACCATCTGAACTACTGTAGTAATCTGCAGGGGGTTAATGAAAAGCTTAGGTTTTTGCTAGCGTTTGTGCGTGTGTCATGCTTTCTGTGCGTAAACACAATAGCACACAATGCAAAGTCTTGAATCAACTCTGACCTCTCCTTCAAGATCAAGTTCCAAGTTAAAATACAGTATTATAGATCCATTTAAACGAAGTTTCCTACTGTTTTTGCTTGCGTTTGCAACATAGAGATATATACGGGGATTCTAACTATCACGTTGCCTTGCACCTCTGACCTTTTCTTCAAGGTCAAATAAGGTCAAACATTCCTAAAATGTCTTTTATTTTAAAAACTGTCATTGAACTTCCACTGCCTTTGTCAATACTGACAACAATTAAGAAATCATGCAGCTATGAGGGCATTATAGTGCATCCAAATACCATGTCACATTTGACCTCTGACCTCACTTTTGCATTTCTCATCTGGCTTTCTTTCAAGCTGACCCCAAAGTGTCTTACATCTTTATAGAAGGTATCGTTGAGAGAAAGAAGAAGCTGCCTATACTTAGAAATATACTGTAGTACAGGGGTGGGCAATTCCAGACCTCGAGGGCCGGTGTCCTGCAAGTTTTAGATCTCACCTTGGGTCAACACACCTAAATCACATGATTAGTTTGTTACCAGGCCTCTGGAGAACTGCAGGATATGTTGAGGAGCTAATTTAGCCATTTAAATCAGCTGTGTTGGTTCAAGGACACATCTAAAACCTGCAGGGACACCGGCCCTCGAGGCCTGGAGTTGCCCACCCCTGCTGTAGTATAATAAGTTCCAGGTATTCATGTCCAGTTATCTACAAATCAATACCTGTTATTCATTACCTACTCCTACATAATGTTTGTGTAATCAGAGCAAACATCAGTCATGCTACCCTTATCTGATTTTGACTACACTGAAAACGTATTATGGTATGTTTGAAAACAAAACAAAAAGCAAAATAAATTCTGCTTCCTTAAAAGTAAATACTACCCAGAGAGTGAGCAGCCTGGGTGAAAGTTTGCACTTTCTTTAGTTTAGTTGTTAGTATTTGCTAACTAGAGCCTCAACACATGACATATTACTGTGTCCTTACTTATTAAACAAATCTGAGCCGAAACGCCAAATTGAAGCGCTTCCCGTGATTCAGTAGCTTGTAGAACCACCTTTAGCAGCAATGATTTGGAGTAATTGTTTTCTTTTTAAATTTATCGGTCTGTCATGTCATTGCAGAGGAATTTTGGCTCACTCTTCTTTGCGAAGTTGTTTCAGTTCATTGAGCTTTACAGGCATTCATTTAAGCACAGCTCTTTAAATGTCTAGCCACAGGACTGACTGGGCTGTTGCAACACCTTTATTCTTTTCTTTTTCAGCCATTCTGTTATAGTTTCTGCTGTGTTTTTGGATCATTGTCCTGTAGCTACACCTAGCTAAGCTTCTTCTGGCAAAAAGATGGCCTCACATCTCACATACGGTTGACTCAATGACTGCAATGTGCTCAGATCCTGTGCACAACGAACCCAAATCATCACTCTTCCAACCACTGTGCTGATAGTTGGGGTTTGCAGGCTCTCTGGGTTTTTTGCAGTTTCTCTGAGCATTGCACAATCTGACCCGGGGGTGACTTCACTGGGACGTCCTCTCCTGGGAGGGCAACTGTCTTGAATGTTTTCCACTTTCTGTAGAATGATGAATGATCTTATAACCCTTCCAATCGCTGCTGATGTCTTTCCCCAGTGACACTGAGTTTCCACACACCGGCCAGTAAACAAATAAAACTTTTAATCGACGTGCTCGCAATAGCTGATGATCACATAATCAAGTGCATTTGATTACCAGCACTCAGCTGCTACTTACCGGCCTATGAAAACAGTAAGTGTGGGCTTAGCTTTTCATGCACTGCTTTAAAATACTTTGCATTTTGGCTTAATTTGTGTTTAATAGAATACTGACACAGTGTAATATATATGACTTTTATTATGCTTTAACATATTAAACCTTAGTAGTGGGTGTACTTTCATTCTGTACACCTATTAACCACTTTACTATTGTAAAGCATATCAAACATTGCTAAACATTGGGGTGGCTGTAGCTCAGGTGGCAGAGCAGGTCGACTCAATGACTGCTCTGCCTTCTCTAATCAGAAGGTCGGTGGTTCGATCCCAGGCTGCCTCCTGGCTGCATGCTAAATATCCTTGGGCAAGATACTAACCCCATGTTTGCCTACTGGTGGTGGTCAGAGGGCCCGGTGGCGCCAGTGTCCGGCAGCCTCACCTCTGTCAGTGCGCCCCAGGGCAGCTGTGGCTACAATGTAGCTTGCTATCGCCTGTGTGTGAATGTGTGTGTGAATGGGTGAATGACTGAATGTAGTGTGAAGCGCTTTGGGGTCCTTAGGGACTAGAAAAGCGCTATACAAATGCGCAAATGCACCCAAAATGTCCTTAGGTGTCGGTATCACAGCAGTAATGTGGTCTTGTGTTGGAGTTTTTGAATCTTTTTTCCCAGTCAGTGTTTATTTTCACTTTCACTACCTCTTTGTTTACGGTGTGACCCATCAACCCTTTTCATTGAAAAAGAAAACTCATGAGAATACCCCAGGCTTCTAAATGTGGTCCCCCAAACAAATATGCTTGTGAGATGAATTGGTAATGACACCACAGTAAAGTGATAAATAGTGATTGTGATAAAACAGTCCCAGTAAAAACCACATGATGTGTTGTGCATCATGTGATTCACTGCATTCTTCGACCTTTTGACCGGTTTATTTAATTCTCTATTGAGTAATTTCCTACTCCGGCAGTTTCGTCTTTCTCTGCAAGGACTTTACGTAAGAGAAACGATGAGGAAATCGATAAACAGAGTCACACTGACTTGCTGCACCTCGTGTTCATGTCATGACACAGGAGTGTCAGAAGTTGTGCTTCTGTGGAAACTTGGAGGACTTGAGGTCAGATAGCGAGTGCGTCAATGAGACTCCTGCTCCTGTTACACCTGGCGTGTAACACCAGAAGCATCGTAACGCATGTACGCATCATGGGTATCATCAATGCTTGTCACCTGCCATCCCCAGCGCCACACTGCTGCACAAAGAGGCCTGTCTGTAGTCTCTGAAGCGGTCAGACCAATAGGACTTATGATGGAATTAACCCTATAAACTCTATAAAGTGCAGCATAGTGGTGCCATGGAAGACGTTAGCATTGTTGCCTCACATCAGTAAGGTCTTGGTTTTGTGTGGAGTCTACATGTTCTCCCTGTACCTTGTAAGTCTGTAAGGTTAACTGGCAATGCCCATAAGTGTGAATGTCAGCAAGAATAGTTCTCTGGTGACCTGTACTCACCTAAGACACTGACAGCTGAGACAAACTTAAACTCAACCCCGAACCTGAATTTGTTGAGCAGAAGGAAATGGATGAATGTAAGCTGTCATAGTTCTGAAAAACTGTGTGCAAAAGGTTGCGCAATGGCCTCGGTTAGCATGTTAAGTTTTAACTTTCGTGACAGTACCACTCGAAAAACACTAAATAAGTATGGCTTGTTTGCGATGGTTACCAAGGGAAAACTTCTTCTACATACAAAGAATGTGGCAGCACAGCTTAGGCTTGGAAAAGTTACATTTGAACTCCTGACTTTTCCCCTAGTGACAGATTTGTATTTGTAACATGTCACTGTTGGATCATTTGTCTTGAAATTTAGTTCAAACAGCAATCTTTTACCCAGAATAATATTATAATGACTTTCTTCTTTTCTTGGAGTTCCTACCACATTTTAAAATTTTTATTATTTTGTCAAATTGTATATAAAATGTTATTTCTGTCAGTTCCTCTATTTCTTTTAGGATTTGTATCGGTGATTTGTTTTTTGAAGATAGTATTAATTAGCAAAGAAATATTACGTTTTACACATTAGCCATTTGCCACTGTGTACAAGGGCATAAAACTCAGAATCATTGTTTTGCACAGCCACAAAGAGCTGCTGTAGATGCTTATGTTCGTATACTTTCTTACATAGACTGGCTATGCGCATAAAGCCACGTGAAATGTGGTTCCTTCGAAGACCGAGAAGTGCGAGGCTGTGAAATGGGACGGTCTAGCCTTAAGATTTGCGTCACCAGTTTAATAAACTCAGCCGTCTGCTCCTTGCTCCCTAAAATATAGGGAGCATTTGTTTGTTTTCATTTGTTGTTTGAGTGCCTGCTTTCATTGTGGAAGAATGTCATATTTTCTATGGCCAGAGGTTCAATAAGTTTTAAATTTACACCAATTACAGGGGTGATAGTGCAGCAGTTGTGGATAAATGCAATTCTTTTCCAGTGTTAAATTAACACTGGAGAGTGTCTATATGGGTCCACACCTCTGAGTGTTAAATACAACACTGTTGTACCTGTTGAGTGTTAAATTAACACTTTTGACAGTGTTATATGTTTAACCCTTGTATGGTGTTCGGGTCTGTGAGACCCGTGTTCAGTTTTTTTCAAAAGAAAAATTAAACAATTAATTATTTTTTCACGTGTAAATGTGTTGTGTCTTTCCACTCACTCCACTTGATTATAACTGATTTATTTATAACATTTTATATAAAAGAAAAACGAGAAGCACATTAATTCATAAATGTGATCTAACAAAGGTAAAGGGAAAAAATTAACCATGTTTGCTGTTCATATGTCTTGTAATTGGGATGAAGTAAACATCTGTTGAGTAATTTAACATAAAATTGTTTGATAGTGTTAATTTGGAAAGCCAAAACTCTAGCGGGTCCACCAGACCCATGAACACTGGCTGAGTAACAAAAATACGAACACCACACAAGGGTTAAAAGTAACCTAGTCAGTTTTGAAGATTAACAATGGCTAACACTGAGCAGTGCTGATTTTCTAACACTGGAAAATAACTCAAAATGTTAGAAATATTCCAGTGTTAGAAAATCAGCACTGCTCAGTGTTAGCCATTGTTAATCTTCAAAACTGACTAGGTTACTTTTAAACATATAACACTGTCAAAAGTGTTAATTTAACACTCAACAGTGTTGTATTTAACACTCAGAGGTGTGGACCCATATAGACACTCTCCAGTGTTAATTTAACACTGGAGATTTTGCTGTGTGTTGTCTTTTAAGTTTAAGACTTCACTAGCATTCCCCTTGATCTTAGGGTGAACTATCCAAAAGTAGACTGTTTTAGCACATACTGTGAAATAAAAAAAGATGGAGATAATTTCTGAAATGTAAATCCAGAGCTAAAGTGCCTTAAACCCATATTCCAGGGATGTCAAACTCATTTTACATCACGGACCAGTTACAGCCCACTCTGATCTTAAGTGAGCCAGACCATTGAAGCTCCCTTTCTACAGCAGATTGTAAAAAAAACATGAACTTTTCCATTATTTAAATTTTTATCTATTACCTAATTACTTTGGGGCAGCATGAATGGCCATGTGTGAGGTCTTTATCAGTAAAAGTAAAGAGTTTCTACTTATGAAAATAGAAATAGTCCAAAATTTTCCTTTCAAATTTAGCTTTAGTTTAATTAATTTTTAATTTTTAATTAATTTAGCTTTCCTTCAAATTTAACAAAGCTTTCCAGAGGGTCTAGATTGCAGTCTTTCTTTGCTTCTAGGCCTCATCTGTTGAACCCCCACCATATTATTTCCAGTAGTAAGAGAGTCAATCATGGGGGGCGACTCCTGTAGATGAAAAAAGAAGTCACATTTCTACAGAGGTCGATGGACCCCCCCCCCGACCTTACACACACAACACAGACATCACATGGGGATACAGGTCGGAGATCGGTAGCGTTACAGAAAACAACAACAACACTGAAATATGCACTACAATGGGAAAGTACAAGAGGAAAAAAGACACCTCTACTCATGCTGGGCTCCTGGGAGGTCAGCATGAGAACAGGAAACAAAAAAACTCCTGTGCACAAAAAAGCACATAAATGTCCACAGCACAACATTATGGAACACGTGACAAGCCACAGGGTCGGGTGGGCTGTGAGGAGTAATCCGAAGCAAACACAGCAGCCATCCTGCCCAGCGCTACCATTCCAACGCGGGCTCAGACCCGCCGTGTTCCCCAGGAGGGAACAAGCATCGAAGGCGTTTGGAAAGGGAGGGGAGATGAGTGTGTGCATATCAGTGTATATGTATGTGTGTGCGTGTCCAGAGTTCAGCTGGGACAGTGTCCTTCGCCCTGCCAGGCTAAGTAAACAGCCTTCCAGCCAACCCAGGTGGCCTTGCACAGAATGGGAAGGAACAGACTAAACACAGTCGTTATCAGGGAGTTTTTGTTCGGCTCCAGCCTTGAGACCGCAGCTGGCGCTGAAAGGGTATCCGCATGAAGTGATGGTGCTTTTTACTTTAGTGCGAACAGCTCATATGAATTTCAAAGCTGTTCTAACAGTCCAACACTGGTCTCTCAATCTCCCGTTGGAGAGCCGTGAGCTTCTCCATGATGCTATCAAACTTGCGCTCTGTGATGTTGTCATTCTTGTGCTCAAAGAGCCGATTCTGAGAACTCACGACCACAATGAGCCTCCCAAGATGTAATCCAATTTGCGCTCAGAGGTGTTATTCCGAGCGAGCCCTTCCAAGATTTAATCCAGTCTGCACTCAGAGATCTTATTCTGAGTATTCACAGCAGCCGTAGCCTCTCCAAGATCTTATCCGTGCTGCACTCAATGAACCCATTTTGAGAAACTCACGCCTCTTCCCATCGTTTCAATCCCAGCGGGCAGCCTTGTGGGGGTTTGAACAGCCGGTTCCGCTTTCTTAATTCTTCGATAAGTCAGGGCCAAGCCAGCTCCGATCAGCCAGAACCCTGTTACCATGGTTCCGAAAAGGTAGATATCTTCAGCACTCAGGCTCACCCAAGCCCAAACTTCTCGTTGAGAAAGGGGTGTCAATTGCATTCAGGGACCAGTTGATCAAATCCATAATTCCTCTTTTAGGTTTTAGAGAACAGAGAGTGTTCCAGGGAAAAGTAATACAAAAAACACGAGACTAGACAAGGACATAAGAGGCTAAGCAGGAAAGCTAAGGGAGAGGAGGAGGAGGAGAAAAGTGCGACCGCCTTCGTTAAGAGCAAGAGCAGAAATACTTCCTCAATAACTTTAGCAAACATTTTCCTAATGAGGTTGAGGACCAAATCACAAGTTTCAAGATGTGTTAAGTACAGCATAATGTACATTTTGTAAACTATGGTCCCATTAGAGTCAAATAAAGGACGGTAGGGCAGGGTACACTTTAAGGAAGGCCTACCTCTAATCTACAATCTGCATGTTTTGCTGTGGATTATTTGCCACGGTTTGTGCATCACAACACACTGAACCTTAATGCAGGTCATATTTAATGTTTCATATACTCTTCCCTCAACTTCAACCTCAAAACAAATTTGTGTGCTGGTGGAAGAACAATGTTTTTGATTAGAGCTCCCAGTAAGAAACACTTTAGCTCAAAGTGCATGCAGTAATCCTCACGTTTCACATGACTTTGTGCGTGCTACCGTGATTTTTGCTCTTTGTTGGTGCGTATTATAACAGTTTAATTATATATAATATAATATAATAAAAAGCCACGCAAAAATGAGTATATGCTTGCTCCAAACCAAATAATTACAAATGAACTCCAACTATTTAGTTATTATTATCATGGAGCACAGTAGCCCGCCACGCACCCTCTCCACTCGTTGCCCGGCTGCTTGTGTGTCTTTGTGTGTCACCTTTCCGTCTTTCTGTCTGTCACCCCCTGGGCTGCAGCAAACGCATGAAGTCATCGTCCTGTGCTGACGTCAGCTACGCCAGCTTCACAATAGAGCCAACAGTCTGCAAGGTGTTTACAAGTCTGCCTTTCATTTCTCAGAACTGTTGGTTATACAAGACTGCAGAGATTGTGTGTGTGCGTATGACACAGAGAGAGTGTGTGAGCCTCTTTAAATGGGTCATGTGTGTTTGTGCAGCCGCACAGAGGGCAGGGAAGTGGGTTGAGCACGGGGGCAAGGGTTGGCATTAGTGGAGCTGATTGTTTGAGACAAAAAGCCCAGCAGTCATGAGGCTCTGTTGTATTTGTCAAGGTAATTAAGTCTGAGCTGAGAGATTTGAGGCATTTGCTTGTCTTTTTCCATTTGCTCCATTTTTTTTCATTTCCTCGTCGACCGCTGTATGTTCAGTGTCACATAGCCAGATCCTTGCAGAGGATTTTAAAGGTGACTGTGTGACACTTTTTTAAATCCTCTGCCTTGCTGTGCGCCTGTATTTAAAAAACTCAGCTCCCACCTCAGCTGGAGAAAGTTATTTCATGACATCAACCCCAGTGACAGGAGCGAGGGGAAGTGATCGCATATCCTGTTGATGTTCAGTTTGCGTTTCACTTAGTGGACAAAATCACAAATTAGTCCACGATTTCACTGGACAAACACCTGCCTGGAAAATGCCAGGTCCTTAACAAAGGAGAACAAGGAAGCTGGCAGGCTAGTCAGGAAGTTTACTCACCGTTTCCACTGAAGTTATTCTCTCTAGCCTGTACAAAAAACCACTGGGCTGTGAAAATGCAGGCCCGACAGCAGCTCCCGGGGGGCATCGAGCGGGAAAACCCTCTCACTCAGCCGCAGTCGGGAGGCATTGACGTAAGAGTGGAACGGACACATGGGAGGATGGGGGCTCCCAAAATGGAAAAAGCTCCCAAGTTTGAACAACAACGAGCATCTTCCTTGGCATCTAACACAAACCCACACAAACCTTTATTTACATGTACACACAGCTTTTGTGCAGGTATTTGTCTTTAATTTTTTCCCCACTGAGATCTAATATTTGCTGCATCAAATCAATTGTACGCCACGCAGCCTGCTGCACAGCTCCTGGCGTGTTTAATAGCGGTCCTGCATGAGAGCAGACACATGCTGCAGAGGGATCTCACTCAGGCGGAACCAAGCTTATAGATCCCTGCGTCTGAGCTGTGTTGGTGAAAACAGAAACCACTGACGTTACATAAGCCCGTGGTAGCCAAGGTGACTGATAGCAAGCGGCACAGAATGAGGTTACTGATAAACTTTAAGAGGCACTGCAGCCAGTATTTTTAGTGCCGGTCCTTCAAATGTCAGTGTTATGGGGTCAACGGCATGAGGAGGAAAAAAGGAATATAAAGAGCCTCTGATACTATCTGCAGTTTTTCACAGGTTTTCTTTTCTTTCTTTAGTCTTTGATGATCTTTAGGCGTTCTCTACACTTATTTACAAAAACATTATCTTCTATGGAGTGGAAGATATATGCATCCCGTTATTTAATTACAAAAAATATCTATATTTTCTGAGTAACAGCAAATGCTAACTACCAAGAGTTAAGAGGGCATGCTTCTAATGGGCACATTGAAAACAACAAGTAACTGGTTGTAAAAGTAAGGTTAGAATTAATTAAGAGAAGTCTACTGGTCTTTATTAACATGCAAGTAAAGCCTATGTTTGCACAGCTGCATCTGAATAAATCCTCAAGACTTCTGGAGGGATTAGACTAAAATGGAGATGTCAAAACGCATGGCACCACATTTGGTGAAAAACAACCACAGCATATCAGCACAAACACCTTGTACCAACTGTCAAGCACGGTGGAGGATGGGTGATGTCACTGAGGTGGCCACGAACTGCTGTACACCAAAGTCTTCTAGAGTCAAATGTGAAACCATCTGTCCCGCAGCTTAAGGTTGGCTGAAACTGGTTCATGCTTCTAACAAAACCTACAACAGAATAGTTACAAAAGCAAAAAATCAAAGTACTTAGTTTTTTACAGCACTGTGTAGAGTTATGGAAAGAGTTTTTCACATGACCGAGTAATTAGTGGCTGACCCTCTCTACAATCAGAGCTACAGACACTTTGATATATTAGAAAATCTACTTTCTGTATGCCTTGCAAGTTTCACTGAATTAACTACAAAACAAGCTAAAAATACATGTCAGGGAAATGGAAACGTAAAAGGAGTTCTGATGACAGTTTCATCCTAATCTTAAGTTTTATTTCTTATACCACAGAAAATCCAATAGGTCTGCCCACTTAACCCTAAATAAAAACTGATCAAGCAAAAACTGGGAGTGCCTCGGTTGATTCTGACCACACTGAGAGTTTATAAGAAATGTAGCTTAATCAGCTAACTGTAGTTTATGGAAATCTTTAAAAAGAATCAACAACCTGCTGATCACACATGAATGCATTTTGCTCAGGAGGACAGCAAGCATGACGAAACTGCAGCGGTGACTGTAAATGAGCAATGGAAACCATTTATTTAAATAACAGGTAGAAACGAAGCTTAAAACTGACTAAAGCACATATTGCGAATATACACTCTGACGTAATGAGGGCTGAGAATAATCTGTTAATGGACGTTTGATTTAAACCCTTTTTTTTTTTAAAAAGAAAATTCTGGAGCACTGTGACCCTCCTATGAAGTGCTCCACTGCGTTACCTGACAGGCACGGCTGGCTTACAAAGATGTTTTTAATACTGGCCCTTGCATGTCATAAAGTATTGAAAAGCTGCAGCGACTACTGGCTCTGGGTTTCGTAGCAGAAAAGCCTGTCCCCTGAGAGACACCTACACACAGCCCGGAGAGCAGTGTCTGTCTGGACGAGCTGACACGGCAGCAGCACAGGCTGACTCACAGCAGCTCTACGCTCCATCTAATGCACCACCTCTGCCTTTCACTGCACATCAGCATCAAACTCCTCTCAGAGGCACGGCGGGGTTTTTGTGCTCGCGTACGTGTGTGTCTCTGTGCCAGTGATCTTCTGCACTTGTGCTTCTTTGCCCCAGTAATCTTTTTCTTTATATACTCTGTGCACTCTGTGCACTCTCGACACTGTTACATTAGAAGGAAAGAGAAAGCGCTGAAAGTGTTCCCACCCATCATTTTTACAATTCCACATTTAGCTTGGCAGGCAGATCATGGGTGTGTGTGTGCTCCAAGAACATGACTGTGCCGGTTTGTATCATCCCTCTTTTTAATAAAGATGCTGCTAAAACTACAACTGAGAGGGCCAGACCAGATTAAACACGGAGCTTCTTTGTGCATAAAGGTTACTGCACAATTGTTCATCAGTTTATTTTCTGGGTTTGTACTGCAAGGTAAGCCCTGCCCACTCTGCTGCCTCACCCCCTCAAATTCTTCCAAAGGGACATGAGGTGTCTCCAAGCCAGCTGTGAGACATAATCTCGCCAGCGTGTCCTGCGTCTGCCTCTGGGTCTCCTCCCAGTTAGACATGCCTGAACTACCTCACATGGGAGGCAACCTGAAGGCATCCTGTCAGATGTCCAGACCTCCTCAACTGACTCCTTTTGATGTGCAAGAGTTCCTCCCAAATGACTGAGCTCCTCACCCCGTCTCTAAGGGTCAGCCCAGAAACCCTTTGGAAGAAGCTCATTTCCGACGCTTGTATCTGCAATCGCATTCTTTCGGTCACTACGCACAGCTTGTGGCCACAGGCGAGGAGGGGAATGTAGATCAACCAGTTAATCAACAGCTTCATCTTTAGTGCAGCAGCTGCAATGATACCAGTCAGTCCGTTAATCTCTTGCCCCACTCGTGATCAACACCCAAACGAGGCGAGAACTCCCGAGCCCGGGGTGAAAAGGGTCACTCCACCTTTCTCAGGCTGTGAACCGTGACCTCAGACTTGGAAGCGTTAATTCTCAACCCAGCCACGTCGTATTCGGCTGCAAACCGAGCCAGTGCAACGTGAAGGTCAACATATCATCTTAAAAAAGCAAATATGTGATACTGAGACCACAGAACCGGATACCCTCCACCCCTCGGCCGCTCCTGGAAAATTCTGTACATAAAACTTATGAGCAGACGGCGACAAAGGACAGATCTACCTAAGGAACGGAAAGTGCTTGCAAATTATGATTATGGCGTAATGGTAATCTGGACCCACTTTACCAGCTTGTGGGCCAGATGTTGCTTATGCCAATCTTGCTATAGAGAACCATGTTTGTGCACCGAAGCCCTGAACTTTATAAGAGATCACCTGAACAGAGTTGCATGGAGAAATGTGCACAGTAGCTAATCTTTGACTTGTACAAGCTCCCTTGTACAAAGTGTGCTTTCCTCTAAAGCGCACAGAACAATAGGGAGAACAGATGAAGAAGAAGATTCCTGTTTTGTGCCACATTTTAATAATTTCCCACTTTGATTCTCCCATTTCTGTCTGGAGTTCGTGTGATAAAAACAAGTTAAGACTGACTTTGTGCATTTCTCTGGTTCACAGATAGGTCCGAGCTGTCGTGTCTGTTTCACCACTGCAGCTTTGTTTGGATTTTTATGAATTTATATCTTCTTGATTATACTTTAATCTTATGTATTAAGACCTAATTCTCTCCTTTACATGCTTTTAACAGCTTAAAGAATTATATATGTGCTGTAAATAAATGATATCAGGCATATTCAGTGTAGCAGGGATTCTTTAGCTTCTGGTTTATTCCCATCTTTGACGTCAGCACTCTGTATGCTATATCTGTGCTGTGATTCATTTCCCAAGGTAACATCCAGCCTTAAGAATTACTCCAAAAATGTCATTAATTACTCATTAAAGGTTACTCACTGAAAAACAAATGATATTACTAGTTACTCATAAGCAAAACCACCTAATTACACAAAGTCATCCTTTGTTAATCGCCCAGCAAACAGGTTCACGCATGTTCGTGCCAATTATGTGCAAAATAGGTGAGGCAAAGTGGGCGAAATAGGTGACTCCCAGCTTATTAACAGTGGCTAACGTCACCAACCAAGTTAAACATATTAAACCTTTTGTATCTTCAAACCCAGAGATTGAAGAGATGATGCAAATGAAGCCTATTTGCATGAGAATGGGGCTGAGTTTGGTACATGCACTGGACAGATCAGTCTGTACTACCATGATTAAAATGGATGCTGTATTTATTGTGTTTCCATGCTGCTTCTAATTTATTGCATTTGAGACTTTTAAGTCATTGTCCACCAGATGCTGTTCTGTTGTTTTCAATAAATTGCATGCGTAAAAAAATGCTTTGTCTCACTCCCATTTCTTCTTGTTGCATGTTGAAGCTCTACTTGGAACCTTGTTAAGATCCAACCATGCAAAATATGACTTTTTACCATTTTTCAAGTGGTCTTAGACTTTTGATCAGGACTGCATTTTATTAATATCAAATTCAGGGTCACAGGGGCCTAAAGGGTCACAGGGGGCTATATATATATTGGGGTTCACAGTGGGTTCTCCCAGATGTTTGGGGATAGTGTTGTGTAAAAACAAATCTATATGGGTAGATGTGTGCAGCTTTTTATCTTTCGAGGTCATATTGGACTGTGATGCCCTCCAGGCACAGTGGTCATTAAGAACTTTAGGTTGTATTGATGTAAATGATTAAGAAATCTCAGTTCTTCAGGATTCAGCTGCTTGGAGAGAAATCACAGCATGAACAGCAGGTGAGGGATTCAACATTCAGTCTCTCCAAAGGGACTTTGTCAAAACATATGGGAAACAATAAACAGATTCTGGCAACCAGCACAACTGTAAACTGTATCCCTCCCAATAAAATGCAAAGGTTAGCCTCAAACTGCTACACTTTCCCTGAGGGGCCTGAGTGTGACGCACAACAGAAATCAGAGCAAACGGCTGCTCTACCCTCCATTCATTTGACTTTTTTTCCTCTCTTTGATTCAGTAATTCTTTGGCTATCTGCTTGTCAATCAGTATACATTCCAGCTGTGTGTGCAGGGCTAAAATACTTTAGCCACTACACAGTGTGGCAAAAGCACGACGAGTCGCAGCAGGGGTCTTTCGTCATTTCGTTGGACGACGAATTTCTGATTTATATGTTTTGACGGAGGAATGACGCAGAATGAGAAAGTTAAAACTAGGACATGGTTTCTTCCTGTCAGCTATGTCTGCTCTTACTTCGCAGTCTATAATAAAAACCTCTCACACTCTTTTCCACTGGGCTGCGTTCCTCCTGGCCAGAGTGGCATTTCCTAACAGGAATCCCGGGACTCCTTTTCTGAGAGGAAACTGAGCGTTCTTAAGGGGAAAAGTCACTTAAAGCAGGGACCAGAGTTGCTCTGCAGTCAGTCTGACCTTGGTGCAGTTACACAGAAGTATTACTCACTGCGTACAAAGGCAAAACGCTCAAGTGGAAAACCAGATGTTTCTGTTTAAGACTAGTTGTGTAAGTGCTGGTGATGGATGAGGCGGAGAGCTGTCAAGGTGGTAAAAAGATTAAAGCTGAACGGATCTTTCACTTTCATTTTCAAACCAAATTCTGTGCCAGCTGTCGTCACAAAGGATCCCAGCAAGAGAAACATTCAAGTAGGTTAAAAAAAGACAGGCTGTGCTCTATAACTACATTATAATGACAGATATATTGAATTAGAAGTGCATTTGGGCTAAAAAAAAAATGTGTTCAGTCATCCAAAAACATGCAATCTACAGCTGGCTTATTACTTCTCTGTGAGGCTTTACAATAATGCTGGACTGTAAGGGCATTTTTGTCAGATACAGAACAAAAGATGAGCCATGATGTTACCCACTGGTTAGTGTGATGATGATGATGCCTCAAAATGAGGGTTTTCATAGTCACCATCTTGAGGTTTTGAAGCACAGGGTGTTCCTCCTTTCTGACCCTAATCAATACCTCAGTTTAAGAAATGCACTTCATGCATACGACCTGAAGCTAACAAGTAAAACATAAGATCATCCAGAAAGTTGAGGTTTACTAACGTTAAAGAGGTTTTTTTTAGACTTCAGTGTAAAGCTAGATTTAGACTGCAAGAAATGCATGTCTTAACTTACGTGGTAACCAAACTACTTTTAACCCTATGTCGCAACCTTCCACGCCAATCAAGTCAGTATGCTGTGAGTCAACCCAACATGCAATTACATCATGTTACATAGAAGGTTGTGGCATTGGGTTAAAATGAGGTTCCATTTACGGCATAAGGTATGACGATCTAACGCAAAGTATAATTTAGGGCTGGGCGATATGGCCTAAAATCCATATCACGGTATAATTTGAGGCATGTGCGGTAACGATATATATCGCGATATATTCTTTTCTTCTGTATAACGTATTTTCCACACTATAAGGCACACTTAAAATTACAGGTATTACAGGTACTGCACTGCAGTGGTTTGTATCATATCTATCTAATAGACTCCAGTTTGTGCATGTAAATGGAGAGTCCTCTTCACACACTGAGGTTAATTATGGAGTTCCACAGGGTTCAGTGCTAGGACCAATTCTGTTTACATTATACATGCTTCCCTTAGGCAGTATCATTAGAAGACATAGCATACATTTTCACTGCTATGCTGATGACACCCAGCTCTATCTGTCCATGAAGCCAGATAACACACACCAATTAGTTAAACTGCAGGAATGTCTTAAAGACATAAAGACCTGGATGGCCACTAACTTTCTGCTTCTTAATTCAGATAAAACTGAGGTTATTGTACTCGGCCCTGAAAAGCCTAGAAATATGGTATCTAACCAGATTCTTACTCTGGATGGCATTACCTTGGCCTCCAGTAACGCTGTGAGGAACCTTGGAGTCATTTTTGACCAGGACATGTCCTTCAATGCACATATTAAACAAATATGTAAGACTGCGTTCTTCCATTTGCGCAACATCTCTAAAATTAGAAATATCCTGTCTCAGAGTGACGCTGAAAAACTAGTTCATGCATTTATTACTTCCAGGCTGGACTACTGTAATTCATTATTATCAGGATGTCCAAAAAATTCACTGAAAAGCCTTCAGCTAATCCAAAATGCTGCAGCAAGAGTACTGACAGGGACTAGAAAGAGAGAGCATATTTCTCCTGTTTTGGCTTCCCTTAATTGGCTTCCTGTTAAATCCAGATTTGAATTCAAAATCCTGCTCCTCACATACAAGGTCTTAAATAATCAGGCCCCATCTTATCTTAATGACCTTGTAGTACCATATCACCCTATTAGAGCACTTCGCTCTTGCTCTGCAGGCCTACTTGTTGTTCCTAGAGTATTTAAAAGTAGAATGGGAGGGAGAGCCTTCAGTTTTCAGGCCCCTCTTCTGTGGAACCAGCTTCCAGTTTGGATTCAGGAGACAGACACTATCTCTACTTTGAAGATTAGGCTTAAAACTTTCCTTTTTGCTAAAGCATATAGTTAGGGCTGCACCAGGTGACCCTGAATCCTCCCTTAGTTATGCTGCAATAGACATATAGTGGGGCAAAAAAGTATTTAGTCAGCCACCGATTGTGCAAGTTCCCCCACCTAAAATGATGACAGAGGTCAGTAATTTGTACCAGAGGTACACTTCAACTGTGAGAGACAGAATGTGAAAAAAAAATCCATGAATTCACATGGTAGGATTTGTAAAGAATTTATTCGTAAATCAGGGTGGAAAATAAGTATTTGGTCAATAACAAAAATACAACTCAATACTTTGTAACATAACCTTTGTTGGCAATAACAGAGGTCAAACGTTTACTATAGGTCTTTACCAGGTTTGCACACACAGTAGCTGGTATTTTGGCCCATTCCTCCATGCAGATCTTCTCGAGAGCAGTGATGTTTTGGGGCTGTCGCAGAGCAACACGGACTTTCAACTCCCGCCACAGATTTTCTATGGGGTTGAGGTCTGGAGACTGGCTAGGCCACTCCAGGACTTTCAAATGCTTCTTACGGAGCCACCCCTTTGTTGCCCGGGCGGTGTGTTTTGGATCATTGTCATGTTGGAAGACCCAGCCTCGTTTCATCTTCAAAGTTCTCACTGATGGAAGGAGGTTTTGGCTCAAAATCTCACGATACATGGCCCCATTCATTCTGTCCTTAACACGGATTAGTCGTCCTGTCCCCTTGGCAGAAAAACAGCCCCATAGCATGATGTTTCCACCCCCATGCTTCACAGTAGGTATGGTGTTCTTGGGATGCAACTCAGTATTCTTCGTCCTCCAAACACGACGAGTTGAGTTTATACCAAAAAGTTCTACTTTGGTTTCATCTGACCACATGACATTCTCCCAATCCTCTGCTGTATCATCCATGTGCTCTCTGGCAAACGTCAGACGGGCCTGGACATGCACTGGCTTCAGCAGCGGAACACGTCTGGCACTGCGGGATTTGATTCCCTGCCGTTGTAGTGTGTTACTGATGGTGACCTTTGTTACTTTGGTCCCAGCTCTCTGCAGGTCATTCACCAGGTCCCCCCGTGTGGTTCTGGGATCTTTGCTCACCGTTCTCATGATCATTTTGACCCCACGGGATGAGATCTTGCGTGGAGCCCCAGATCGAGGGAGATTATCAGTGGTCTTGTATGTCTTCCATTTTCTGATGATTGCTCCCACAGTTGATTTTTTCACACCAAGCTGCTTGCCTATTGTAGATTCACTCTTCCCAGTCTGGTGCAGGTCTACAATACTTTTCCTGGTGTCCTTCGAAAGCTCTTTGGTCTTGGCCATGGCGGAGTTTGGAGTCTGACTGTTTGAGGCTGTGGACAGGAGTCTTTTATACAGATGATGAGTTCAAACAGGTGCCATTCATACAGGTAACGAGTGGGGGACAGAAAAGCTTCTTACAGAAGACGTTACAGGTCTGTGAGAGCCAGAGATTTTCCTTGTTTGAGGTGACCAAATACTTATTTTCCACCCTAATTTACGAATAAATTCTTTACAAATCCTACCATGTGAATTCATGGATTTTTTTTTCACATTCTGTCTCTCACAGTTGAAGTGTACCTCTGGTGCAAATTACTGACCTCTGTCATCATTTTAAGTGGGGAAACTTGCACAATCGGTGGCTGACTAAATACTTTTTTGCCCCACTGTAGGCTGCCGGGGGATTCCCATGATGCATTGAGTTTTTCCTTTCCAGTCACCTTTCTCACTCACTATGTATTAACAGATCTCTCTGCATTGAATCATATCTGTTATTAACCTCTGTCTCTCTTCCACAGCATGTCTTTTATCCTGTCTTCCTTCTCTCACCCCAACCGGTCGCAGCAGATGGCCGCCCCTCCCTGAGCCTGGTTCTGCCGGAGGTTTCTTCCTGTTAAAAGGGAGTTTTTCCTTCCCACTGTTGCCAAAGTGCTTGCTCATAGGGGGTCATATGATTGTTGGGTTTTTCTCTGTATCTATGAAGCGCCTTGAGGCAACTTTTGTTGTGATTTGGCGCTATATAAATAAAATTGAATTGAATTGAATTAAAATCCTTTAATTTTCTCAAACATCGACAGTGTGCCTTATATATGAATTCTGGTTGTGCTTACTGACTTTGGACCGATTTTATGTAGTACACAGCGCGCAGAAATCTATCAAAAATGTTTTAGTACAACTTTGGAAAGCTATGAAGGCGCACCACTTGATGGATTGCCGGAGCATTACGGAGCCGTGTGGAGTAATCTGGTTCCAAAACTCCGTCCTCTTTAGGTCCCAAAGTCAAACGAACACTGCGGCACACTGAGAGTTAAAAACTGTCTAAATTCTTTCATCTTTAATAAAATGATCAGCGTTGCTGTTTTACCAGGTGTAACAATTAAGTTTAACATCCAGGCATCCATGAAAACAGAATTTATTAAATTCAACGGAGTTAGAAGTTTGCAGGAAGTTAGCTCGCTGGTTTCCACCTAAACATGATATGCCATGTTCTGACTGAGAGATTTCTGAAAAAATGAAAACGTACAGCTCTGCTATCACTTCCAACATGAATGAAGACAGAAAACTAAACAGCAGTGACTTTTGGAGGGTTACTGAAGTTGGACTAGCTGGTATATAATGATGTCCTACGTGATTGCTAGCAAAACAGCTATGTTAGCATAACATTAGCACAGTGAAGCTGAAGGATGAACGCCAACTTTTTTTCCACTCAATAAAAGTTGACGTGAGGGTTTCTAGTTGTTAGGGACAAATGCAATTGCATGGCAGGATGCTATACACGGGCCAAACTTCAGTCAGGAGAACAACTGAGATTATTCATCCACAATACGAGGTTAGTCATTAATATACTGCAACAACATGGGAATAGAGAGAGAATTCGGCATTAATGAATCAATGGTACGGAAGTGGAGAAAGCGCCGTTTTTGGCTTTCCCCATATTCCGAAAGTGCTTCATCTCTTTGCTATTACTTTTTTTTTTTTTTGCCTGTCCCGTTTGGTTCTTTTGCCATCAGAATTGTTGTCTAAAGGCAAAGAAAGATGCCCAAATGATTTACTTTACCAAATGGACCATCCCAGCCTTGCCGTATTGGTCTATTTGAGTCACCTTTCCTTTTATTGTTTATTTTATTTTCATTTGCTGAACACAGGACAGACTTGACTGGGGAAAAGAAAAGGGAGAAAGAAAGGGAAAGAAAAAGATCGGGGAAGAGGGGCGGTGATAAGGGGCAAAAACCAAAAACCAACAAAACAAACAGACAAAAAGTACATATATCAATCACCTGGATCACATGTTGAGAAACAAAAAAGAGAAAACAAGCAAAGAAAAAGAGAGCAATATAATAAACAACATCATCACGATGATCTATGTGAATATAACAGTAAATACTAAATATTAAACATTATTGTGCAGCACGCAAGATCGACAGCGCACAGTGTGCTTTTAGGTAGCAGCCAAAAAGGGTGTAGTTTGTGTGTACACCTGTGAGCATGAGCGCGCTTGTAGTTAAAAGGTTCCTTCATGTAATGATCTGCTAGAGGGTGTGGGGAGCCACAGCCCCGTCCTCCAGGGCATGAAGCAGGTATGGAGGAGATCAAAACTCCAGACATCCAGAGGCCCGGGCCCGGGAAACCGTGCCACTATCCCGGAAAGAGCAGCGGGGGAGCTGGCCCCCTCCCAGCTGACTCCAGTAGGCACCCCCACACGCTGCAACCCACCAGGGAAAGGGGTCCAGGCCCATCCAGACTGGGCGCAGTTCAGCAGCGCCGCCCAGCCACACAGAACCCGGGGCAGCCCACCCGACCCCACCACAGAGAAAACTGCACCCATCCACTTATCTTCCAGACTACACAAGACAATAGACACCCAGGCTGAGTATATCTCTCCCCACCTGCAGAGTCAGTTCCTGGAGAGAAGAGACCTCCTGCAAGATATAACAGCCTCCCCCACCAGCTGAAGAGCCCCCCAGGTGGCTCGATGCACCGGCGGCACCCTGCACCAGGGTTGAGCCAACCAGGACCCAAGCCCCCAAGACCCAGCCAGGGCCCCAGCCCTCTCTTTGCTATTACTGTTGCCCGGCATAATTTGCAGATGATATTGTTTGCAGCCGCTGCAATGCTTTTGACCAAAACAGGTGCCGCTTGATGACACCATCAACATGCGGTAGAGCGGTATAGTCAAAATCTCTACCGTTGACCAAATTTATATCGTTTATACTGCCCACCCCTAGTATAATTCATGTGTAACTCGAAGCCTTTGTGGCAAGAAATTCCAACAAAAAAAATGAATAGTTTGAAAATACAGAATTCAAACGTTCCATCCAACTTTTGCCTCTTACCTGAGTTCAGGTCGTGGGGATTCAGTGGAAATATTCAGTCACCTATATAATAAAAATGAACTTTGCCCTTTCTTTGCATTTACACATACAAAGAGACCACACAGTGTTTGTGTTACGTGTGGATTTCAGTCCCCGTGGATGGCATTCACTGAACTTTAACAGTAATTGGACTAAATCGTCCTAAAGCCAAAAATTGTTTCTAGCTACCGCTGTCTGCTTCTCCTGCTTGGATCTCTTGACTCATACATTTGTGACACAGACAAAATTTACTTTTCAAGACTCTGGGAAAGTTTTCCAAACATACGTTTTCAGTGGATTAAATCAATGAATCATCATTGGTCTGGATTAAAATGCTGAATTTTATAGTTCTTTGTAAATCTCGCATGAAACCCTTTTCACTGAATTTTCCTTAAAGTCCTTCAAGATTTATTTGTAATGTGCACTTGCAAACCTGTGGGGACTGAGCCAGAGTGCTGCAGTAGCTCTCTGGACACGGTGTATTCTTCATCATTAAACATTTAACTGTGCTATTTTCAACTTTATTGATTTCCCAGAAAGGATTTGCAATGATAATAGCTTAGAGGTTGCACCATTTGCTGCACTGACGCAAGTGTAACTTTCTTGGCGAGGGGTCGTGACTGCAGGTGTGTGACCCGGTGACTTCACTCTACTGGGTTAGATAATGGTGGCCGGGAGGTGTGATGTGCTGTACCAGCAGGACTGTTAGTGGCACTGGCACTGAGGGATTTGAGTCCCGAATCTCACTAAGTGACATAACTGAAGGCAACAGGCCAGTGACGAGAGTCCTCCATCACTGCCGGTAGCTGTGCACCGGCTCGGAAATGATGAGATTCAATTTGGGCCACTTAGACAGAGACATGTCATTCACACCTCAGTGTGTGTTTTCCGTGTGTGTGTCACTGTCGAGCATGTGTTGACAAGCACATCGATTACGTCTTTCCTGCATATCTCAGCATCCTCCATCTGATTCCCTGCACACTAAACAGAGAGCAGACAGGCATTTTTTTCATAGCAGTACAATCTCTGAACTCAACTGCGAGAGATGATATGCTTTGTCATATATGGGGAAACAAAACTATGGAGCCATGTCTTGTATGCAGGTTATACAGCATAATATGTAACCTTGCACGGGTGAGATCAGCGCTTATGCAGTCTAGGGTAGGGCTCTCTAACCTGCAACTGCAGGGCTGCATGAAGCTTCTGCTGTGGCTCTGATTAAAATCTAGATGAACAGGAATAATATATAAATTATAATTTTATTTATCATTGTAAGGAAGTCTAAATTTTCCAAGTGTTAAAGGGTGTAACCTCTGCAAGTTTTAAAAATAAAGTTAGTTTTTTTGTCAGCTTAAATGTGCCATTGCTTATGCCTATCACTTTATTTCATTAGTTTATCCGAACCCATGCACACACATAAATGGCTAGTCATGACTCCTGCTATTTAATTTTATCTGTTATGAAAATTTGAATATAAAGAATTTAATTGTGCATGAATTTAACTGTGCATCAACCAACCCTGCTGCTGTCCCATGTGCATGACCTGCAGCTGGACTTTGGTCAAATTAAACTGAAAGTGGCCTATGTTTTTTAAATTTTCATTATTTTTAAAACTATTGGGTTTTTGTGTGTTTTATTTCTTATCAGTAATTTTAATAGGACTCATTTGCACAAACACAGGTAGCATTCAAATTGACCAACACAGATTAATATCTACTCCGTTTTAAATTAGGCCTATGCAAGATAATTGTTTTTTTTTTCCCCAATTTGAGAATTGTTCCATAAAAAAGGAAATAGCATTTTTCTTATTTTTAGTGTTTAATTTCATTTTCAAGAAAAACATGGTATTATTTAAAGGAATATCCAAACAGTCATAAGTAGCACAGCGTAGGCATAAGTGATTATAGATTTGAATGTTTACACCACTTATAATATTGATAGTCTGATTTAGACTTAACAGGCTGGATCACCTTTATTATAAGACTAATATATTCTGTGGCTCCATACCATACACCATACATGGCACATCTGTGTTTAAGCTACAGGCTAACATTGCCTAAATTACATCTCTGTGTGGATTCCTCTCATAATACATGTATGTATTGTATGTATGTTTCATATTACATGCTAGAGCCCAACAGTATATTTGCCAATATGTCAGTGTTGGTATTTTTAAGGAAAATAATTTAATAAAAAGTGAAAAAGCTGTGGGAGAAACACCCTTCAGCCATGTTACCAGTGTTGTTGTTGGATATTTTGTCCACCAGGGGGCACCCTGCAGTTTTTGCAAACACACCAACCAGCTGATCTGAATAGAGCCAGATCGTCAAGGAGTCACTTGTTGTGAAGGTGAAACGACCTTATTATGAAAAGGCATTGTCTTATTAGCTCAGTAAGGACTCATGCTGGGGAAAACTCAATGTTTGTGTGTCTCCTCCTTTCTCCTTTCTCCGGCTCCTTGCAGGGGTCTCCACAGCAGATCATCTGCATCCATCTTACCCTATCTGTAGCAGACGTCTCCTTTACATTAAAACATTTTTAATGTACCAAAAAGTACCAGCTGATATATTGGATTTTTAAATGACCCCTTATTTTTCTCAATATTAGTCTTTAAAAAATATGTCAGTCGGCCTAAACCACATGCATCGTTTAATGGGATGTGTTGCACTTAACAGTAATGACAAACTCTACTGTCATGCTAGTTTCTTCATTTTGTGAGCTTTTGACTGCACATCTAATATTAAATTCTACATTCTTCTGTCTATAAGACTAACGTGATTAACTAGGTCCAAATGCTTGAAAGCAAACAAGCTCTTGGAGAAGATGTTGCCAAGTTAGGTGTAAAGTGTAAAAGTGATTTCAAAATATATTCACACTATTTACAGACACTTATGATGATGTGTTAGCTTCATGGTTTCTCACGGAAGACCTTTCAGTTTCTGACAGGAAGAAGCTGTGTGGCTCAGCTTATGAACAGTGGCAAGAGTAAAGGCGCTGTTTCTTTTAGTAAAAACAGAACCACATTAACAAACAAAACAAAAAAACAAGCAAAAAAAAAACAAAACATCATATTCCAGAAGTTTTAGAAATTAATAATACACTACGTAGCTAGCTAGTAAGTTGACGTCTGTGTTCTGGTTCTTGGTATATCTCCAAAACAAAAAACAAGCCATTGCAGAAGTGACTTAAACCTGCCTTCTTTCCAGCTGAGGTTTTGCAGTGGCATGACCACCAACCACATGACGTTAACTTGAGACTTAATGACAATGCAGGGCCAAGTGAATAAGGCATCAGTCACAGTCTTTAACCATCTGGGAACCAAGGGTCACAGGGTGAGGGTTAAAAGTACCAGCTGAGAGTCAGTGAGCGATAAGAGATGTGCAGGAACAATGGGCCCAAAATAATCAGTGAAATGTGTTTGTATGTATGTATGGAGGCATGGTACATGAGGTACACTGTCAGTTTATATTGTTATATTAAGCACACCTAAATGAAGGAAAATGCAATCAGACTTTTGGTTGCAGTCTTCTTTACAGCTCATCTGGACTTTGGCTGGGTCAAAGTTGGTATGAGGTTTTCCAGACGTCTTGTTCAGATGCAGTTTTGGAAAACCTAATCCATGCTGCCGTGTTCTTTTAATGCGAAAGAGGCTTCCTCCTGGCAGCTTTTCCAAACACAGCATAAGTATTCAGACTTTTTAAGTGTAGTGTTGTGACCTTTAACATTTAACATGCTAACTGAGGCCTGTAGAGTCTGAGATGTAGCTCCTGGGTTTTTTGCAGTTTCTCTGTCTGGGTCTGAGGCTTGAGTGAATTTTCTTAGGAAGATTATAGCATTGCTCCAGAACAGAAAACTGTCAAAACTAATGCTTTTATTGAGGTGCTCACAGTTGATGATGGTCAGTTATTCAAGTGCATTAGATAAGAAACACATGGCTGTTGCTTACGCTCTTAATTCTTATGGATGCAATAAGGATATACTTAGTTTTCCCAGAACTGCATGTGATAATGTGATTATAACAGTAATACTCTGCATTTGCAAATGTATCTCAAGTGAGCTTGTAAAGCGGTCAGCCTGCATGAGGGTCAGCCTCAGTGGTTTTGTGGCTGAGGGCTAACGACCAAATGGGGAAGATGCAGACGTGAGAAAGGCAGAGATGGCGAGTACCAAGATTGTAATGTTGTATTTTCCAAACATGGAGGCATTTGAGTGAAGGTCACAGGCTGATTTAACATTTCTAATCATTATGAAGAAAATGTGTTTTTGCTCACTCTGAAAAGATTGTTGTCTTTAAGCTGTTTAAGTACAATGGCATATTAGGGCCACTGAAGAGAAAAGTGGCAAATTTGCCAGGAATAACTCAGAAAATATAATTATTTCATCAAGGCAACTCAATGCTTTACACATCTCTTTGGTGTGCACTATGCCAACATTAGATGACCTAATTACATGAGGCTTTTCAACTGGATTTAGTAACAAAGAAATACTTGTGATTTTAGTGTGAATCACCCACTTTATCATGAACTGGGTCTATTCAGAAGAAAGCACCACACTGATTTGGATGAGGTCATAGTGTTTGTGTACCAAGAACTACAGCACAATGGGCATTTGGCACTTTAAAGGTAAAAATCTTGTGTTCCCCCCTCCCCCCCCCCTTTAGTGGCCCTGATAAGCCGTGATAAGGAAGTGACATATGGAGAGAGAAAAAAGAAATGACAGGAAAGGACACGTTCACGATTGCACGTCTTCCTGCTCGTGCCTCACAAACAGCACCGCACAGACAACATCCTGTATGCACAGAATAAAGGGGGCAGTGCACCCGAGCGCTTGTGGAGTGCTGTGTGACATCATTTGTGTGCAATGACGTTTGTAATTACAGATAATGACGTATAATGTTATAGACAGCGTTAGTATTTAATTTTTCTCTGCGACCTCATATTAGTCACATTTACTCTATTCACGTCTTTATTTTTAAATGGCAAACATAAACATGTCTGAATGATTACAGTACACTTTCAGTCTCTTCATGTAGGTATTACCTACAGAGTAATACCATTTTATTTGAATATTTGTTGGTCTGCAAGACCCACTGAGGTTTAGTGATTGTGCACATGCCTATTGTAGCCAATTGTTCGCAAACCAAACCATGAACTGTGCAGCTAATTACCCGAAGCAAAGCTTTTCAGTCAGAGACATAAACGTCAGTTTGCTATTTTACGAGATCTTATCTCCCTTCCTGGAGTCTCAGTTGCCCGACAGCTGCTCCCAGCCAACAAGCGTCGCAGCACGTAACAAATAACCACGCCCACAAGGCCACAGCGTGGAGTTTCTACACTTTATTTTTTGTACAAACAAGATAAAAATGTGTTCATTAGTGAGCTTTATAGATGCTTGTGGGAGCAATTTGTTATTGTTCAGCAAACAGTTTTCCACTCATTTGTAGGCTTTGCATGCTGGTTGTTGCATCATATCTGACATACAAATGCTTGAGTGGTATCACACTTCTTATCTACCTGTCATAAGCAAACCATACAGACCGCATATATATGATGCTCGTAGCTACCATCATGGGCATTTTAAAGCTTTAAGCCTGGTTCTTTTAGTCGTCATGGTTTATTTAAAACCGATCATCATGCTAACATAAAGGGGTACACAGCAATAAAAGACTACTGCAGACTTGTTGACCAGTGGGGATTAATAATATTTAGTGCAAAAACTGAAGTGGCTCCCCCTGAAAATGAGTTACTGCCTTTAAGCTGCATTGTTTTTACTGGCTCTTATACAGAGACATTATAAAAATGCTTTGAAACCAGATGTGATGAGAGAGGGGCGGTCGGACTGGGAAACGTGCTTACCAATTAGCTAATGACTTCACAGTTCATGAGCCAAGGAGCATATCTAGATAATCTGGAACATAGTATGACCACGATTTACCAAATGGACCAAAATTTCGGTCCAGCGCGACCCAAAATGTGCAACTGAACCCACAAACTCATGAGGAAAATGCTTACAAAGGTCAGGGCAGGACTGTTTTCCCCCACAGACTTCCATAGGACCAGAAGTGTTCTTCAACCACAGCTATTGCTCCCAGGTGGCCGTTGAAAAGAATGCAGAAGGCACCTTTAAGAACCAGAAGCTACAGTATGTCCATCTTTTGTATAGAACATGTTGTACAGATGTCTGTAGGGGAACAACCTACTGCCCCCTCGCTGTGTGACCTGTGTAAGCATGAACTCTAGTTTATAGAAGCATTTTGTTGATATTAAATGGAAAATGTGGTCAGTTTTGTAAGTTATGGTATTTGGATAACAACTTATCAATCTCAAGCCAGGTTGGTTGCATCCATCTTTTATTGACTGGCTTTTTAAGCCAGCCTCCTCAAGGATTCATTGTTTTTGGCGTCCGACTTTGGCTTCGGGTGCTGCTTGGTCTAAGTGCTATGCTAAGCTAACAGGCTAATTTGTATTTTATGCATGGATGTAAGTCTGCCAGTGAACACGTCTATTCATTTTAATTTACTAAGACCTTTTTAAACTATTAGGAATTATAAAGGAGGCTTTGTAATTCCTGTCATTATTATTATTATTCAATAAAGAGCCATGTCAGAAAAAAGTCAAAGAAGGTAAACGTACTAGCAAGATATAGTGGATTACTAATTTTCCCAAGGGGCCACATGAGAACTGGAGGGCCTCAACAATAAGCTGAACTCCTTTTTTGCTCAATATTCATTTTTTGTCTTTTAGCTTACTGGTCTCGCTCCCCTAAAATTAAGGCATATTGTAATAGCCTTGAAAAGTAAACTGCAAACTCTCTCTACAGATGTATTGTACTAAGTCAGGTTCTGCGTTTAAGGTCATTTAAGTGTTCCAGAGCTCCCCTCTGTCTGTGGTGTAACATTAAAACTTTGATTGCTTTTAAAAGTCTGTTTTGTGACTTCAAACACGCCCTTCCTGATTAGTAGCTTCAAGCCTGCAGGCCCAGGGCAAATAATTAACCTCCAATTCTGCAATTATCCCAGCAGGCAAAAGAAGCATTGAAAGACAGAGAGGACCTGAGCTGGAAGTGCGTCATGCTTAATTTTCGAATGCGCCGACTGTTTTTAGTCGCCAGTCACACACTGGCAGCAAACAAGGAAATGAAAGTGTGAAAGCCCGTCTGTCTGTGTGCCTCTGGCACTATAACTTACTAAAGTCAAAGTATGTGGTTTTATTCCTTATGCTTGATGATAAGAAGTTTAAATTATGTGTCTTTTACCATGAAAAACCACTTTCCATGTCATTTTAACCTACAAAATATTGTTATAGCTGCTTTAGAAGGCTTTTCTACACTCAGGGGGTCACTTAATCCAGTTGGAGTTTCTGGAAATCAACGTGTAAGCACATGGATACAGCCTGGTGTTAATGACAGAAAGAGACCAGCGTCATCATGGGATACTGCCTCTGCCTGCTGGTGATGACAGATCAGGCGAGGCTGTGATGTGCAGAGGACAGTCAGGGAGAGTGTGACAGTGGTTTTCCATCTGCTCTGATATTGGTTGTGCAATGACTAGTTTGGCTCTTTAGAGTGATGGTGTTAATGGTCATTTTGATGTGAGGGTCACCTTGTTAGTTTAAAAACGAAGTCTTTTACAAGACAGGAAATAATGGTGCAGTGACATGACAGATACATCACAGTGTGTTGCTTTTTAAATGTGATGTGCTCCTTGACAACGACAGGTGAGAATGAAGGAAGGAAGCAGCAGACTTTCAGCACATTTCTCTTTGACCAGACTCGCTGCTGGAAAAAACACGGCTGAGAAAAATAAAAGCTTTGCAGAAAAAAAAAGTCAACAATAAGTAGAAAGTTTAAATACGGCATGTTCCTTTATCCACTTTTGCATCTTTTTGTTTTAAATCAGCATTCAGACATGACTTTCATGTCATTTCCTTCTTATTTGGGTCTTTTTGCACTTTTATCTATGTACAATAAAAGCTTTCAAAACAAAAATAAAAATTAAATACAATAAAAACAATATAAAAAAGCTGCCATTTGGTCTCAGCTTTAATTGTTGTCAAGATAGTTTATTAAATCCAAGGCAGGGCATTAAGTTACACCTTGTTACACCTTGAATTATTGACATTACTGGCTGAAGGTCAGAAGGATGACGCTCCTACAATCTGTGTGTGTCCAGGAGGAACTGAATATACAGAGAGCTGCACAGCTGGTCTACCTGTGCCAATACTCCCTCCCTGTGGTTTAGTGAGTCATTACACTTCAACGCAGAGCAGTGAGTAAAATTAGGTTTATGCACAGAAGTGAGAGAAATGCTCAATTAAAAAAAAAGCACATGCCAGCATTTATGCATGTCTTCTATTTAAATCGACTATAGACAAAAATGAAATCTAGTGTCAGATTAAGCAGTAGAATAGAAACATCCTCAAACATGTTTTGGAGCACAAGAGGGACTTTAAAAAATAAGAAAATGAATAAAACAAAATCTGACATTGTCCCTTTTCTACTTTGTTCTAAGACATTTGAACTAATGTTTGAGCAGCAAATGAAAAAAATAATTAATAAAATAAGTGTAACTTCTCTACTTTATCATTACACGCTAATAGCGCAGTATAAACAGCGGAAAAGGCCTCAAAGTATCTCTGCAGAAGAAGCCGATACCTTTTGTCTTTTCACTGCATGATGCCTACATTTCCCACGGTGCAACTTGACAAACAGATAATCAGGTGTCCTCACAGTATTTAATGTAAGCTTGAAATGCAAGCCCTTACCCTCAATAACAACGCCACAAGTGACAATTTAGCCAAAACGAAAAAAAAAGTTTGAAACGTTAAACTGAGGTTGTTTCCTCCTTTAAATGAAGTAAAATGTAGAAAGCAGCAACACCAGATCACAAACCCCGTTTTATGAGCTGTGCCGTAAACTTAGTTAAAGAGAAAAGTTGGACAACCTTGAAGCTCTATTCACTTTAATTACACTGCAAAAGCATTTTTTGTGCAACAAGCTTATAACTAAGCTTAACAAGTAAGTAAGTAAAACAGTGAGCTGAATTTATCATCACTTTCTGTTTTGCAGGTACCTGGTTTGAAGGTTTCTAGGTACCTGCTAGCTAAGAGGAAATACAGCAAATTAATGAAAACATGTCACAGAAAAGCAAAACAAACCAGAATCTGTAAGGCCCCACACTTTCCGTATGGCTCAAGTCTTTAATAGTAGGAGTAAAATGCAAAGAATATAAACACTGAACTATTCTGTAAGAAATGAGACTGTAGGCCTGCTTTCCACCATTCAAAGATTAAATGTAGATATCAGACCTAAGCCGGTCGCTGCATTATTGACGGTGAAGGGAACACATTCATTTCGCACAAGTCGGAGAAAAGAGTCAAAAAGCTCCAGAAAGATGATGGTAAAGTCCCTCATACAGCATTTAAAGCTGCAAGGTGAATACACTCAGATTACTTGTAACAACACTGACAGGATTAAAGTTAAAAAAAGATAATGTTATTTTCTATTTTGCTTCAACTGTCAACAAATCCCAAAAAACAATAACAACAACAGCTATAAATATAATTACAACTTCTCTGTCCTCTCTGCGACTGTATATCTTATAATTTCGGTGACACTGTAGGTGATTGTTTGCTGTGTCTCAGTGAGAAGAGAGTAAAATCCACCTTAAACAGGACACAGTCACTGGGTTACACTGCCTGACTTTGATGGTTGCAGTCCTGCCCCTCGTGTGTGGTGATGTAGGAGAGAAGGTCAATCGCTGTCACGACGGCAAATAAAATCTCCCTCTGGAGGGCCGACCCATCGACCCCGTCTGCACAGAGACACAAAACTGCTGATGGACACAGATCTGCTAATCTCATAAACACGTATTTTATTTACAATATAGAAAATATATCAGATCTTTAAACTGAGACACACCGTTACAATAATAATACAATGTTTAAAGCGTTAAATGTTGACTTCAGAATTTGATGGCAGCATCACGAAGGAAAACAAAGGAAAGCCAGAACTGCAGTTAAAAGAAGAGGGGATGTTACACAGTGTCGAACACGGCCGTGTCCCAACTTCATTCAGACATCAAATTTAAAATCAGTTCTATTGTGAATAAAATATCAGCTTTTTTTAGGGGGGGGGAGTAATAATTCACTCATTTAACAGTTGATTAATCCAGCCTCTGGGTCTCTTTTGTGTGACTGTAATTCAACATCTTGTTAGGATGCCTGGGTCGTCGACCCAGGGTTTTTGAGTTTATGTTATTATTTATAATTTCTAGTTTTTGGTTTCTTTGAGTTCCGTCTTATGGCTTATGTCTCTGTCGTCTTTAGTTGCTCTGTCTCCCCTATCACCTGCATCCCCTTGTCTAGTTCGCGTCTATGTGTATCTTAAGTTCCTATATCCCCGTGTTCAGTCAGTGTTTGTGTCTGCCCTGTTCCCACATCTCTGTTCCCTTTGTAGTGCCTGCATGTGAGTCTGTGTCTTTGTTCAGTCTGTGTTATGTGTTTCCTGTTTTACTTTGAAGGTCTCTGTCTTTTCTCAGTGTGTTCAGTTTACGCTTCTTTGGTCTCGTCAGTTCTGATTTGCCCCAGCTGTGTTTCCCTCCTGTTACCCATTCCCTGATTGCTCCCTCTGTGTATTTAAGCCCTGTGTTTCTCTGTGTCCGTGTCGCGATCTACCGTTTACTTTGCTGTGTGTTTTGTCATTTTTCTAGTTTAAGTTTGTTTTGAGTTTTTTCAGTCATGTTATATTTTGAGTCTTAAATTAAAGCCTTTTTGAGTTCACGTCTGTCTCCAGAGTCTGCACCTTGGGTCCTATTCCTGCCTGCACACAGCCATACCTAACACATCTTTGGTTTTGGTCCATTAGTCAGTCAAAAAAGTGGAGCCCTCGCAGCTTTGTGAATGACATTTATCAACCATGCAATAAACAGCTCATTATAAAAATGATCTGCACATAAATGTCCTGCATAAACACTATTTAGGAAATTAATTTTCTCACATTGCGTTTGATTGTGAACCACCAGGGCAAAGTTATCAGTTTTGAGGATATGGGAAAGCTTCCCCAGGTCGTCTGTCAGGTGCACCTGAAAGCACAAGTGGAGGAAGATTAAACAAGCGTGTAAAAATGTTCATTATGTCATCAAAGGTCGCCATGAAGAGCTCTGCACTCTCTGACTGACCTGTTTGAAGGCTTTGAGGAGCACCGCGCTGACAGCCGCTGAAAGTTCAACCTTCCCCGCCAACAGAGAGGACAGAATGGTTTCCAGAGTCACCATTCCCAGGATGGCCCTGTGGAAATACACAAAACCCACAAACTCCCATCAGACTCAGGTGACGAGAAGACTAACCCATCATGTCTCTGTCTGCTTATTTCAACCAAATGTCAAGATTAAAAAATGGGTAACCAAACTGGACGATTAATCAATATAGTTTTTAACTAGAGTTTATCTTGAGACGAGATCCAACTTATATGGTTACACACTCAAATAAGGATACCTCACATGGGGATTTACACTGGAGGGACAGGGTTGTAATGTATGTGTATATACCCATCAGACGTCCAACTGCCCACACACGTCTTTAAACTACAATACACATCTTAGCAAGCTGAATCAATTGACCAGAGGCAATGAGTAGTTAAGTCCACTAGAGGGCAGTCATCCTGGCACAAGTCAAGGACAGGACCCCAGGCAACCAAGAACTGCCAAGTACCAACATTCACAGGAAGGCAGGAACTTGTCCCATGTCCCACAGGGACCAAGGCTCAGGAAGCCTCAGGCCTGGCATTTATAATACTAACCTGATATAGAGAAGAAGAGACATACCCTGACTCAGTGACGACTGGTGCCTGATCCAGTGAGTTCTCCTTTAGGATCTCAATGGTTTTCTGGCAGGACACAGAATATGTGACAGTGAGGGGGGCAGACAGGTGTAGACTCTGAACAGTCCGGTTCCACCACCTGCAAGACGGAAAAACAGAGGTTTTAACACCAACCTGCCCCGTCATACCTCCTCTGAGGGGTATAAGCTATAGCTGATTCGGGGTGTTTTGTTATTATGGTGTTTTTTACCAGGGTTTTGGGTCCATTTGAGCGTCCAAGCAGAGGAAGCCTTTCTCACACATCCACTGATTCGTCAGGAACTTTGACCTGCAGGTAAAAATCGGTGAGTTTGAAGAAGTGTGCTGAGGTTTGGTCAGACTTCCACCTAAAACATGTCTGACTCTAGAAAATCTGTTTTGTAATGGTTGCAGCATTTCAGTTATGGACAGGAAAGACACGTGGCTGTAAAAAATAAAAATGAAAAAACATAACAGCTGAAAGCCATCTCTCATTTTCTCTCACCTTTGTCTTGTAGAAAAAAATCCACATAAAAAAGAAAGTGTGTTTGTGTACTGATGTCTAACTGCAGAGGTTACTGATTTTTCTTTAGCATGTTTAAAAGCAGTAACATCGGTTGAAATGTTTTATAAGTTAGCTTAACAATTATTGGCTCGTGTACTGTTAAATTTGGTGCACACATTCATGCCTTAGGCCCTTATTTTAAATCCAGCACCATGAGATTGAGGCCAAAGTTTTTTCAAAAACATTTTGTTAAATCCTCAAATACCATAAAAACAAATTGGCATTCCCATCAGCCTCTGCTGTATTTTGCTTTTTTCATTATGTCAGTCCTTAAAGCAAATAGAAAAACTGGAATTAAAGTCTTTGGACTTTGGAAACTTGAATATTTTATTGGCGCCGACTTTATAAAGACACATCGTGTAACATTTACAGTTACATGTGTCTCTTCCTCTCTCATTTCCTGTCACTGCTGTTCTGTCCTTAATAATGGGAAAAACATCCACACAAAGGGTTTCAAAAGAAAGTGCTTTTATGTTAAATTCTTGTCTAACTAATGGCTGGTGGGAGCCACATGATTACTGCTTTTAGCCAGACATAGCTCAGAGGAAGAGAGTCCAACTCTTTGAAACCATGAAGATCTCTAAACTGTTCAATGGACTGAATCATTTCTACACACATTTACACATTTTTGAGGACAAAGCTAAAAACTGTTGGATGGTCTGTGGTTAAATTTGGTACATATGTTCATTCACTGGCTTTTAAAGATTTCATTAAAATGTTCTTTTTAAATGGGGAAAGATTATAAAGCATACATCTTTAATCATCTAAAAAAAAAAACAAGAATGGAAGCAGAAATTTTAATACATTTTCTCTCTAATCCACGCAGGATCAAAAGTATACGTACCAGCCCCTGGCCCAAAATCAGCAGCTTCAAGTTCAACGGAAAAGAGCAGCTGCCCCACATAGACAAGCCAAATGCCTTCTGAAGCAACGTTTTATGATCAGAAGGGACAAAAACTGAGCTATTCGGCCAGTAACAAGAGGTGTATTTGTAGGAATAAAGCGGAGGCTTTCACAACAAAGAAGATTATAGCATCTGTTCATGCTCAAGGGTGTTTTGTGCCCAGTAGTGTGTATGGATGCACAAATAATGAAGAAGGAAAACTACCTCTAAATTCTGAAACTTTACATCAAATTAACAGCTAGATAAACTTGACCTGATAAAACCTGGACACATTAAGGTGTTCCAGCAGGACACAAACACACATCCAAACTGGTTTTGGAATGGAAATAGCAAACTTGTGAAATGACCATTGAAAAGTCCTAACGTCACCCCTATTTAAAAAGTATTGATGTTCATGGGCATGATGAGTGCATGTAAACGTCTGCCCACAACTGTATTTTTGAAGGCATGAAGGCCTGTGAGCACTCCAGACTCTCACTGGATTCAAAGTGTATCTGCCATTGTGTCTCGTACATGTAGTTGCGGACAGAGTCAGGCAGGATGACCACGCAGCGCTGCCCCTCCTCCAGCTGCTGAGCCATCTTCACAGCTGCTGCCATCGCTGAGCCAGAGCTGCCACCTTCAGCAAAACAGGCAAATCGATCATTTAGAGCAAACTGAGGTTGCTCATAACATACCACAACTCACTGATATGAACTTACCGCACAAAAGACCCTCCTCTCTGATCAGTTTGCGGGACATAAGGAACGTTTCTGTGTCGGTTGATTTGTACCAGACATCCACAATCTGTGCAGATTCAACAGAGACGGGCGTTTAGCAAAAATACTCACTTTACAAATGTGCACGTTAACAAAAATACTCACAGATCTGTCCAGTACTGTGGGGATGAAGTCAAGGCCGATTCCCTCCACTTCAAATGGAAACTTTTTATTCTTCCCTTCTGAGCCTTCCAGAACAGAGCCTTCAGGATCCACACCGACTACCTAAAAACAGACATGAGGAATTGGGTAAGAGGCTGCAAACACTGCAGGGTTAAACAGTTATCAAGTAATGTTTGATGGAGCTGCCAATACATGCATTGCTTCACTGATGGATATGCATCAGTGTGAGTCAGAAATAATAATAAGAAGAATACAGTAAATAAAAACCATTCATTAAAGACTGTGGACTGATAGGTTGTGTGGTGCTCACTTTGACATTTGGACATCTTTCCTTTAACTTTCGAGCAACACCAGTGAGCGTGCCGCCTGTGCTGACTCCAGCCACCAACATGTCCAACTGACCTAAAACAAAAACACATTTTCTTTTTCAAGCTGTAAAAAAGTTTTTTTTTAATAATAATATAATTTCACATTCATGCCTGATAAGCTAATATGAACGATTAGAGGAATTTTCAAGGTTTAACAAAGAGGACAAGCTATATGCCTTCATATATTCGTGCAGTTTGATATACAGCTCAGTGTTTCAGGCATGTTTCTTGTATGATTAAAAGTAATTTAATACATTTGTGCAAATAATGTGGAATCTGTCCATAGGTTTACTGTTCGTCTCCTCCCAACCGTCGACATTTTGTCATGTTTTCATGAGAAACAGTGGGAACGGGAGTTAAATGTGCTGTTTCACACGCCTCCATGGGCAGATCAAATGTGCAAGTCTAACCTCAGTGCACAAAAAGATTACTTCTGATTGGATCACTTCCAAACTCGTCCCACCTCATGTCTCCAGAAATTCTCATTATACTTTGTTTTTTGTTGATGAAAGTGTCAAAACATAACTTTGACACTTTTTTTGTGCGTTCGTTTTTATTTGGTTATTGTCTTTTCTCGTTCTTGTTTTCATCAGGAAAAAAAATATGGTTGTTGAGAACAAAATTAACGCTGCTCCTCAGAGCCAGGCTCAGACTTTCTACTTCAATGAGTGAAGGGAGAGAAAGAAAAGACTTAGTGGCAGAGCCATGTGTTTCTTTTCATTACCCTCAAAATCAGTTGTTGAATTAAACATGTACAGCAAAAATTAGACTCAAGCTAGAAGATGCATCAAAAATCAGAGTTTCTATCAGCTCGAACCATCACACTGCTCCAGTATCTCCTCAGCCGTGGTGTCGTAGTGAGCCAGGGGGTTGCTTGAATTGCCATACTGGTTGAGGATGTGCGAGTTGGGGATCTCGTTCTTCAGACGCCAGGCCGTACGTATATGAGACTCTGGTGAATCAAAAGCTGCAGCTGTGGGTGTGCGGACAATTTCTGCCCCGAGAGCTCTCAGGACATGCACCTAGGACACAGGAGAGGATGAAACTTCAATGCATTCCTCCCACTGAAAAGAAGAAGAAGAAGAAACAGGGCTACTTACCTTCTCCATGCTCATCTTCTCAGGCATCACAATGATGCAATGGTAGCCTTTTACTGCAGCTATGAGGGCGAGGCCAATACCTGCACAAAGAGCAAGATTTATTTAAATGACCTTTTTCCTTCATCATGGAGCTACAATACTGCACTTCAGTTTGGTTTATGTTAAACCGTATCAAACACTGAGCCTTCAACCCATTTGTTCATTCACACTCATGTACCCGTGTTTCCAGAGGTGGGCTCGATGATGGTGTCTCCTGGTTTAAGGACCCCGGCTCTCTCGGCGTCCTCCACCATGCGCAGGGCGATCCTGTCTTTCACACTGCCTCCTGGATTGAAGAACTCACACTTGGCTACTAAACACAGTCACCCGTTAAAAAGAATACTGTCATACTACACAGATAATGTGTAAAAACTGAAATTAAACTAACAGAAATGAATAAATAAACAGATAAAAGAAACGCATGAACAAGAGGAGCCTATAGAGAATTTATACTCTCATCTTGGAAAAGCTAAATGTGTTTGGCACATTGCGTTCGGATCATCAACGTAGGTTTGAAAAGATCAAAGAACCTGGATTTTGAGATGGGCCGCCAGTGTGAAACACAGGTGGCGCAAACAGTTTTCAGCTTTCCAGCTCAATTTAATTTACAGGTGTTTTTGTTCTTTCATCCAACAGAGAAAGAAAGTCTTTCAGTCTCACCTCTCCATCCAGGGAACGAGCTGCCTCCTCATACAAAACAACAACAGTCTCACAGTAGGAAACATGATACTTCAACGCTCCCTTCTCAGCTATTTTGCTTGTTCTACGGCTGTGCCACAGTCATTCAAGGCCCTGCTGTTTACTTCTCCCATTTAAACAAGCGAAGTTTCGTGCAGATTCATTCACATAATGAATCTGCACGAAATGCATAATAATCATTCTAATGTTTATTTGGAAGATTTTGCAGAAACTGAAAGTAAAAATAGTCAAAGTGATTGTGTGCAGAGAAGCTTATGGATTCTGCTTGTACTGATATCCAGGCATGTGTGGGTGTGTCACATTTTACATTCATACTCACAGATATCACACTTGAGCCCAAACTCTTTTGGGATGTTGTTCAAGCGAACCAGAGGTGTGTGTCCAATTTTCTCAAGGATGCTGGAGAGGATGCCAGAGGGCTTGGTGCTGTAATGTACGAGATAACACACAATTAACAGTCATTACCATCTTGGAGATACCATACAGCATGTCATGTTCATTACATCTCGTGAGAATTTAATTTCAAAATACCAGAAATACCGTATCAGAAGTATCACTACAACATGCTCTAACTGGCCAATTTGTTAGGTACACGTTTTTATCATTGGGTTTAACGCCCTTTTTTCTTTCAGAAATGCCTTAATTCTTTATGGCATCAAATGGGTGACATGACCCATTTGGTGCTGCAGACCAGGTGCCTGACGTTCCACCAAATCCCAAAGATGCTCTACTGGATTGAGATCTGGTGACTGGAGGCCATTTGAGTGGAGTGGACTCATCATCATGTTCAAGAAACCAGTTTGAGTTGATTTGCGCGTTGCAGCACGGTGTCCTATCCTGCTAGAAGCAGGCATCAGAAGATGGGTACACTGTGGTCATAAAGTGATGGACATGGTCAGTAACAGTACTCAGGGAGGCTGTGGGGTTTAAATGATGCTCAGTTTATACTAAGGAACCCAAAGTGAGCCAAGAAGATACCCCCCAAATTATTATACCACCAGTAGTCTGAACCACTGACACAAGGCAGGATGGATCCATGCTTTTATGTTGATTATGCCAAATTCAGATCAGGTGAAGTTTTTCCAACCTTCTATTGTCCAGTTGTCCCTGTGAACTGTAGCCTCAGTTTCTGGTTTTTAGCTGTCAGGAGAGGCATCCAGTGTGGCCTGCTGCTGTAGCCCATCTGTTTTAGGTTTGATATGTTGATAACTTAGTTGTAACAAGTCTTTTCCCTCTAACTTCTGTCATCAACAAGGCATTTCCCCCCCAGAGAACTGGATATTATTGTCTTTGTTTGACCGTTTTCAGTAAAGCACAGAGATGACTGTGTGAGACAATCTGAGTAGATCAGCAGTTTCTGATAGTTCTGAGTCAATTAAGTCACCGTTCTTCATTCTGGTGCTCAGTTTGAACTTCAGCAGGTCATCTTGATCATCTTGATCATCTCTACATGCATTGAGTTGTTGCTGTCTGGTTGACTATTTATATGTTTGCCCATGAGTGTATGTGTGACATCTGTTTGTGAATCAACATTCTTTTACAGCTGTAATAGAGTTTCATTATTTAAAGACTGAGCTTAAGCTCAGAGCATTCTCTCCTCTACACAGCAACCTCTTTATTTTTTCCAGACTCTTACCGTGCTGAGTGGCTATGAGGCGACTCTGACATGGGCGCGCCCAGCTTCCAAGTACATCTCCTGGGCAAATCAGGACGGATCCACTTCGTCTCATCAGGAGTCTCGTCTGTGTTCTCCAGCTGAGTCTCAGTGAATGATTCATCCTTATCTTCATCATCAGCAGGTAACCTGTCACCACTGTTCACAGCTGCTGTAGCCTGACACACACTTGAAGATGCTTTAGCACAAGTGACTTCTGCATTTGTTGGGTTAGCTGCAAATGTGCAAGGAGAAGGAACTTCTTCCAAGGACTTTGTACCAAAATCAGTGGGCATGGTTCATCTGCAGCAAGATGGGACACATATTACACCACATTTACATCAAGCTTTCAAAAGTTACTGACAAGTTGGCAAGACCTTTTGTTTTAGTGGCCACTTAATTTGACTCATTCATCAATGACTTGTATCAGAAAAAGCTGCACTTTAACCTATCCCAGCTGTCTTAGGGGAGAGGCAGGGTACACGCACAGGTCGCCAGCCTGTCGCAGGGCTAAGACATAGACACAGACAAGCATTCACACTCACATTCACATATGCAGGCAACTTAGAGTTTCCAGTTAATCCCTACTAATTGCATGTCTCTGGAATTTGGGAGGAAGCTGGAGTACCCGGAGAGAACCTACACAAACACAGTGAGAACATGCAAACTCCACACAGAAAGACCCAGGCCTGATGGTGGAATTGAACTCAATAAATAAGCTACACATTATTTTATCTAACCTTAAATTAATTTAAAGCCAATTTGCATGACACAGTTTGATTGATGTCCTCCAGACATAATTTTAAGAATATGTTGCTCCTTCTGTGTCCACCCACACATTGTTTTGGCTGCCACTGGCCGACACAGGTCGCTGGTCCATTACGTGGCCAACACAGAGAAAAAGACAACCGCACACTATAACACCCCCACCTACAATTTAGAAGCATCAATTATCCTAGCAAGCACGTCTAATCAGTGGAAGGAAACCCACACAGACACAGTCTGGCCTCACAAACTTCACACAGACAGGCCCCGGCCAGACCGCAGTAGTAGTATGATCCTTTATTCTGTGCTGTTTTTCAGCTTTCTGGTTGTGGGGTTACGCTTACTTTCCTTGTGCTTGATATGATCCTGTGTTCTGTGCCTTTTGTCTCCTACTTGCCTGAGTTGCTAGGTTTGTTTATTTCATTTTTCCTCTGTTCCTTCTCTCTTTGTGTGTCTGTTCCCTCATTACCCTCTGTGTGTATATATATATTATCCCTGCCCTTTGTCTCTCTTGCATCGTAGCCTTGTTCCTGAGTCCTACGTTTAGGACCTTAGTCCTGCCTGACACACAGCCTAAAGAAGAAATACATATTCCGACTCCAGTTTCAAAAGACTTCCAAGAACGCCCAGCCCGCATAATAATAAAACCATTAATATATACAGTCACAATGTTACAGTCATCTGTGGCTATAGGGACCCAACATTTCTGCTTAATCTTCAGAATAAATATAATGACAATTTCATTCACTTTGTAAACCATGGAATATGATTACATACTTTATTTTGTGAATTAAATCATATACTGCACTACTGAAAACACTGAACACTTAAAAAAACAACAACATAAAAGTACTAAAAGTACACAGCACAGATGTACTTCTGCATTTTAAGGATGACCCAGGTGAGGAAACCACACCCAACTCTCGCTGGCTGATACAGTTAGCTAAATCAGCTTAGCTAAAAACTTACTAAAACATTTACTCACCAAGACCATGAGAAAGTAGTTGGACATTATCAAGCTGGTACCACAATCACTTTTACTTTCATTCCTAAACAACAAGAAGAAGAAACAACAGGCTTTTTTTCCCACTCCTGTGTTGTTGCATTCAGGTTCAACCGGAGTGGGCGGGACTTGTTTCCTCCCTCCAATAGAATTTCAGTATATGCCCTAGGGGAATCCAAACTTCAGTAATACACAAATTAACCTAAGAGCTGGAGTTCTAAATCAGAATGTAAAATAAGACACACAGAGAGTTGCTGCTAGTGGGCTACATTGTAATAACATTGTAACAAGTGAACTCTGCTTTCTGCTGATAGCACACAGGTGAGTCCTAGTTTCAGCATAACCGCAGCCTGGAGATAAAAACAGGAATCAACATGTTTCTCTAACTGTGTACTGAAATGCTGAATTCCTACTAACTGCAGTTAAAGGAGTGGTGTGCAATAACATTCACAGAAAGGCATGGAGTGACGCCCACCTCCATACACATGAACGAATATATCTTCCTCCGCTGTTTAGAAATTCAAGATAAATTGAATCAGATTAAAACATACCATTTGCACTCCCTGTCTGCAGAAAGACACAAACCTGTGTGCTGGTAGTGTGTCAAAAACTGATTTCCAATATTTGCCATAAAGATGATTGTTGGAATTTAAACAGTTATAAATGATTGCTGGCATCTAAGATATGCCAAACATATAATATCAAGTCATTTTGACTCAGCGATAACAATTTTTTGTGTATTCACTGTTATATTTCCTTTTAATTTTAATGTCTCACCAACATTAAAAATGTTTTTATTCAAGAGTGATCCGGCCATGAGGGCAGCTGAAATAAAATAAAAAAATCCAATTTCTGTGAACACGCTGAGAGACCAAACAGAACTAGATTGATTATACTGCAGTTGCAAGAAGGCAGAGTCATAAAATGTTTGCAAAACAGGTTATTTCTTTATTTTCTATATAACCACATAATAAACCCCGTTCACTACAGTCTAATTACAACGTAAGTAAATATTAGACATAAACGCACACGAGAACAGCAGAAATCATTGTTTGGCTTTTTTGGCACAACACCAACAACATCTGATATCTCCTATTGGTGCCGTTTCTGCATCATCATCATAATATTGGTCCATGATCAACATTGCAACTGACCAATAACATTGTCATGATGTTATATGCTTTGCATTGTGAGGTACACAGAAGAAACAAAATATGCCTCTGTTTATATCATACTTCTGGACATAATTGTATCTATATTCATTTATACAACATAATAAACTATTTTATCAACGTAGGCTTCTCTTAGTCAAATTTAGGTTATGTTGGTTTGCTAGTTTTTAAATGTATAAACTAACTTCTTGGCTAATGCTAAGTGACTTACACGGAGCAAATAAAGCAAATTGATAAAAACATGTACAAAAAAAGAAAAAACACTAAACACAAAGGCACCACACTTAAAAAAGACATTATGTGTGGCAGGAAAAAAAGAAAGAATAGAAATATTTTTACTGTATTGTAAGAGAAAAGAGTCAGTTCCAGAAAGATGATGGTAACGTCCCTCCAAAAAAAAACTAAGCTGCCCTTTAACTGGAGATTTTTCACTCATTACAAGATGCACAGTGTTTAAAAAAAGAACAAAGATAGCTCTGAATAGTGCTTTACAACTTCTCTGTCCTCTCTGGAGCTCTATTATTATTATCATCATCATTATTATCATGATTATTTCAGTGACACTACAGGTGATCGTTTGCTGTCCCTCAATGAACAGGAAGTAAAATCCACGTTAAACAGGACACAGTCACTGGGTTACACTGCCTGACTTTGATGGTTGCAGTCCTGCCCCTCGTGTGTGGTGATGTAGGAGAGAAGGTCAATCGCTGTCACGACAGCAAATAAAATCTCCCTCTGGAGGGCCGACCCATCGACCCCGTCTGCACAGAGACACAAAACTCCTGTTAAACACAGAAGACTGTTGTGGTTTGTTTACTGCACAGGCTCATGAACAAAGTTTCCCATGTCGTCCACAAATACAGGTTTTAGCTCAATGATGGAAAGAAAGAGCCATATGTGAACATGATCCAGGAGAATGCAAATGTGTGATTGTAAATCAGTGTCTTTGGGTGTCACAACCGAAATGAAGCTTTGTGAATGACATTTATCAACCATGCAATAAACAGCTCATTATAAAAATGATCTGCACATAAATGTCCTGCATAAACACTATTTAGGAAATGGATTTTCTCACATTGCGTTTGATTGTGAACCACCAGGGCAAAGTTATCAGTTTTGAGGATATGGGAAAGCTTCCCCAGGTCGTCTGTCAGGTGCACCTGAAAGCACAAGTGGAGGAAGATTAAACAAGCGTGTAAAAACGTTCATTATGTCATCAAAGGTCGCCATGAAGAGCTCTGCACTCTCTGACTGACCTGTTTGAAGGCTTTGAGGAGCACCGCGCTGACAGCCGCTGAAAGTTCAACCTTCCCCGCCAACAGAGAGGACAGAATGGTTTCCAGAGTCACCATTCCCAGGATGGCCCTGTGGAAATACACAAAACCCACAAACTCCCATCAGACTCAGGTGACGAGAAGACTAACCCATCATGTCTCTGTCTGCTTATTTCAACCAAATGTCAAGATTAAAAAATGGGTAACCAAACTGGATGATTAATCAATGTAGTTTTTAACTAGAGTTTATCTTGAGACGAGATCCAACTTATATGGTTACACACTCAAATAAAGCTACCTCACATGGGGATTTACACTGGAGGGACAGGGTTGTAATGTATGTGTATATACCCATCAGACGTCCAGCTGCCCACACACATCTTTAAACTACATCCCTGCAAAGTTTAACATCTCTGACTACAAGTGAGCAACACTGCTGGAAGTGTTAATAAAAACATAAATAATCACTGAGGTTTTAAAAGCTGTGGGAAATACAAGCTTCACATGTTCATATTATTTATGTTTAAAAATATTTCAGTTGGGTAGTTATATAAAGATGAAAATAAGACAAAAAGATCAGACAAGACAAAGGTCACAGACAAAGTGTTAGAATCTCTTCCTGACACTGTGATGTCATCCCGAAATTCAATTTCCACCATCAACTCGAGAACAGAGCCACGTTTCAGTGTGAAATCCTGAGATCAAACTACGACCTGTGGAACATCTGCCGAGCATTTAGCTGCTCTGCACGAGCAAAGATGACGATACAGAGGATGAGATCTGTTTCCCTGAAATCTCCATGGAGACCACTGTTTGTGTTTATGCTGGAAGTTCCTGTCCTCTTCCTGTTTATACAAGGTCATATCCAAACAGAGCATTTATAATACTAACCTGATATTGAGAAGAAGAGACATACCCTGACTCAGTGACGACTGGTGCCTGACCCAGTGAGTTCTCCTTTAGGATCTCAATGGTTTTCTGGCAGGACACAGAATGTGTGATGGTGAGGGGGGCAGACAGGTGTAGACTCTGAACAGTCCGGTTCCACCACCTGCAAGACGGAAAAACAGAGGTTTTAACACCAACCTGCCCCGTCATACCTCCTCTGAGGGGTATAAGCTATAGCTGATTTGCGGATTTTTGTTGTTTTTTACCAGGGTTTTGGGTCCATTTGAGTGTCCAAGCAGAGGAAGCCTTTCTCACACATCCACTGATCCCTCAGGAACTTTGACCTGCGGGAAGATACGGGTGAGTTTGAAGAAGTGTGCTAAAGTTCAGCCAGGGTTCCACCTAAAACACATCTGACTCTAGACAATCTGTTTATCAGCTGCATCACTGCTTTACGTCAGTTTTTCTTTTTTTAATGCTGACAGCTTTATTGTGGGATTTATTGGTTATTTTAGGGATAGGAAATGGCTGTAAAAATAAAAGAAAGAAAGAAAGCATCCTAGTTGAAACACATGTGTCTCTTCCTCTCTCATTTCCTGTCACTGCTGTTCTGTCCTTAATAATGGGAAAAACATCCACACAAAGGGTTTCAAAAGAAAGTGCTTTTATGTTAAATTCTTGTCTAACTAATGGCTGGTGGGAGCCACATGATTACTGCTTTTAGCCAGACATAGCTCAGAGGAAGAGAGTCCAACTCTTTGAAACCATGAAGATCTCTAAACTGTTCAATGGACTGAATCATTTCTACACACATTTACACATTTTTGAGGACAAAGCTAAAAACTGTTGGATGGTCTGTGGTTAAATTTGGTACATATGTTCATTCACTGGCTTTTAAAGATTTCATTAAAATGTTCTTTTTAAATGGGGAAAGATTATAAAGCATACATCTTTAATCATCTAAAAAAAAAACAAGAATGGAAGCAGAAATTTTAATACATTTTCTCTCTAATCCACACAGGATCAAAAGTATACGTACCAGCCCCTGGCCCAAAATCAGCAGCTTCAAGTTCAACGGAAAAGAGCAGCTGCCCCACATAGACAAGCCAAATGCCTTCTGAAGCAACGTTTTATGATCAGAAGGGACAAAAACTGAGCTATTCGGCCAGTAACAAGAGGTGTATTTGTAGGAATAAAGCGGAGGCTTTCACAACAAAGAAGATTATAGCATCTGTTCATGCTCAAGGGTGTTTTGTGCCCAGTAGTGTGTATGGATGCACAAATAATGAAGAAGGAAAACTACCTCTAAATTCTGAAACTTTACATCAAATTAACAGCTAGATAAACTTGACCTGATAAAACCTGGACACATTAAGGTGTTCCAGCAGGACACAAACACACATCCAAACTGGTTTTGGAATGGAAATAGCAAACTTGTGAAATGACCATTGAAAAGTCCTAACGTCACCCCTATTTAAAAAGTATTGATGTTCATGGGCATGATGAGTGCATGTAAACGTCTGCCCACAACTGTATTTTTGAAGGCATGAAGGCCTGTGAGCACTCCAGACTCTCACTGGATTCAAAGTGTATCTGCCATTGTGTCTCGTACATGTAGTTGCGGACAGAGTCAGGCAGGATGACCACGCAGCGCTGCCCCTCCTCCAGCTGCTGAGCCATCTTCACAGCTGCTGCCATCGCTGAGCCAGAGCTGCCACCTTCAGCAAAACAGGCAAATCGATCATTTAGAGCAAACTGAGGTTGCTCATAACATACCACAACTCACTGATATGAACTTACCGCACAAAAGACCCTCCTCTCTGATCAGTTTGCGGGACATAAGGAACGTTTCTGTGTCGGTTGATTTGTACCAGACATCCACAATCTGTGCAGATTCAACAGAGACGGGCGTTTAGCAAAAATACTCACTTTACAAATGTGCACGTTAACAAAAATACTCACAGATCTGTCCAGTACTGTGGGGATGAAGTCATATCCAATACCTTCCACTTCAAATGGAACCTTTTCACTTTTCTCCTCTGAGCCAACCAGAACAGAGCCTTCAGGATCCACACCGACTATCTAAAAAACAGAGATGAGAACTGAGGAAAGAGGCTGCAAACGGTGCAGGGTTGGAGCTGCCAATATACGGATTGCTTCACTGATTAATATAAATTTCAGTAAAACAAAACTTTTATTTCAGATTCTAGATAAGTGGGTTGGGAATCTCGCCTTGACATTTGGACATCTTTCCTTTAACTTTCGAGCAACACCAGTGAGTGTGCCGCCCGTGCCGGCTCCGGCCACCAACATATCCAATTTACCTAAAAACAGAAACACATTTTCTTTTCCAAACTACAAAAAACATATATTTTTGGGATTCAAATAAACACCTGTTCCATGAGGATTCGCAGTTACAGGAAAAACTATTTACGCCTTCCTTCATTCATGTCAGTTTGACGTATAGATCTAAGTTCCAGGAAATATAAAATACACACCATGAAATTGTAGGCAAATCATCACTTGTTACAACTAAGGTCTGCAAAAGATCATCTCTGTTTGCACAAGACAAATCTTGTGCTACAGCAGCAGAAGACCACACTGGGTGTCACTGACAGGAGTGAATGGGAAACTTCTGCTGCCACATTCGAAGGGTAAGGTCAAAATTTGGCATAAAAGATAAGATCATCTTGTGTTAATGGTTTAAGGTGGTGGTGGTTTAATGGTGTGGGGGGTCATTTCTTGAAAAAATTCAACTTCAAGCTAGAAGATGCATCAAAAATCAGAGTTTCTATCAGCTCGAACCATCACACTGCTCCAGTATCTCCTCAGCCGTGGTGTCGTAGTGAGCCAGGGGGTTGCTTGCATTGCGATACTGGTCAAGGATGTGCGAGTTGGGGATCTCGTTCTTCAGACGCCAGGCCGTACGTATATGAGACTCTGGTGAATCAAAAGCTGCAGCTGTGGGTGTGCGGACAATTTCTGCCCCGAGAGCTTGCAGGACATGCACCTAGGACACAGGAGAGGATGAGACTTCAATAGATTCCTCACATTGAAAAGAAGAAACAGAGCTACTTACCTTCTCCATGCTCATCTTCTCAGGCATCACAATGATGCAATGGTAGCCTTTTACTGCAGCTATGAGGGCGAGGCCAATACCTGCACAAAGAGCAAGATTTATTTAAATGACCTTTTTCCTTCATTATATAGTTATAATACAGCCGTCAGCTCATTCGCTCAAACTGATGTACCCGTGTTTCCAGAGGTGGGCTCGATGATGGTGTCTCCTGGTTTAAGGACCCCGGCTCTCTCGGCGTCCTCCACCATGCGCAGGGCGATCCTGTCTTTCACACTGCCTCCTGCATTGAAGAACTCACACTTGGCCACTAAACACAGTCACCCATTAAAAACAAAAAAAGATATATTGCATCAGGGAGTGTTCAAAGTTAATCCAAAAGGTTTGCATTAGATAATGCGTGACAAATTTAATATGCATTGTAAATAACTAGGACTGAACCAGTGCAGAGAGAAGAATAATAGTTAATCTATTAACCTTTACCAGGTCACTGACGACCCATCTATGGTTGGTAATTTGAGAGGAAACATCTTAAAGCTTTTGAAATAAAACCTCTATATAAAACTCTAAACTTAGATGGCTCCCCAATCACCCGCTAAAAGGTTAACAAGTATGAAAAGCATGCTTCTGTCATCTGTAACTAGATTCTGGTTCCCATGAGAATCTAGTTTTTACTTTGCTTTTATTTGTCCTGCTGAAAGTGCGTGTCTATGCCAGTCCACGTCTTTTATTTCCACAGAGAACAGTTCATGTCAGATCTCCCTCTGTAATCCTGACTGACTGTGTTTGAAGGAATTAGGAAATTCAATTTGTGGAGTGTGAGATCTGGATCTGCTCTTTTGCAAACTCATAGCAACACAGGGATAATGACATGCCTGCCAGCTACTGCATCAGCAACAACATGTTGTTAAGGTACCGGAACAAATATAAACTCTATTATTTCTCAAGTTTAGAGCTGCATTTTATTTGCAAAGGTTTTCTTTTTACTCTGTTGGATGACAGAACAAAGAGTCTTTCAGTCTCACCTCTCCATCCAGGGGAGCGAGCTGCCCCCTCATACAAGAAAACAACAGTTGCACAGTGAAAAAACATAAGGCCACCAGCTACATGATACTTCAACGCTCCCTTTTTAACAGCTGAGCAGGAAGCCAAGAGGGACACAGTGGGTTCAACAGCCCTAGCTTAAACAACGGCACCTCTTCCACTCGGATGCATCAACTTAACAACATATCCCCTAAAAGACATTCTTTTACACAAATATGGTAAGCCAGGTGAGATGTCACTCTGTAATCTGCTGCTGCTCAACTACAGTCTCATCCAAGCAGAGGTTTTTTTCACCCCACTAAACACAGTAAACTTATCAGCTTTCTCGCTGCTTAGGAGGGAGAACAATAAAGCTGCTGTTAGGACATTTAAAGCATCTTCTATCCTGAAAATAAGAAGACTGCACTCCTGCTCATTTTCTTGCAAGGACATATCAACGTCATTTTGGGGTGAGCGAAGGGGACTATTCAGAGAGAAAACTTAACATTTCACATCCATAAATATCCATAAACCCATATCTTTTGGATTAAAGTTGTAGCTTTGCAGTACAAGTACATGGATAGCAGTCAGGTTAAGGATCATGTTATTTATTTATCAAGGTTAATGTCATGTTTTATATTCTAAAAGGTTAATTCTGTTTAAATCTGTTTTGTATAGTACTAAAACTTAAAGCATGAAAAATGTGAACCTTTCTCTAAGTTTCCTTTTCCTTTCTTTTTTACTTATTTATTTAATTAGCTTACCCTGTTGTGTAATATTCAAGCCTCTGCTTTTACAAGCAAACTTTCAATTAGACTTATTTGCTTGAATGCAGAATAATAATAAAGATTTTGCAAAACCGTAAGCAAAAATAAGTCTTTTTTTTAAATCATCTTCTTACTTTTACATAATTTGTCACATCTTTTACTCACAGATATCACACTTGAGCCCAAACTCTTTGGGGATTTTGTTCAAGCGAACCAGAGGTGTGTGTCCAATTTTCTCAAGAATGCTGGGGAGGATGTCAGAGGGCTTGGTGCTGTAATGTAAGAGATAACAAACACTAGGAGATACCATACAGGATTTCATGTATCTGATGAGAGTTTAACCAAAATTAGTGGAATTGTCAGAAATATCATCACATCATACACTCACTGGGCAATTTGTTAGGTACACCTTGCAAGCACTGGGTTGGTTTTCAAAACTGGCTTGAAAACCAACCCGGGAAACATTCCTCAGAGATTTTGACCCATGTCGACATGATACTATCACACAATTCGATCACCTCACAAAGATTTTCTTTTGGATTGAGATGTGGTGACCTGTGAGCTGAGATCATCTGAGCTTTACAAACACTAAAGAGGGAAAAGTGTAAAAAAAAAACAAACCCTGTACACTAATCCACCAACACAAAGTGCCAGAACCACTGATACATGTGATACATGGCAAGATGGAGCCATGTTTTCATGTTGTTTACATCAAATTCTAACCCTGCCGTCTGAATGTGGTGGAAAAACATTACCATTTTCCCTCATTCTGATGCTTTGTTTGATCTTAAGCAGGTCATCTAGATCGTGTTTACATGCACTGAGTTGCTGCCATGTGATTGGCGGTTTACATATTTGCATTAACCAGCAGTTGAACAAGTGTACCTAATAAAGTGACACATCAGTGTATGTGTGACATCTGTTTGTCAAATCAGAATTAAATATTGCTGGTGACTCAACTCTGCTGCAAAAAGTAAGTAGACAGAGTCACTAGTTTTATTTAAAGACACAGCGACCTCTTTATTTCTCCAGACTCTTACCATGCTGAGTGGCTATGAGGCGACTCTGACATGGGCGCGCCCAGCTTCCAAGTACATCTGCTGGGCAAATCAGGACGGATCCACTTCGTCTCATCAGGAGTCTCGTCTGTGTTCTCCAGCTGACTCTCAGTGAATGATTCATCCTTATCTTCACCATCAGCAGATAACCTGTCACAACTGTTCACAGCTGCTGTAGCACAAGTGACTTCTGCATTTGTTGGGTTAGCTGCAGATGTGCAAGGAGAAGGAACTTCTTCCAAGGATGCAGCACCAGAAACAGAGGGCATGGCTGCAGTGGGATGAGACATATATTATCATCAAGCTGTATTTTTTATTTTATCTAACCATGCATTAATTCAAAGACAACTAGCATTAAACAGTTGGGTTGATATCCTCCAATTATAATTTTAAGAATTTGTTGCTTCTTCTGTCTCTGTCTCCACATTCCATTTATCCAACTTTGTCTTTGGACAGTGGGAGAAAACCCACACTGGTACAGTCTGGCCACATACACGTCACACAGACAGGCCCAAGCAAGCAAGCAGGCTTGAACCTAAGCTGTGTTGCTGTGAGGCAGCAGCACTGACCCGCACAAAATATGTGTCTGGTACAATTTATTTATATGGGGGGGGGGGATCCTACATAATTTTCTAGTGTTTAATCGGTTTTTATACTTTTTGCTCATTTATATCACAGCGCCACAGTCAGTGTTGGGGAGTAACAGAATACATGTACCGCCGTTATGTATTTAAAATACAAAATATGAGTAACTGTATTCCATTACAGTTACCATTTAAAAAGGTGGTATTTAGAATATAGTTACTTTGTTGAAATAAATGGATTACACGGCGGTATTTTCCTGATTCATATTGTCACGGGTCAGGACTGTTTGGGTTTTGCTCCAGGCGACAGGGTGACGCTCTCTGCCACTGTGTGTTTCCTGGGTGAGAGAGCGCCTTTTTGTTGTTGTTGTTGTGCTAAGCTACAGAATGCTACATGTATAGCCCTAAAGAATGTAGCCTCATGGGCAATGTAGTCCGTGCTCCAGGGAGAATGGACTGCCATACCCGTTATGTGTCTTTGAGCGTGAGGACGGAGAAAAAAGAAGTAGAAAAGTACGAGCTGTCATCGAGTAGAAACGGGAGCTGGAAGCATGTAAATATAATAATAACCGCTGCATCCAAGAAGAGTGCCTGACGAGCCCAGTTGTAAGTAAGCTATTAAGACTCAATTGTACACTGTGTTCCTGTTTTCCTCCGAAACAATAAGTTCCGTTGGAGCAGCCTTTCAACCCTCTGCATTGAGGAAATCAATGACTGGTTGTGCCACAATTTTCTCCAGCTAAACAAAAACAAAACTGAGGTAATAGTCTTTGGCGCCAAAGAAAAACGATTACAGGTCACCAGAGAACTTCAATCTATACATCTAAAAACCACAAACCAGGCGAGAAATTTGGGTGTAGTGATGGATGCAGACCTAAACTTAGAAAAACACATTAAGACAATAACAAAGTCAGCTTACTATCACCTCAAGAATAAATCAAGGATAAAAGATCTGATGTCTCAACAGGACCTGGAAAAACTAGTCCATGCATTCATCTTTAGTAGGCTTGATTACTGTAACAGCATCTTTACAGGTCTACCTAAAAAATCAGTCAGACAACTACAGCTCATTCAGAACTCTGCTGCTCGAGTCCTCACTAAGACCAAAAAAGTGGACCACATCAGTCCAGCTCTGAGGTCCTTACACTGGCTGCCTGTCCGTCAGAGGATAGACTTTAAAGTTCTGATGCTGGCCTATAAAGCTCTGAATGGTTTAGGACCAAAATACATCAATGACCTCCTGACCCAGTATGAACCTTCCAGATCCCTCAGGTCATCTGGATCCGGTCTTTTATCAGTTCCCAGAGTCAGAACCAGACACGGAGAAGCTGCATTCAGCTTTTATGCTCCTTATATCTGGAACAAACTCCCAGAAAGCCTCAGATCAGCTGAAACACTCAGTTTATTTAAATCCAGGTTGAAGACTCACCTGTTCTCAGCTGCATTTGAATAAAGCACCAAATCCACACTTTAAGCTTAAATTTCAAAACTTACATTTAACTACTGATTTTATCTACTGTTCTGATTTTATCTGTTTTGATTTTATATACTGTTGTTTGTTTGTTTGTTTGTTTGTTTGTTAGTTAATTAGTTAGTTAGTTTATTTGCTTGTTTTAATCAATTTTAAATCATGCTTTTTATTTGTTCTTGTTTCTAATGTCTCTGTAAAGCACTTTGAATCACCTTGTTGTTGAATTGTGCTATACAAATAAACTTGCCTTGCCTTGCCTTGCCTCTCTCTGTCTCTCGCTAGCAAAGTTGACTCACACAACAAAATAAAGCTATTTTTCGGCTATGAGACCAACAGAACCGACTTATTAGCCAGAGGTCCCTTTACTACAGTTCGGAGGCGCGGACCTTTAGTAATAGTAATAAATCACACAGCAATAGTACATTCATGCAGTTGTAAAAAGCATGATAATATATTAAGTAATCCAAAGTATTCAGAATACGTTACTCTCATTGAGTAACGTAACGGAATACAAAATACATTTTCGGGCATGTATTCTGTCATCTGTAGTGGAATACATTTCAAAAGTAACCTTCCCAACACTGTCCACAGTGCAGTGCTTTAGACATCTGGCTAACAAGCAAAAGCACATTTTTCCTCCAGAATCAAAATCAAAACATGAATACGAATTGGAAAAATTATGATACACATTCTCCCTGATTGGCATTTGCTTCAGTAAACAACAAATCGATTTATTTAATAATTTAAAAAGTGATAGCCATTCCTCGTTTCACATTATACAACTTCAGTTTTTGGGAATTACAAGCTAGACAATTAATAGATAAAAGGCCTTTAAATTTAATAGTGTCAATAGTGTCAAAATAGTGTCAAATATAGTTAAATGTGTTCATATTTTTTCCCGACATAACAATAGCTCACGACTAGCATAAAAAAACAACGTTGTAATAACGTCGTAACATCTCAGCAGGTAAACTTGGGCTCTGTTTTTCCTGATAACGCACAAGTGAGTTCAGGAAAGCCTGGAAATAAGAACAAAACCAGTCTTTCCACAGCTGTGCACCAGAGTACTGAATCTCTGCTGTGTTTAAAGCCATTCATATTGAGCAACACGAAAAGGGCAGTGCACTCACCTGTGTGCCGGACATGAACCCTTGCAGCTGTCAGATGGACACCTGAGTTCTCTGCGCTTTATTTTCAGGTCCCTATCCGCCAATCAGCGCACAGTGATTGGTCTTGCCCCTGAGCATTTATGTCCAATAGCATGCAGCGTGGACGCTTCTTACAATGAATGTTCAGCGATCGCAGGATGCTTTTTATAGAACTGTTTTTACTTCAAAACGTATCTATATTTTCTACCGTTACTATCCAAACATACAAAGAAGTCTCTCACACAGCAGGGTTTAGCAGTGGGCTTTCAGTTTCACGCTTATGTGGTTTTGACTGTTACAAAGAAGCCATTTCTGAGAACTTTCATGTATATAACTTCTTAATTTTCAAATTAACGTGTTTTTAATCTGTAATTTTACATCGATACAGATTTTAAGCCTCTGAAAATGGGGCATTCCTAATTTAAATGAATTTAAAGGTCCGGGCTTCAACCGCATAATGATTGTTTGATTTAAAATCACAAAAACTGCCACTCTCCTAAAATATATTGTGGCATGAAGAATATACGTTTCTGGCATCATTGCTGTTCACAGTGCTGCTACCGGGCATCGTCAAAAAAAAAAAAAAAAAAAAAATCAGAGAATCTGGAGAAAGTTCTGTATGAAAATCTGTAGTGGATGCCCGTGATGTTTGGGTCTTTGAAATGCATTAAAAGCAGACATGGAAATAACTTTCTGTGAATGCAGTTCACTGTACCAACCACAAAAGCTCCATCGTGTAAAGAAAGTGCGTGAACGTGATCTAGAAATGCTGCTGTTTTCACTGAGCCAAAGATCGTTCAAAATGGACCGAGCCAAAGTGGAAAACTGTTCTGTGATCAGATGAGCACATGTCCCCCTCCTCTTCAGGGAAGGCCTTGCATATTTCAGCAAGACAATGCTAAACTTCATACAGCATCTATACAACAAGCATGGCTTCACAGTAGAAGAGTCCACGTGCTGAACTGGCCTGCAGTTCAGACCTTTCACCAAATGAAAACATCTGGAGCATTATGAAAAATAATGATGACGAATACAACAAAGAAGACCCGGGACTGTCGAGCAACTTATCCTCTATGAAACAACAATGGAACAACAGTCCTCTCCCAAAAGTCCAGCATCTGGGTCCTGGACAACGAAGCTAGCTCGCCACATTCGGTGATATCTTCACATTATCTGAATCAACTTACCTGTAACCTGCACAAATCAAATCAATGAGCGGCCACACGATCAACTCGATAGATTAACCCTGGGTTTCCCTGCGCGTTCACATGAAAGGGGTGGCGTTAGCAGAATCTGACCAATCACAAGCGGTGCGACTGACTTCAGAGAGATAAAACTATATTATAAGAAGTTAGAAGCACGGGGAAAGAGGTTAATAGAATTCAATATTGTTGAAATTACAACTCCATCGTAAAGTCGCGTTATGCTTTTAGGGATTATAATAAATATATATATATTTTAAATCTTTATGCATTTGTTGTTTAAAGCGGAACAAAATCCAGAATCTGGGCAAATTTGATGTCAGCAAACACAAATAAATGCTCTATTTTGACATCGTGTATTTATAGAGCGATAATACTTTAAATTATTTTCCAGAGAGCTGATTGGTCAGTAGGGTGATTTCATACCAGCGGATCTCTAATCTTAAAACTACAACCGGCTTCAGAGCAGGTTATGGTCACAGCATAGGTTTCCATGGAGACACTCCTCCTTTAAGAAGTGAACCACCTTAAATGTGCAGGAAACACAGAGTTAATCCTGAAATTAGCTGGATAAAACAAAAGTGCTTCATAGTATGGGCCTCTGGTCTCAGTTCCCCACGGAAGAGGATTAGGGCCAACAAAAAACAAAAACGTGGGCACATCTTTTCTTTTTTTTCTCCTTTTCCAGATTAAAGTCAGAATTCTGACTTTTTTCTCAGAATTCTGGAAAAGAAGAAAAAGGACATACCCATGTTTTTCCCCTCGGTGGCCCTAATCCTCAGTTGTAGTTTAAACATTCAGTTCTGTTCTACTGTGAATAAAAAACAAACAAATAAATGTTCTCATGAGATTCGCAAATCATTGCATTGTTTTTATTTACATTTTACACAGCCGGATATTGTTTTATCCGCCTATGAAACAAATGATCCATTTTCTGTCTACAGCCTATATGAGATATAAAATCTTGAATCACATGTAATAGAAATGGAAGTAACTATGGCAGCAGAAATGAGTGGGCAAGAAAATCCTGTTTTTAAAATTTTTAAACTAAGAAATTATCCTAGATCATGAACTTCTTCACGACTAAGTTCAACAACACACTACATGTGAGGAATAATGACTCATCAGTGGCTATATCTGATTTTGAAATGAATGCTTACTATGAAATATGAAATGAGACTCAGTAATCATTATCGTTTGGTACAAATTTAAATTTAATGAAGTGAAAGTCATTTTCAGAAATCAAGAAAAACCAAACTCCTCAGTGGATTCACATCTTCGAAACAGCTACCTTTCAGTTAGTCCCAAAACAGATCTGCAAGGGTACAAACTTAAAAAAAGACAGGGATGAACACAGGGAGGGCAAGTAGTCACTGCTCGAAGTTCAGAATCGCCCCGAACGTTCTCTGTCTCTGGAGCGACGTCTCTCATGGTCACGGCCGCCTCCTCGACCCCTGTCCCTGTCTCTGTCCCTGTCCCTCGAGCGAGACCGCCTGTCTCTTGACCGAGACCGAGACCTGATGCGGCTGTAGGTGTGAGGAAGTAGAGGATTAGGAACCGTGACAAAATGTGAAACATCCGAAGGTTTAACGACGTGCCTGACATGCAAAGTTTGTACCTCTTCCTTCGACGGCCGTAGAGCTCTCTCCTCAGCTCACGTGAGATGGGTTTCAGATGCATGAAGTTACAGAAACCACCACGAGTGCATTCCCTGTGGAGAGAGCACACAAAGCATATGAAAACCAGGGCAGCAAGAATCAGAGAACCCAGAGGACATATTTCACCCATCTCTCTACTATACTGGCTTCTCTTCATTGGTTCCCTCTTGAATCAAGAATCTAATTTAAAATAATTCATATACAAGGTCTTGAATAATCAGGCCCCATCTCATCTTAAAGACCTCATAGTACCATATCACCCAAATAAAGCACTTCACTCTCAGACTGCTGGTTTACTTGTGGTTCCTGGAGTAGTTAAAAGTAAAATGGGAGGGAGAGCCTTCAGCTTTCAGGTCCCCTTCTCTGGAACCAGCTCCCAGTTTGGATTCGGGAGACAAGACACCTGCTCTACTTTTAGGATTGGGGTTAACACTTTTCTTTTTTGCTAAAGCATATAGTTAGGGCTGGATCAGGTGGCCCTGAATCCTCCCTTAGATATGCTGCAATAGCTGTAGGTTGCTGGGAGATTCCCATGATGCATTAAGTGTATCCTTTTCATTCCCCGTTCTTTCTCTCCAATCACTATGACTTTATACACCACTCTCCATTTAATCATTAGTTATTATTAATCTCTAGCTCTTCCATAGAGTCTTCTAGAACCTGGTTTTGCTGGAGGTGTCTTCTCATTAAAAAGGAGTTTTTCCTTCCCACTCTCGCCAAACCACTTGCTCACAGGGAGTCATCTGATTGTTGAGTTTTCTCTGTATTATTTTAAGGACTTTACCTTACAATATAAAGCGCCTTGAGGCAACTATTGTTGTGATTTGGCGTTTTATAAATAAAAATTAATTTAATTACTTTTCCCAGGAACAAACACAAGCTTCTAGTTAGAAACTTTACCTTGAACTTAAAAAAGAAGTACTCATGAGTGGACTGTGACAGTGACTTTCATTAGGCGCACCATGAATAGGATACCAAACACTGCTTTAAACTTTAAACCTCTAAAATGAATCAGCTAATTGGCAAATAGGTCTTACTTGTGCTGATTAAATGATCAGAAATTGCCGAACAGATCTGAGTTTCTGTTTCTCTCCAGCACTTTTTTTTTTTTTTTTTTTTTTTACAATAAATAAATAAATACATAAAACAAGGTAAAATAATCAAAACTGGCCAAACCTATACTGAACAAGAATTTCACCACTGCTAAACAATATCATATTTCTACCATCCTCACTTTAGTTCAATAAAACAAATACTGAACTACTGGAAACACATAGCTGGTTTTGCAAATGAACTTGATGTTGGAAAAAACAAAAAACAGTTTAGGACACAGTCTGAAGCTGTCCTTTATTACATGTGGTACACAACATTAAACAACTGGAAATACTGTGTTGGTTTTGGCTGAAGCAGCTGGCTAAACAGAGCGAATAATAATGCAACGGGGGGGGGGGGGGAACGACACACACCAGGCATCTGCTCACTAGCTGTGAATTTACCAAACTATTATAATCTGACTCTGTATCAGAAAGCTGGCCCACCCTGACTGTGTTGGATATTCCTGTTCTGGACCCTCTGTAAGGCCTTTTGGGGTTAAATACAGCTTGTAAGCTGTTTCCTTTGATGTAAAACTCACCCGATCTCATACTGGCGACAGCAGGCTTCTCTAAAGTCTGTGACAGGAGACAGCTCAGCATGGATGGGCTGTCCATTAAACCACCGATTGTTTAGGTCTATCACAGCCTTCTCAGCGTCCTCCTCTTTACGAAACTACAAAGAGAGATGGCAGTCGAAGAGAAAAGTTATGTCAGTGGATCAAAGCCAAATTTCACTACATTTCAGGGAAAGTGGAAGCCTGACACTCACCTTCACATACACGTTTCCAACTAGGTGGTCACCGAGGTTGTCACATACGTTCATTTCCTCCACTTCGCCGTACTTTTCTTCCATCTCTGTGAACACCTCCTGTGAGAAAATGATAGAGAAGTCAAGTCTGATGTTATGTGCGCAGTGTTTGGGAGTAACGGAATACATGTACCGCCGTTACGTATTTAAAATACAAAATATGAGTAACTGTATTCCGTTACAGTTACCATTTAAAAAGGTGGTATTTAGAATATAGTTACTTTGTTGAAATAAATGGATTACACGGCGGTATTTTCCTGTTTCATATTGTCGTGGGTCAGGACTGTTTGGGTTTTGTTTGACAGCTAGGTTCCAGGTGGCAGCGTTATGGTTGCCATGGTTACAGACTCTCTGCGACTGTGTGTTTCCTGGGTGAGAGAGCGCCTTTTTGTTGTTGTTGTTGTGCTAAGCTACAGAATGCTACAGGCATAGCCCTAAAGAATGTAGCCTCATGGGCAGTGTAGTCCGTGCTGCAGGGAGAATGGACTGCCATACCCGTTATGTGTCTGTGAGCGTGAGGAGGGAGAAAAAGGAAGTAGAAAAGTACAAGCTGTCATCGAGTAGAAACGGGAGCTGGAAGCATGTAAATATAATAATAACCACTTCAGCCAAGAAGAGTGCCTGACGAGCCCAGTTGTAAGTAAGCTATTAAGACTCAATTGTACACTGTGTTCCTGTTTTCCTCCGAAACAATAAGTTCCGTTGGAGCAGCCTTTCAACCCTCTCTCTGTCTCTCGCAAGCAAAGTTGACTCACACGACAAAGTAAAGCTAGTTTTCGGCTATGAGCCCGACACAGAACCCGCCGTATTAGCCAGAGGTCCCTTTACTACGGTTCGGAACCGCGGACCTTCAGTAATAGTAATAAATCACACAGCAATAGTACATTCATGCAGTTGTAAAAAACATGATAATATATTAAGTAATCCAAAGTATTCAGAATACATTACTCTCATTGAGTAACGTAACGTAATACGTTACAAAATACATTTATACATTTTCGGGCATGTATTCTGTAATCTGTAGTGGGATACATTTTAAAAGTAACCTTCCCAACACTGTGTGCGCATTGTGAGCATTGACTACAACAAATCAGTTAAGAGCCTGTTAAAGGAAAATATGCACGACTCCTTTCTCAGTGGGAAGCTGAAGAAGATATCTGAACCCACTCTTCTGTTTGTTCAGTGAATGTGCAACAGCAGCTATCAGTTAGTTAAGATACGCATGTAAAATCTTTGAAAGAGCACCAAAATAGATCTTTTTCCAAATCAATGAACACAACATTTAGCTGTTTTAACCCAAGCTGTTCCCCATATCCAGTATTTATCTTAGACTAAGCAAACTAACTGCTGGTTGACGTTCACCATACAGACATCAGAATGACATCAGTTGTCATCCAATTGCCCAACAAAAACTATATTTTGCATGATGTCACACCAATCCAACAACTTTGCATCTTTTATTTTTAGTTCTTGAGAATGGATCTTCATTAATTACCTCAAACACGGTTAGAAACAAATGCACCAGTGGAAAAGCGGTGCGGTCATGGTTTGAGGCAGAGAGGCACAACAAGAGAAATACTTCACAAGGGAATTAATTACCTCAAAAAACTCATCATAGTGCTCCTGCATCTCCGTGTCACTGATGGTACCTAGTGGTTAAAGATAATTCACAGTTTCAGCAACAAACACTAAGTTGCATAAAATAATTGCTTGCAATGACATCAATGGTCAGTTCACATTAACTGCTCGTTTTCAGGTGGTAAACGTAATTAACGTGCAAATGCATTTCTTTAAATTAATAGGTGTGAGTTAGCATTCAAAATATCTGATAAATGAGACTTGAGAAACACCCTTAAACAGCGTCATGAGTGGCACTGGCAACCTATGCTTGGAGCAAGAAATTAGGAACTGATCTGAGCAGAGCCAGGGAAAGCTCGCATCTGTTTGGGAAATCTGTTTATACTTTATATGCTTGAAAGTAAATAAAACATATCCACAGATATATTTAAATATTTTAGATTTTAATATCATAATATCAGCAAATGTCATTATCAGTATATCGGTCTTAAAATCCCTGTACGCAGAACGCTCTTTCAGAATAAACCTCAGACTCTAATGTCTAATTTGTCTGTGATCCAAACAACACAGGTTAAACCAAGCTAACCTTTAAATGTAACAAATGTCGAATAAGATTAAAAAACAGCTAACCAACAGTTTGTTATAAATAACAGAATAAATAAATCCAGTGAATAAGTGCTTAAGCTGTAGACATGAATAATCTATACACAGTGTAATTGTTGCTATATTCCAGATAGAAGACACTTTTCAGTTGGCGTGTTTCTGTAAGTACAGCTAACACATTGATTTTAATTAACTATGTAAATAAAACCATTAGAAAGGGCTTGATAAGCTTCGCTTCATTGTGTCACTTTAAACCTCAACTGCTGTCTACTCGCAGCAGCACGGGTGGCAAACAGACACAACATGGGTAAAGGTCAATAAAAAATAAATAACTTTTCAGACACTCACAGACCACATTTTTAATAATAGTAATATTTTAATATATAATAATAATGGCCTATTTTTTTTTTTTTTTTTACTTACAGGTCAGGCCGTCCACAGACTGGGCGCTGTTCTGGGGGTTCCGGTAAATGTTCAGGAGGGCAATCGTCTGAAGCACAAACGTTGATGATGATGAGCACTTATACACATTGGGTATCAAATTACAATATTTAGCAGATCAAGCCAATCCCAAAATCAAAAATTGTGATTGTAAAGTACACTTTTATTTTGTGCGCAGTTTATTAACTCTTATCTGCCATTTCTGTGAGGTCTGTGCTGCTCTTTTATCAATTTGAATACTAGAAATAAAACTCGAGGATCGGCAACTTACCTGGCTAAATGTCGGCTTATTGTGTAATCTGGAGCAGCGGTCACCATGTCGGCAGGCACCAATTTTAAAATAAAAAGAGCAGTTCACCCTGTAAAACAAAATATATTAAGAGCACTGAAAAATGGGAGGCTGTACTCTCAGGTGAGGTAAACATAAAAACAATGTTTATTAATATTTCTGAATACAAAAAAAAAACAAACAAACTGATACCCTAAAAGATCCAGATGGGACTAGAAAACATGCAACACATAACAAATAACATTAAAAAGAACAAGTATGGAAAACCCTGTGAACTCCTGGTAGTTTACATGACTACTGACATTATTTCTTATTTCATTGTATCTTCTTCCAGCTGCTCCTACCTCAATCTGCCTTTCCTCCTTCACTACATTCATCAATTATCTGTTGTTTTCCTTGTTTCCCTCCTTCCTAGCAGCTCCATATTCAACATCCTTTGTCCAGTATTTTCACCACGTCCAAACCATCTGAACCTTGCTTCTCTATCGTTGTCTCCAAATCACTTAACTTGAGTCATCCTATTTTACATATATACTCATTTCTAATCCTGTCCATCAAGGTCATTCTCAATGTCAATCTAGCATATTCAACTGTTTTTTTGTCAGTGCCATTATCTCCAAACCATGCATCATAGCAGGTTTCACCCCTGACACTCCTGCCTGCACACTCTTCTTCAACTGTTGTTTCGGATGACTGTATGGCCCAATATTTCAGAATTGTTTATAATACTGAAAAAAGTACGTTTCCGTCACCTTCGAGTTGTACCATTTACTTAAATGGTAAATTTCAAAATTCTACTGTACAAAAAATCAGCTCAATTTCTTCATAATCGCCCTGCTCTAATACACCCAAACTACTGCTGGTTACACATTCCACTTTCACTTTACATGATCATTTTACTCAGTATTGAACCGTTTTCACTCAGTATTATTATTAAAAAATTTTTTAATAACAACCCATGAAGTTTTACACGTTTTCATTTCAATGTCTGCTTTACATTTCTACGAGGCTACGTTGCTTCATTGGGCATAAAACGCTTTTTTGTTGGCGGTTCAGCAAATTAACTGTTACAACCCGGAAAGAGGACAATAGAAAAAAAAAGTGCAATGAATAAAATAGCGGTCTAGACAAATTACAAAGACGAAGTTCATTTACCTAAATGCGATTAATGAGCACTTCTAGTACGTTGGAGGTTTCCATTGTTTCAAACACGTGTGAGTTTTACAAAGTATGATATTTGTTAACGCCAATAAAGGGTCTAGTTTGTGCACCACTTACGCTCAACTTGGAATATGAATTTACTATATTTTCATTTAAAGTTACCCGCTGTGATTGCTTTCTGACCAGCTCAGCACTGTTCATCACCCAGATGTTGCTAGCTAGCTTTTAGCACGCGCGGTTTTTCACTTGCGAAAGCTAGCATATCGCGCTAGCAGATAAAGCCACAGAAGCCTAGCCAGCTGCATGCTGTAAATACCACAAGACCAAATCCTGTCAGCAAAAAGTAGCCATAGGATAAACAGATGAAAATTAATACTGAAATTACCAAGTTAACATTAAATACTTACTTATCTTTTTCTGTCCCAAAAATGGATGCTAGGTACTCCGCCATCTTGGCTCGCTTGTAGCGTCAACAATTGTATTTCCGGTAAAGGGCCTCCAAAGTAAAAGCCTAACCTCTGTCTGCGCTAATAATAAAAAAAATTAACAGTTTATAAGGCACCCATTCATAGTATCTTTGTAAAATTATTTTTTTACCAGCATAGGGAACTGTCCTTTAAATTTAAAATGTAAAACGTGCTCAACTGCATAATGGTGGCATCATTAAGTTAAATTATCCCCTGTACAATGAACGGTTAAAATTTATTTATTTATGTGTGGCTCAAGAGTTAAAGTTTCTTTTGTTTCTTGCCCCTTTTTTTAAGATTAGAAACTCCCAAAATATTCCTCAACAGAGAAAAATCATTTATATTTGTACAAAAGCCCCATACTCTTACAGATTTTACATCTGATTATTTATTTTATATCCAGCTAATTCGACCCTTAATCTAGCAAATCTAGAGTTGACATATTTCAGAATTCACTAATCAACTTAAACTTGTTTTAAATTCTGATAAAATAAGGTCTATATTATACACATGCTTATTTAAAAGTATCCAGCCAGTCCATATTGAAACAAAATGAAACTACTGATTCTTATGGATGTTTAAGACTCTGCCTGGATGCTAGTCTCATTTTTAAGACCTATGTGGAACACCTGTGAAGAAAATCAAAAGGAAAGATTGGATTCATATTTTGAAACAAATTCTGTTTTTCAATCATTAGTCATCACATAGCTTTACAAGTCACAATTTTGTCTCTGTGTTATTATGGTAATATTGCTAATATACATGCTTCTGCATCCATCTTCAAGTTTCTTGATTCAGTCTCACAGTTGTAATTTATCAAAGCAGAATCTTTTCTTATTCAACCTTGCTATAATATGAAAAGATGTGATGGTAGCATTGTGTGATGTTTATTTCCAAAGTTATACTGCAAAGATTGCCTGATTACCTCTACTCTTTGATTACTATTAAATCAAAAATTAGATTTAAATGGAACAAGCAACAAGTCTCTGATTTCATTGGATCTGCATCTGAATCCCTGTATTCTTTTTCTTTCTGTACACAAATGTTTTTGAAAAGGAGATCTCATTCTCAGTGCATCAACCTGTTTAAATGAAGGATTTAACAATAGTTCACATGTACGTGTGTGTATTTGTTTTCCTTAGAAATGGTTTAATAATTTACCGATTTAGCTTTCTTGATTACATTTTCATATTACATCATTAAAAAAACAAAATGATAAATTACTGCAACATCCAACGCCTTGAAATACATGAAAGTGATACACAAAACCGACTTGCAATGTTTTACAAATAAAATAAGGAAACATGAATGCTATGGACTTCATCAGAAGATATTTATTTAGTAATCTCTATATTTTACATGTCAAAACATTACAGGGAATCAAAAGGAAACATAACCACATGTTTAGTGGATAGATTGGCTGGTCCATTGCATTATGTTTGCAGCTCCTTTATGAAAAAAAAAGAAAAGCAAAAACACATGTAGGGTCTATACCCATCAAAGTAAATGGTAAATGGCCTGTATTTGTATAGCGCTTTTCTATAAAACTTTAATGATTTAGCTTTCCTATTAGTTATAATCCCATCAGTGATAATAATGCACATCAATATAGGCATGGACAAAAAACTGAAACTAGACCCTGAAAAGTTTATATATTTACTTATAATGTAGCACTTTTCACAGACAGACAGTCACAGTGTTTTGTACAAAATAAAAAGTAGGAATAACCAGAAATAAAAATATAATAGCAACTTAAAATGAAGTTTAAAGCAAAAAACCCCAACATGTTAGAAAAGAGAACACCAAAAAAAATGCGAGAATAACATAATCTTAGTAGAAATCTGCTTTTTACAGAGGTGGTGTGTGTCAAAGGCGGAAAATTCAGCCTACTCCTAAAAGGAAAAAGAAGTTGAGATAGAGGATCATGTGGGGATGCACACAGCTCATTTCTTTGCCCAGAGGAACTGTTGCAAATATTTGAAATAGCCCAGTACAAAACTTTTGCTTTTCACATGCTTTTCAGTACTGAAAACAGTCTGTAGCATACATTAAGGAGAAAAACTAAAAATCAGTTACGGGAGGGCATGGTTGCAGTAAAACTGATTAAATTTATGGTAACATTTTCAAGAGACTACCTTTATATTTACAGTTGGTCCTATTAAAAGGCAGTTTTATTTAGCCATTAATGCTATCTAGTCAGGATACATCTGGACTAGACATTTGTTCCTAAATTGCCACAAAGTTGGAGCTGAGAAAGGCACGTCCAGCTACTATTGAAACATTTAGCTGGCGGTTTTTCCACTACACAGACTTTAAGGTAACTACAGTCTCTCCGGTTAGTCTCCGCCCCTCCTCAGATTGAGTGTAGTTGGCTAAAAACTTGCATGATATCTCTCGACTGTGTGCATTTTTTTGCCGATTATCTTCCACAATAGAACATCAACATCTCTGAAGGTCTAAATTTTAAGAGGTATGATTATTTCAGAGACATATATGCTTGTTGTGAGGAAAATGTACCACACCGTCGTCACGTTTGTTGTATCTGGGGTGTTCCCGCTATTTTATGTAGCTCAAGCAGCAAAGCTAACCTAGCTAGCGTGTTGTTGATTCCTAGTCAGCCTGCTGGGAAGAGGCCGCCCACCTACGAGGCAGAAACCCACAGTATTAGCCAACTTCCACAAAGGCTAGGCTAACGCTGGCTCCCTCGGACTTTTGCTTCCTCTTCGGCTTGAAAATAGAAATAACGTTGGTTGTTATAGCAGTCGCTAGTTAGCTGTTTTGCTAACAGCACAGTGGAGAAGCTGCGTACTGTCGCGGTGCTGATTACCGTCCAACCACAAACTCAGGGTGGGTATAATTCCATACGCGGTGAAACAGATTTTTTTAGTTCTTTCTTCTCCTTATTATCCATTTACACGTCTAAACGAGCGTTGTTTCAGTGTATCTCGGTCGCTTTCCTCTAAAACTTGTCGTTGGATCGATCATCGCTGCTCTCGGAAGTCTTGCAACGCTGTAAAACCTTAGCCAGGATTTCCGGCTCCTTTCCATTTGCCCTATGCTGTTTTGTTTCCGTTTATTCTATTTCCGTTTTAAAAGTTTTCTACGTGCAGAGTTAAAGTGTGCTTTAACAAAGATTTGCTGAAGTTACGAAGCACTCGGAGTTTATAGGATATTTTCACGGTTGTTTAGCACGCCGGGATCGATGGTTGTGTAATGCAGCTGCCTCGCCCCGCGTTGCTATATTGAAGCTAACTTGTTTTTTGTAGGCCTGCTTCACTGTACACGTGTAGCCTAACGCATAAATTTGAGTTTGGTGAATTTTTCCAACACGTTTTTTGGACGTGTAGTTATACGTGGTTACTATTTTCTGTAACTACTGGCCTACTAGTTGGCCTTTAGAAGCCACAGCCTCGCCCTCGAGTTGGCTAACGTTAGCAGTCACTGAACTGTTGTAGACGGCCAATGAGGAGTCGAGGCTGAGAGGCCTTTATGGTAGAAAACCCCCATCAAAGTGCCCTGTTTTATTTAACAGGCACAGTATGCTCTTTAAGTTACACGACAGTGAAGTCGTTATTGTTATTTACACTGTAGTATGTATTAGTTGTTTGTATTACTTCGATTAAAGAAATTACAACAGAAAGGTGTTATTGTAGTGATATTGCCCTGTTAATACCTAGTTTCATATTTATTTTTAAACCTTTTTAAAGAACGTAATTATTCGTTTAATAATTTATTAGTTTAAAAGATCTATTAAATATCGTTTTTCAAGTATGTTTTATTTTAGGAATTTATTAGAAGATTACAAGCTATATCAAAACAACCACTTTTATGTTTATTTTCACTTTATTTTTACTTAAATATTTTTAAGAAAGTAAGTTTAGAAATTTAGTAGAAGAATAAAAGATCAATTAAATATCCACTTTTATTTAGTTCTTTTTAACTTTAAATTAGTATTTTAAATGATTATTAGTTCTATCAAAAATCAACTTTTTTATTTTTTTACAATTTTAGGTAAAAAATATTACTTGATTTATTTATTAGTTGATTAAAAAGATAAATTTTGTTTAATGATTTCATACTGTATTTGTTATAATTTTGTTTTACAAAACCAAAATTTGCTTGCACCAACTTTGGCTGTTTAATATAATTTTTGTGATTTAAAAATAAATTTAATTAATATTAGTCTTTACAAATGGGTTAATTAAATTCTGATTAAAATATATTTTTGTTTATGGATTGTCTAAAAGTAACTAAGGTAACAAAGACTCTTTCCCCATATAAATATATGTGGACCAGTCCTTCTTACATGTGTAGTGACCCCCAGAGGCCTACTTTGGAAAAAAAAATAATGGTGCATCTCATGTTATAAAGTTATTCCAAAAAACCCAAAACAAAAGCACATGCATTGATAAGTCAGTGCAGCATGGTGTTGTGTTGGTTAGCACCATCACCTGGGTTGGACTCCCGCCCAGCTGTGAACGTAAACTGGATAAGCAAGAGGAGATGGATGGATGGAATGCCATTAATAATCACTACAAACATCAATTTGATGTGCTGGATAGATTTTTGGGTTTTCTAATTAAAATTAGCTGTTTAATTTAACAGTGAAGAGGAGGATAGAAGCTAATTATAGTTTTAGTTTAATTTTAGCATTTTTTAAGTGATTAATTAGGTAGTGTGACCAGCTACCTAATTAAGAGTTTATTGGTTCTTTTCTTTTATGCTGATTATCTGGTTGACAGTAATTTTTGTTTAATGTGTCACTTTATATTCGTGTTGGTAAAACGTTATCTCCCAGCAGAATGTCTAAAAGTGAGCCAGAAGAGATGATAGAGATCGAGATAGATGAACGGGAGAAACAGGCATGCCTGGAAGAAGGGTGAGAGAGATGATTGCATAAATAAAACAATTAATTTGTTCATGCAGCAGCTGTGTTTTTACATTTGTCTCATGTTATTTGATTTGTAGTGTTGAGGAGCAGACCATCACTGCGTCAGACTTGATTCAGCAAGATATCGACATAAACGAACCAATTGGTAATCTGAAGAAGCTTTTGGAGCCTCGTATCCAAATCTCATTGGATGCTTATGAAATTTGTTTGCAGGACATTCAGGTAAGAATTAGATAATGACACCTTTCATAATCTGTTCATGATTAAATGATTTTTGTTTGGTCCTGGGTTGAACTGTTTCTCACTGCTGTCTCGCTTTATCTGTTCTTTTCCTCTTAGCTCCACCCTGATCACAGTCTCTTCGATCAGGGAGTAAAGACCGATGGCACAGTGCAGCTCAGCCTGCAGATAATAACCAAACCAGGTACCAAAAGCGTGACACATTTCATATCAAGTACTCAAGTTAGTAAAGAGAGAGTACATTTTAAAATGCATTGTTTTTACTTTTGTTTCTAGGAGAGGAGAGGTTGAACATCTTGGAGATTGTAAAGCCAGTAGAAACAGTTGAAGTAGTGATTGATCCAGATGCAGCAGGGGAAGAGGGTGCTCTGGTGGAGGAGGGACAGCTTATTGCTGTAGAGCGGTCTTCCCTGTCTGATGAGACCTCAGAGCAGGTTACACGTTGGGCCGCAGCTCTCGAAGGCTACCGGAAAGAGCAAGTCCGCCTGGGCATACCGTACGGTGAGGAATACTTGAATGAACTACCTTATTGTAGTGGAAAACAATCATTATTGTGCTAACAAACAAAGACACAAACACGGTTGGTAATGTGTGAGGTTTCTCTCCTCAGACCCTATGCTCTGGTCTGCTGATCAGGTGATCCACTGGGCTGTGTGGGTAATGAAAGAGTTTAACATTGATGAGATGGAAATAGGAAGCATTCACATCCAGGGGCGAGACCTCTGCACTTTCACTCAGGAGGAGTTCCTTCAGAAAGTGCCCAATGGAGAGATACTCTGGAGTCACCTGGAACTCCTTCGCAAATGTAGGTCTGACTCAAATGTTTGTTTCAGCTGATGGAATAAAATGTGTTTTCATGCCAAAATGAAACTAATATTTTGTGCTAATTTCAGACGTGTTGGCCAGCCAGGACCAGTCTGGAGGAGACGCCACCGTCACGATTGATCAGCGTAAGTGTTAGCGTGAAAAATCATCCAAAAGACAATTAAAATAACTGTTTACCTTACACTGAAGAACTCAAATGGATGAGTGATGAACAAATGTTCCCTCTAAGCTGCGCGTGTGCGCAATTGCGCACTGCTGGCACGGTCTCTGCGCACAGAAAATCTGCGTTGCGCACAAAATAAAATCTAACCTGAATTGAAATTAAAATTAATACTCTGACAATTCTCTTTTGCAGTGTTAGTCAGTAAGTGACTGTCTGCTCCCGTATGGAATTAGAACGATGTTCTGTAAATAGTTTGCAATGTTTATTTAAAAAAAAAAAAAAAAAAAACCCGCCTTGGCCGCATTTTTAGGTAAACAGCTGCAAAAAACTTTGTTTGCATAACTCTTTTTTGAAGAACTATATAATTAATTGCCCAACATTGGTCATTATATACTGTATTTTGCAGACAGAGTTACAGGACTCTGTCCCAGACCACTGACTCATAATACAAGTCAGCTTTATTAAAAAAAAAAAGAAGAAAGAAAATTTTGTTTTCAAAATTGGAGTTCCAATAGTGTTAACATACTAAACAGGTCATGGACAAGATTTATTTATTAATTTTCATTGTAAGTGGGCTAAAGCAGTTAATTAAAACCAGTCTAACATAAATGTAAATGCTGTAATTTGATTATTTTAATAAACCATGTAACTTGGATGGATTCGATGCTGGCGTGACCACAGTGTACAAGTCTGCTGTTGCTCACAGTGGTCCAAGGGACCGCTCAGGGAGTTTGTGTGTTCGCTCAGACACGTGAAAAATTAGAGGGAACATTGTGTTTTTAGTGAGAGACATTTCATCACCAACGTCCAGATAAAGATAATCAACTTTATTGTGCTATGTTTAAACTTTGTAAATTCCCTCGGTTGTTTGGGTTATCTTGTCTGATTATACATGACCATGCCCTCCACATAGTTCTGCTCGTTAAACTCTGGACAAAATCCATATATTTAACAGGAAGTTATTTATTAAATAGATTCAGATCCAAAACACATGTTAATGAAGAGTTTTCCCATCTGTTCCTCCAGCTGTGCAGATAATCCCAGCTCAAGTGAGCACACCCACTGCTATAAAGGTGTTGAAACAGAACCGTGGTCCCAGAGCACCTCGCATTTCAGGAGGGGAGGAGCGCAGCTCACCTGGGAACCGTACAGGTAGGACACACGCACACAGCCGCTCTCTAGGCAACTCACTTTTTGTAAAGTCAGAAAGTTTTCAAAAGTGTTCAGGGATAGTTTTGTCACCAATTTTAGGTTTTAGTTTTTAAATTTACAATCTGACAGTAATGTTGCTTTGCATTCAAACTGAAAATGCAACGTTTTTAGCCATTTTGTCTGACAAAACCTTCCTTAATGCGCTATTTTAGACTAAATAGTTGAATACATTTAGAATTGGCAGATTTAGTAATGGTACAAAATACTCCTATTACCATTTCTAATGTTATGTTCTAATCAGTTGTGGCTGTTAAATTGTCTTTTTATTACAGATACACACATTTTATTTGAATAATCTTTTTCAAATACTTTGTGTTGTTTTTCTGTTGTCAGGTAACAATGGTCAGATCCAGCTGTGGCAGTTTCTGCTCGAGCTGCTGACCGACAAGGACGCAAGAGACTGCATCTCCTGGGTAGGCGAGGAGGGAGAGTTCAAACTCAACCAGCCTGAGCTCGTGGCACAGAAATGGGGGCAACGCAAGAACAAGCCTACCATGAACTATGAGAAGCTCAGTCGAGCCCTCAGGTTTGTGTGTTTTTGTTTAATGGCAACTTTTTGTGGCACTCTATCTAAAGTTTGGAGCCAGACATAAGCCATTACCTCACAGGCACCGCAGACAAATGTCTGGTGCAGTGAGATTGACTTTAAACATGCTGCCAACTTTCCAGTACAAAGTCGATTTAGAGTGTAGCTGCAAGTTAGCAAGGCTTCCTCCTGCAGACGCAGACAGCAGTCTTCTTAAAACAGAATATTTCCAGTAGTAGGCCGATGATGCTGACTGTTTCCCTTATGTGGTAATAACAATAATAAAAACAATAGTACATTTTATTTTTTGGCGCCCTTCAAACACACCCTTTGCAAGCCTGAACATTACAGCTAAAAGGGGGATTTTCCTGTCAGTGTAGCTAGCCAAACAACGGAGAACCACTTACTGCTTAAGAGACAGAGTGAAAGTGGACAGTAGAGCCTTGATTTCTTAACAAAAATGTCATTGTTGCAGCCAGGGACAGCAGAAGAGTGATCCCCTTATTTTCAGTTTCAGTGCCCTTTTTTCTGACTGAGTTATTGGGGTTTTTATTAGTTAGCTAAAATAAACTACTGTAAGTCTATTAGCAGTAATTAACCAATTAACCTGGAGATGACACATTCTGTACTGACACAAGATGGCGCTCAAAACTTTAAACACTTATCTTAAATCCAGCTTCACAGACAGCGTGACATCTGTCAGGTTTTTGAGAGCAGGGCACCATGGTGTAAATGAGCCTTTATACATGTAGTGCAACATGCCCACTTTATAAATGAAATGGTCGTAGCTTAGTTATAGCAGGGTTTTGAGGTGCGATTTGAACTGTGTCAAAGAATTTAGGCGATAAAAGTGAAGTGGAAGTAAATTCCAAAGACAAAGTGCATCACACCTAAAGGCTCTGGCACTCATCGCTCAGCAGGAGAGCAGCTCAAGCTCACCGAGAAGGAAAATCTTGCATTGGATATGCTGAGGAATAGGGAGCCAATGAAGCTGGATGAGAATGGCTGTAATATGGTCAGAGTTCTGTACCGTCTGGAGCTGATTAAGGAGATTTTCTGGGAGACCAGAGAGAGTGGTATTGCAGGAATCCAAATGGGAGGCAACCAGGACTTGAGTGCTGTGTTGAGAAAGAAGTCTAGAAATCTTAAGTGGGTGGTAGTAGGCCGAATGTGATGTGGACGATAAAGAGTATTGTTCAAGATGACTTTAAGACTTTTGACGCTTTGGGAAGTGTGGACCTGACAACCATCTTTAGAGACAACAAAATGGTTTATTTTGTGAAGTCAGGATAAGTTTTATTGCCATTGATATTTAGCTGATTGACTGTCACCCTAGTAGTGATGGCCTGTAGGCAGGAGTGACGATCCAAGATAGGAGGATATGAAGAGGAAGAAGAGAGGTTCTTTCTGCTACTAAGAGAACTTAGAACAAACCTGATTATTCTGATATTTTAAAATGTAAAGCTGCTGTAATATAAAAGAACGGATACACTGATGTATTGTCCATTATTCATTTGTTGAAAGCCATCTGCATATCTGTTGTCTCTCATCAGTTGATATACTTTGGTGTGATTCTGAGTTTTGTATTTTCATTCAGATACTACTACGACGGGGACATGATCTGCAAGGTGCAGGGAAAGCGCTTTGTCTACAAGTTTGTGTGTGACCTGAGGACTCTGATTGGCTACAGCGCTGCTGAGCTCAACAGCCTGGTGACCGAGTGCGAGCAGAAGAAACTGGCTCGCATGCAGATGCACGGCATCGGGCAGCCGATCACTACAGTGACCCTGGCCACCACGACGCTAGACAAGGACAGCTGAAGGTCGTCACATTATAGCGCTTGTCAGGTGTTGCGGACAAAACGTGCGCTCCACTGCTGATAAAAAAACGTCTCTCAGACACAGAAATGCAAAGCTGGTCTCTGATCAGCGTGGATTACCACCTTTATTATTGTCTTTACAGTTTGATTCAAGTTAGACTGAGACAGGTGAAGTTTTTTTTAGCTTTTCTGTTACTCTAACCAAGAGAAGAGTGTTCAGGATGAAGGGAGAATGTCTTTCTGATTACTGATTGTTGCGTGCATGTCATTGAATGCTTGAGTGTGACTGAAAAATCCAGTTAAGAGCTTTGTGTTGTGTGTTCCATGTCTGTAGTTAGGACCATTTCCACTGTATATACCGGTATTTCATGTTTTTGATAGCCACAAGGGCAAGTGTATTTTCATATTTTCCATTTATAGAGGACCCGTTTTGTATTTTATTTAGTGTTTGTTCCCTGAATTATTGGACCCTTTTTGTCCACTGGGGGAATAAAGTGGCAAGCATTTTCTTAATAGCTGTGTGAGAAGTTTCTCTTTTTAAGACTCACATTGACAGACACCCAAATGCTTCTATGTACATTCAAAATTTTATTGATGGTATAGTGAGTGTAGAAAGCTTTTTCTAAGCAAATTGTTCATTTAACTACACACAGAGAAAGGTCACTGAATCAATGAGCAGAGGGACAAAGAGTTTGTTTCATCACTAGGCTCCAAAGATACCCAGAGTGAGCATCAATACAAATTGAAACATTTGCCTGATTAAGAGCTTCAGTCAGTGTCTATCCACGTGTGGGTGCAATGTGCAGGCGATATGTGTTGTATTTCTCATAGAAATGCACAATATGTCACATTCATGGTTAATAATTTAGAGAGAGGGCCATGTTTCCTCCTAATAAGTTACAGATTCGACAGGAGCTGAAATATTGAGCACAGGACAAACAGAAGCGCTGTACACGTATACATTGGTGATGTAGAAAAATAGAACGTGACATTTGGTGGAGGAATGTGTCCAGAGAGGAGAAAATGTCTGATTTCCCCACGCCCAAACAGTCCTATTTATGAAATGCTCACATACGACGTCCCAAAGTGCCGCAATGTACAATATTGCTGACACAGCAAGAAGGAGAGGATAAACATGAGGGAAGGGGGGTTGGGAAAGAAATGACTGGCAGTGGGAATGGAAGTGAAGGAAGGTGTCGTCATCTGAATTATTTACAGCAAAGACAGTGGAATGATAGGCTTTCATAAAAACTTTCCATCTTAAAAGGTTTGAACCTCGAGCCACTTTCTAAGAAAAATCCAAAGTGCAGCGACAGTTGGCATCAGAGACTGTAACAGCAATATTTGGTGGCAATAATCAAAACTCCCAAAAATGACAAGAGTGCATAGAATGCAAACAAGTAACACAATCATCTTCCTTTCGGATACTATTACACTTCATATATTACATACATAGAGCTTTTTTTTCTGCCCATGCAGCTAACACAACAGTGAAGCATGGAGATGAGCAATAAAGAGCCAAGATTCAGTTAAAGCAAGTCTGTGACGACAAAGCAGACCGGATTCTGAATACTCGTTTTTTTCTTCATGTCACAAAGAAGACGCCAGAAATGTACAATCCTTCTAAAATATCCTTCCCCTCCTCGTCCTGAGGACCTTCACATACAGTATACTTTTAATCAGTCATCAATATTGCCATGCACTACATATACTTACAGCTAATCTCTGTCTTAATATATTACACGTTTAAAAAAAAAATGTTTTTCCTGCTTTTACATATTTTTGATTGTATATATTTATGTATTTTTTTCTTCATTTTTTTCTCATTTTTTGAAAAATAAACCTGAAACACTATTCGTGCGACGGGTCGCTCTGAGAGCTCTCGTCGGACCGGTTTGAGGAGCAGTGAGGGAGTAATTGGTAAATTACAAGTTTCGGCTGTGGGTGTCTTACTGCCGTGATGTTGTATAAACAGTCGACGAGGGGTTTTCCAGTACAAATGCTATGAGAACTCCAGGGGCTGACTGAAATGTGTAGGTGTAACAGGATACCTTTGTCTAACCGGGCTGCTGGGTAATGCTTAGCTCTGTACAATCAAGGGATTTAAGGAGGCTTTGTTCCATATCAGTTTTCTTTGGCCCAAACCCCTGACAAAAATGTCTCCTTTCCTTACTTTCAAAGACACAAACCAGGCTATGCAGTCATCCTCGCACCCTTCACCTCCTGAACAGGGCGCTGAAGGTGCTGGGGCTGAGGGCAAAGGAGCTGAATGGAACAGAGCGCAGGCTGACACTGTGGGGGAAATGTTGTTGTGCAGCTTTTTAGTTCTGCATCTGCTCGAAGAATTTGTAGGTGGGATTCTCGTAGCCGTTCTGCTGCATCTTGGCCAGGTGACGCTCCTCTGGCGTCACAGCTGCATCCACCTTTGGACAAGAGGATGAGGAGTTACTAACACGCAAACCGTGTTTGATCTATGAGCACAAACTGGTGAGCCTTTTACCTCGATCACGCCGTGGTGAATTGAAGTGTACTGTTTCTTCCTCAGCATCACCAAGGTAATGACAATGACTGTTGCTATGACCACCCCACCAACCATCAGCCCGATAATGGCGCCTTTATTGGATCCAGCGTCATTAGCGAAAAACACCTGACATTAAAGAAAATAATAATAGTAAGTCAGTCATAAATCCCTGAAGGAGATGATATTTGATGACTGGGTTTGCTGGGTTTTCCTACCAGTTTTTCATGATAAACTTCATATCCAGCACTCTGCCTCTCTTCAGTGTCCATCCGCACTTCTGGCATCTCCTCCGGCTTCAGGGCAGACACTGAAACCACAGAATCAATCACCCAAATTAATCCCAGAAATCGAGCACATGGATTTCTGCATCTCTCCTAAAACAGAGAGAAACAGAAAATCATTTGCACCCACAGCCATCGACCTTTTAATTCTCATCCAAATAGCAGATGAGCTATTTAAGACATATGAATTTCCCTCTGGGATTTAAAAAAAAAAAAAAAAAAAGATTCTTATCCTTAGTCTTATAGGAAATGAAGCAGTAGAAAGACATTTAGAGGTGAAATAAAACCCCAAACTGTCTTTTAATACACAAACAGCGGGAGGAGGTGATTTCATTTGACACTGTGGATTCCTGTAAAGTCCTCAGAGTACGTGGGATTATTTGCCCCCGTATTAATCTATCAAGTAGTTGAACAATTTTTGGTGGATCAAAGGACACTTAAAAGAGTCTCATCGAAACCCAGGAGCCAACCACATCTCAAATGAATCTCGAAACTGGATATAGACCTGCCTTGTAATTTTGAGATGTTTTTATTTGGCATAAGTGTCAACTGCTGGGAGAAAGTTATCCAATTATAATCATTAATCCTTCACCAACAGCAACTGATAGAAAACTTGCGTGTGATTCAAATACAAATCATTTACAGGAAAGGATTACAACAGCTTTGTGCAGATGTTGCAACACTTTGATATGGACATATGCACACCACTTATTATTGTAACATTGTAGAGTATTTCAATCACTTTACTGCCCAGTATCTTGTTTGTGTGTGTTTATAGTGTTATGAGAACATGTGTGCAGTAAGACTGCAAAACCACAATCAGCACCACAGCATGTGAGTCACGGTCTACTCTGTCTCACCCTCTTTATGGGAAATATGAGTTACTACCATAATGTCAGGAGTACAGGGTACCACCTTTTTTAAAATTTCTCAGATATTCTTCTCACCTCATGATCCCACCATCATTAGGTGTGAGTCTCCTGTCACACTGTGGTGCTCCGATTCTTGGTGATGATGTCGCTGCCGTTATGGAGCTCACTTAAGTTTATCTATGAGACACTTCTCTATCAAACACTAAATGTTTTTTTTTCCAAAAGGATCAAAAAGGCTACAACCTAATATTAAAGAAAGCCTGAAAGCTTTAGTGGAATTATAAAGACTCAGGAAACTATAATAACTTATTGCTGTCTTTCAGCTCTCCAACTAACAGTTTAAAATCACTCATTTAAGGTTAGCTTTTCGCTCCTGATGCTTTTAGACGCCACTCTTCTTCCTCCTCTCATTTCCCTCATCCCCAAACCAATCGTGCCAGAACGCTTCCCCCTCCTTTAGCCTGGTTCTGCCAGAGGTCTCTTCATCATGTGTGTCCTCACAGGGGATTCTCTCTAATATATTAGGCTCTTTTTCATATAGTATAAAGCACCTTATAACAACTGTTGTTGAACTGGTGCTTATTAAATAACAGGAATTGAGTGAAACTGAATATAGCCAGTGTTATATTATGTTCATACTCCCTGAGGTTTCTCTCTTCAGTCTCCTTCTCTCATCTGCTTAAGAGGAGCACAAGTTGCACCTGTGCTGCTGTTTCGACTGACTCTTAGCATGAGGTCTGGCAAGTGCAATGTTAGAAACGACCTGAATTTTGAAACCTGTCCTTAATATGCAGTAAATGTATACGAGTGAGGATGTAAGTATGTACTTGTGTTTCCGTTTGGACTTCACATACATACCAGGCCGTGTGGGGAGTCCTCTGTCTGGAATTGGACGAGCATCGACGGGTTCAACTACAGAAATACAGCGTGTAACAAAAATATTCAATATCAAACCACATTTTTAAAAAGTTAATAAAATTCAATTTATGTCACAAAATGTAGTGTGTGTTACCATGGTTCTCTGTGTTGGGCTGATTGAAGCTCTCAGGGTGAATGAACCCCAGCCCATCCAGGCCAGGGTCCATAGGAGCCGAGCTGTAGGCCTGATCAGGCATCAGAGCGTCGTTGCCATAACTCACCCTGCCATCCATCTGCAAACACAGAGGAATGTTAATCAGGATACGTGGCGTTTGGGTGGCTTTTTATTTATAACCCGATCAAATTATGATGTCTATGTGGAAAAGATCACTAATAAAACCTCATTTAAACAGGCGCAGTATCACAACATCATTTTCTTTGTTAATCGCTTTAATTACACTACTCCCATCACGTCAGTGGTTACAGTGACTTTGTTTTGTCATGTCAGTCTATGTGATTCCAATATTTATGCCAGAATGTCCACGTTCACAAAGAAGACTTTGCATTTGTGAGTTGGTGCAACTTGACTCACCCGACCATCGCTCTGCAGTGAAGAGACTTGCTGAAACAGCTCCGCCTGAACTCGCTGCATTATAATTGCTACAAAGAAAAGGAACAAAATGAGAATGAAGCAGATGGTTAAGTGATAACAAATCCGAGAAAGGAATGTGGCGGTTAGAGGGAAAAACAAATCAAGGCTACAGAATAGCCTAAAGTGGTGAAAGTAATCATGGCGGAATGAAACTGCATTATCAGTGTTTTAGTGTCCTGTAATCAGTGGACTTCAAACACATGTTAAAAGCATCGCTTTAATTCACACTACAGGGAGTTAAAGGGTACTGAATAAGTGTGGTTTGGATGGTTGTTGCATAACACAGATTGTATAATCTCAAGTTTTCTATTTAATCAGGACAACATAAGATCTCAGAATCTCTTTTTACATATGCTGCCCAAAGTAGCAGCACATACATAACAACAGTTAAGTACATGCAATTAGAAAATAAACATACATAAAAACAGAGAAACAACCAAAATTTATAAACTTTGTTGTCAATAAAAAATGAATACCTCAGTAAAAGTAACTGGATAATGCTGGAAACAAAGGTAATAATACTCAGGCGAAACATTTGCATCCGAGGAATTTAAAAATTGCCTTAAATTCATGAAGTTAGAGCAGTCCCTCAAGTTTTAGTTGATTCTCACTTATTTCAGGAGGAAATTCCAAATTCCGCATGACCCTTTGGGACAGGTAGAGGGAATGAATCTTGGGACCTTGGGGCCTAAAAGACAAGCTTCCCACACTTTTTTTGATGAACGCAATTACACTTGTTTTCTTAATAACGGCCAAAACTGGTCTGATTCGATATGTAGCCATCTGTAGTGGACTACAACGGTGAAACAGGGGAACTGCAAAAAACCCGATGAAAGATGCAACATTTATTATCTGACTTTTTCACTCTCTTTTATGAGCTGAGACTCTGTCCGTTGAATATTACTGTCACTGTGGCTGGACTTATGCTTTGCCCTACACTAATGTTGAAAGGCATATTCACATTTCTGCCATTGTCAAATACAGGCTTTTGCAGTTACATATAATCTGTAGGAGTTGGTACACACCTCATGCTGTAACTGGCATATCTACATGAGATCTCCTCTGCTTCACCTTTCTTGGTTAAAACGCAAATCAAAACTAAGCTATCAGTCTTTCGATGAACCATGCTCGCCTTTATTTCTTTTTAATATTACATTCTGTTCCAGCATGGTCCCTTTGACCCATGCCTGAACAGCATGCCTTAGGAACGAATTGAGAAAGACTTTCTCCCAGCAGGTAAACTGCCCCGTCAAACAAACCAAACAAACAAACAACATAAAATATAAGTGAAAAACTTTAGTCATCGGCTTTCACAACAATTAAACAAACATGCTATTATGGTAATGGTAAATGGCAAATGGCCTGTATTTATATAGCGCTTTTACTAGTCCCTAAGGACCCCAAAGCGCTTTACATATCCAGTCATCCACCCATTATTATTATATGCCAAGTAAGACAAGTGCTGACAGGTGGAAGGTTTTTCCCATTCTGAAGGCAACAAAACAGCCATTTAATAGGACTGTCAAAATAATCCCTTTATGTCTGCTGAGCACTTGTACCTCTTGCTGAGTGAGCAATCGCGTTTAGCATGTGAATAAAACAACAAGAATACTTTCATAGATTTCGCAACCTATGACCTAATTTTAATACCAACTGCCTAAAACCAGTGAGGCACTGGAAGCTACAAATGACATTTGGATGAATTCTCAGTAATAGATGTTTCGGGGATTTACTGTGATGAGTGTCCTCAACCTTTGACTTTTAAGAATAAGACATGAATAAACACATACCGACTTGGTTTTGGATCTCATTTGCCACACTTGGCACCTTGTAGAGCAGACCCAATGACTGATTCATCCTCTCATCAATGACACGAAGATGAGTCAACACCTGGAGATGAGAAAAAAAACCCACTTTGTGATTGTGTCTATTTTAAAAGCCGTAACTTATTTTTATGATGCTTAAAGACTTTGACTGTTTGATCCAGATACCTGAGGGCGGATCTGAGCAGCCTTCTTGGGATCGACTGTGCGGACATGCTCATAATGCTTCAGCGTGTGCTGCCTGTCCTTTTGCTCTGCGCGGATGTACTTTTTCAGCAGGCTCAAAACTTGACGGGGCTGGTGGTGGCACAGGGTTATGTAATAAGTGGAATTATAACACGTTGGATACGCTTCTTAAACATGTGCGCCTTGCTGATAAACAACCTCAAAAGACTCATTGATCGAAACTGTTTGGCACCAATTTAGAGTATTAAATCAATGTAGCGTTCCTGTTATTAGGATGTTGTTAGGTGTGTGGGGACGTGCACGTACCCGTGGAGGATTGGCCTGCAGGGCGCTTAGGTAATTTTCGAGAGCCCGGCGTCGGCGGCTGTTCAGCAGAGCTTCCACCCGGGCCATGTGGGTTTCCACCAGCTGCTGCCTCTCCCCCGCTGCCTCCTGCTCCAAAGCCTCCACCTTTATCTGGAAGTGCTGCAGATACAGTACTTTTTACACAGTCGGTATATGAACAAATACCCACACTGCATTACGGTAGAAACATGTGTTTGGAAAGAAGAGGTCTGTCTTATTTCCACCATTAAATACAATGATACACTTTCAACCTCAGGCCTGACAGATATATTGGCTAACAAGTATCACAGGCTGATATTGGCCATCATCATTTATTTATCTGAAATGTATTCTACAGGGTTAAAAATACTGACGACCTCCAATGCTACTCCTCAGCCTTCTTGAGTTATCACATTTACAAGATTTTCAGAAGACTTGACATGTGGACCTTGAGGTCAAGTATTTTAGTAGATGCACATATGGTATCAATTTTCAAATTTTACGTTGCCTCATTCTTGAATTGTCTTGTTCATAAACTTGGATGTCCATGCTGCTCGCCCAGCCACCCATCGGGATGACGACAGCACCCCATCGTCCTTTTACTGCTCAAGTGTAAGTTTAACCTCTCGCTGACCCTTTTCAGAATATCAGCTGACACATCGTCAATTACAATTATTAAATCTTATTTTTAGCTCCCCATCGCAAACTCCATGGACATTTAAATCCATTCAATTCATTAGGGTTAATTAAGATATAATAACTCACTTAACTGGCTTTAAATGTAATCTCCCTTATAAATGCACCCGTAACCAAGAAACTCTAAATTCTATTTCTCTTCAACTTTTGCCAAATTTGTCCTGGATAATATAAATCTCAGTTATGTAATGTATATGTATGTAATGTAACTCTTTTTGGCAATTAGACATTTACAGCAGACACTGTGGCCTGATTCCTACCTGGATGACTGCTTTCTTGTCTGCACGAGGCAGATTCTTGGCCTGCCTCTCAGCCTCCTCCCACTCCTTCATAACCTGAAGTGTCAGATTGAAAGAAAAAGCAAGACGTTTAAGCTTCTGTCATGGTCTACATCAGCGGTCCCCAACCCCCGGGCCTCGGACCGGTCCGTGAGTCATTTGGTACCGGGCCGCGAGAGTTGAGGCTCAGGTGTGAAATGTATGGTTTTCAGGGTTTTAATCGGTTTTCAGCGTTATTTTGTTATCGTTTTTATCGTTAACTCGGTTTTCCTGGGTCTTTTTACGTGTGTCATCTTTTTTTTGTTTTTCGGTACCGGTACTAGTTTTATTTTGTTGTATTTATCCGCGACACCTTAAAGGCCGGTCCGTAAAAATATTGTCGGGCATAAACCGGTCCGTGGCGCGAAAAAGGTTGGAGACCGCTGGTCTACATCACATTGAGAGGAATGCTTACGATAAGAAAACACACAAACACACACCTGGGACATCTTTTCACGGTGTTTGGCTTCCAGGCTTTCTTTGGCCTTCTGGAAGTCTGTGTGTTCGCTGTCGTCACCGGGTGATTCCAGGTAGCGATCCACAGCGTCTGGAGGACTGGGGGCCATTGTTGGTACTGGATGAGAGTACGGGGAGATGGGAATTAAACACAGAGCAGTTGAAAGCAAACTGAGGTGCAGAACAGAGATAGACAGATGTTTAAATGCAGGAAAAACACTGAAATCGGTCAGCTGGAAACCCACAATGCATTCAGTTATAAACAATTCCACTTGTTTGATGAAAGGGTGGGTTAGGGACTTGAGAGATTAGGTACACACAGAAAATTAATGGAAATTCTATGTAAATATTTACATAAGAGATAAGCAGGATTTCAGGGGACAGAAAGTGAAGTGTTTCCCACAGTTTTGTGTGTCTGTTGAATGTGGGACCATGGAGATAAGGACTGCTCAGTCAGGATGAGGGCCGACTGTATCGCTGATGATTTCGCCGTGAGGAAACGGAAACCAGCTTAAAACTTAAAAGAGTGCATTCCCTTTTTCCACACACACCACCAACACACATCTGGTTAAGACACACCGATGGAATCTTCACTACTACAGAGCTGCAGGCACAATTTTTTTTTTCTTTTACAAACACACACTGCAGTGTGAAGCATGCAGACACACACGGGTATAGAAACGCATGCAGACACAAGGTGGCATTCACCGTTGGGTCTTCACACTGTTATGACGGCGGTGCGGGTTAGAAATGATTCAATGAGTGATTAAATGGTTTGGAGGTGAACGACTGTGTCATGGCCACTCTGCACCATGGAAACTCTCCCGTTGGCCAGTAGGATTTAAAAAACTAAACTAAACTAAACAAAAAAAAACAAACAAAAAAAACAAAAACAAAACACTGCTGGCACTGAGTCACGCACTAATAAAACTGCAGTTTATCTTCATTTAATCCCTCGTTTATCATTCTAATTAAGCAGAATTAACCCTGTTTTAGTGATTTGCTTAAACCCACAGTGTCCAGAGGTTTCAGGGAGTAATCAGCCTTTTTAAATAATGAAATTTATTTTTTTCATATTTCATATGTGGGTTTGACTTATAAGGGAGTTCTCATAAAGAGGTATCTGAATTGCAAAGAAGCAGTGAAATCACAGATCTGTGAAGCCTGCTGACGCGTTAACAATATTACTTATATAATGTTAAAGTCACTTTTCAATGCAAATTAGTTTGATTTGTAGGATTTCACACATTAAAACTAACTAGGAAAATAGGATTTCCAAAAAAAATAAATAAAATAAATCTACATGCCACGTTATCTGTTGTTAACGCCAGCAAGGATGTATTTCAACATCGAGCTACCACAGGTGAGTACACTATTGTGCAAGCTACACCTGTTAAGAACACAAAAGAATGTTATTGAAAATTATGTAAACATTTGAGCTGCACTCTTAGCCAAAAACCCCACATGTGTTTGTTTAACGCTGTGTTTGAACCGTGTGTGCTACAGTGAAATCTATAACAAAGGCAGCAGCTAAACTCTCTCGAGGCAGGCGTTGCCGATTTGCAACTAACATTCTGATTACCCCACATACATATTTTATGAGTTTTTTTTACTCAGAAGTACCACTGCAGGACTTGGTTGTGCATTAGCAACAAAAGGTTTAATTTGAGCCTGAGAGGGTTAATGTTAGAGTTAGGGGGGGGGTTTCTCTTTTTACCTAAAAAACAAAATGAGCAATATTCCCCAGAGTGTCAGCAGTTATTTGGTACACTGTATGTGTGCCACATTTTCACTTTTGACTTTTGAAAGACTTTTTTTTCTCCGGTAGAACTAACAATGATTTGGTCCTTTTGAACTAGGTTTGCTCACAGCCTTGTAATGTTGTGGCCCTCTTTTTTCTTCTTCTTGTGTCTACTTTTGCTTTCCAATTCAAAAATACAGTTTCTATCTTGATGGAAAAAATGATGAAATGAATGAAACTACAGCCAGTTGTCAGTGCTCTGAAAGGTTAACAGGCCTCAGACGATAAGGTCAGTGAGAGACAGAAAGAACGAGCGAGCCAGAGAAACAGTCTGTAGCAGCCTGAGGACAGGAATCAGGCTCCTGATGTGGACACTTCAGATTGTAGCTTCAGTCCCGGGACTTACACGAGCTGCTGCAGACAGCGAGGCAGTACTCCTCCGACTCAAAGTTATTCCTGTTGCCCCCACAGCCCCCAAACAAGAAGGGGGCGCAGCGGCCCGTCTCAGGCATGAAGTACCAACGCTCCAGCATGGCGTGACATGGGCCTGACTCAGCACGAGCCCAACAAACCGCTGAGACATGTACACATAGGCAAATTAAACATGAATGCAAAAGGTGAGGTTTGGAATTTTATGGGAGACAGAAGTAACTCAACATAGCGACACATGATGGAAATCAAACCATGAACAAAAAACAAACAAACAAAAAAACTTAAGGAGAGTGAGAAGAGGGCAGAACTGCTTCATTTCTCACCTCTAACAACCTCTTCAACTGACTCAGTGGTGGTGGTTGTCGTTGTTGTCATGGCGATGTTAGCGTTGGGCTCATCGCCATCTCGGTCATCCGTCATATCGACTTCCTCGTCATCTTCTTCTCCATCCCCGTTGTCATCCCTTTCAAACGTTTCCACCTCTTCGTCCACATCCTCGTCATCCTCCCTGGCGGCCAGCTGTATGTCCGTTGGGCGGGTCATGCTGCGGTCAGAACGGGTGGTTCAGCCTTTGTATCAACAGGCGTGCACAGAAACGAGTCAAAGTCCACCTGTGATCGTACCTGTTATCAGAGTATTCGCTCTCAGCTCCGCCCCACCACACATCGGATTCCTCCCCCTGAAGCTGTGCACTGTCTGACTCCCGTTCAGCCCAGGCCGGGCAGCACACAAACTCCACCCCTCGAAAACGGTCTATACCACATGGCAGCAGCATCCCGTAGTCGTGGAGATTCATGGAGCGGTCTCCGCAGTACTAATTTTAACAGCACACAGCATCCAAAATCAAACACCATAATGTTCAATCGGTTTAATCCTTATGAGAGCTAATTGCGGCAAACCCAGAAACCTGAACTATGGCTTACTGAATATAAACAGCACAGAAAAGGACAAGAATAACTCAGAAGAAAGTGCCAGGGAAGGCTGACAGCACTGAGTCATACAGTGGCGCTACCACAGAAACAGAAGGACAATGAGGGAAGCAAACAGACACAAAAAGCCACCCTCCTCACCTCTTTGGCTACAGTGTGCCAGTACAGGTGGCTCTCGCATTGATCCATACGCTCCTGGTGCAGAAACTTACACTTGTCGGGAACGAGCAGGGCGTCACTCACAAACTCTCCTACTGCAACAGAAATACACCTTTTTGCATGTATTGTACACTTTTAAAGATGCAACCATGCATAAACACACTCAGTAACAAAGGGACTAAAAAAAGCTCACCCAGACAGCGGTGTGGCACCACAATATGTGCATGACTGCGGCATTGCCTGCGGTCCTTCTTGCACCAGTTGGAGATACTGACAGGCTGGTTGGCCTCCACAACATTTGTAATCTGCAGCTCTGGGTACACCTGTGCAAACATGGGAGATTTGAATGTTATTGCAGCAATACTTCATACCTCTCTCTCTCTGCAGTGCTGTTTTACTCGGTTGAAATACCTCCTGGCAGTACTGCAGGATGCCCTCCTTGGTGCCAATGCAGCTCTTGGTACCAGAAGGGTCGGACTCCCATTTGCCGCTCTGCACATTGATGTGCATGTTGAGCTTCCCGCAGAACATGGCCACCTGGGGCTCGGTTAGCAAACCCACCGAGTCATCATCTGGCACCTGGACAGAGAAAAAGTATAAAACAGAACAATAACGAAAACTACCAAACTCCCTAAAGTATAGCTTATCCATAAATATCTCATCATGCAGCTTATACTGTATGTACCAAGTTCCTCTGAAGTCATTCTACTGCATACTTCAAATATAAAGTAGTGAGATTAGTAAGTCATAAAGATGAATGCTTTTAAATTCCTCAACAATACTACTGCCATAGAACAGCACATTTTTTGTTTTCTTAATCTGTCTGTCAAGTCTGGCTTTACTCCATTAGTTAAAGTACAATGGGAGTGTTCAGAAGGGAAAATAAAAGTAATCTACAAGGTATTAAATTCTAGCTACGAAAAAACCCCCATAAGGTATAAATAATGTCTTTCCATAGAACCGGGTTTGGCAGTCGATTTCATAGGATACTGCTATCAGCATATTTTTCCATCCTTTTTGTTTGGGACACAATTGGTGGAAGTCTCTATGTGTTTTTGCCTTTGTGAGGCCTTGATTTTCTGGCAGATAACACAAAAAAGCTGATGGTGCACACTGACAAAACGCTAGCCTCTGAGCCAACTGTTGCCAATTATTAAATGACTAATTCTGACATTATGATGCGTTTGCCTGTGAATAACAGCACATAATTAGACTCCTGTGAATATGCATGTCATAACCCATTGTTTCTAGTAGCTGTTCTGCCTGGTCTGCATTATGTTACCCAATTACTCACTTATTTATATTTCTAATTACATCTTCTTGGGGCATATCAACTGAGGATGTGTGTGGTTTAATATCTGCTGAAGGGCACATCATTCCACTCATAGCTATTCACCCCATATACTAGGTGGGTGTCTCGCTCCAAATATCTGTAGCATCAATACTAACGCTGGTACTAGTATTGGATCGATACGAGCGCAATAGGATCGATACTTTGTTTCTACCCTCCGAGTTCAGTATACAGCCCACTGAATTGTGTTAAAAAAATATTTTCTTTTGGAAATGTAAGAATAAAGCTCAAATATTAATTTTAAAAAATGTCTGAAACTTTTTGTGTTGACTGTCACATTTACTTTATTCCAGCTTATAGCACGTTTAAACAACAGAAGTTCACTCAAAGCACTTCAGAGAGGGGCAGATGTGCATTCCAGGTCTCACCCCAAAAAAGCAGTCTCAAACTACATGAAAAGCTGAAAGCTGTGAAAATCATGATTTAGTGGTCATCAAAATGTGTTCAAAAACCTTCTTGTGTCCTCTGTAGTTAAACCTAGTTTTTACCAACTAGGTCTAATCTCTAAAGCCAAGCCATACTTACCACATGAGGATCTTGAAAAACATATTCATGCCTTTGTCACATCTAGATTAGACTACTGCAACTCCCTATACACTGGTCTCCAATCTGCCCTTCTACATAGACTGCAACTTTCTCAAAATGCTGCGGCACGCCTCTTAAATGGAACTGGTAGGTTTGAGTCTATTACCCCAATTCTCTTTGACCTACAATGGCTTCCCATTAAATATCGCATTGATTTTAAAATCTTATTGCTTACTTTTAAAATCATAAAAAATATTGCACCTAGCTACCTTACTGATCTTCTCAGCCTCTATATTCCCAGGAGAGCACTGAGATCAACAGGCTTATTGCTCTTGGTGCAACCTAGGTCACAGCTAAAGACCAGAGGTGACCGTGCTTTCGCTCCAGTTGCACCTAACATCTGGAACAATCTACCTCAAGCTATTTGCGTGTCTGATTCGATCCAGACTTTTAAATCTCAATTGAAAACGTATCTATTTGGTTTAGCCTTCCTGGCTATCTAGAGTACGCTTCTTGTAAGTATACTCTCATGGAACCCCTTTTCTTCTGTTTTGTTGAACAATGTTTTGTATTGATTTTACCTTTGAAGTTTTATTTTGATATCTGCTTACCTTGTATGCTTAATTAATCAATGCTTTCTACCTGCTAGCTTATTTGCATTTGTATTTTGCTACTACCGGTACTTTTACTGGATTTTGTGAAGCACTTTGGTGTACCTCTGATTTTAAATTTGCTATACACATAAAACTGTATTGCATTGTACAATTTGCAGATTGATGATGCTTTAGATCATAAAGCAACCTCTTCTCGGTGAGAAGCCGGGGCTTGGGAGAGCCCGATTGTCCTGCGGAGACGTTTCCCATAAGGCTGGCCAACATGATAGACAATGGGCAGGGCTGTGAGTACTCAGACTGTGTTTACTGAACGCAACATGGATAAGATCTTGGAGAAGCTCATGGCTCTGCAATATGGATAAGATCTTGAGGTGACACTGCAACGGGAATTGAGAGACCTGGTGGCCAGTGATGGACATTAGACCAACTGCAAAATTGGATGCAGTTTGTTCGCACTGACCAAAACAACTACCATCTCACCTCATTCTGCCCCCTGGCACCAGCTGGATGCTCAAGGCAAAAGCTGATAGGAATAACAAAATTCTCCCTTAGATAACAAAACTGTTTTTGTGACTTTCTCCCACTTCCTTCAAGGCCACCCGTGTTGACCAAAGATTGTGGACTTTTGCCTAATCGAGTAAAGGGAGACTTTCTCTCGGCTGAACACGGAGAAAACACACACACACGCATATGGGCTCAAATTGTGGTCATAAATATTTTGTACTTTTAAATCAGGATTTGTATATGTAAAAAGAATTTGTGCGTGCGTAAAAAAGATTTGTTTCAAGTTACAAGTACGAATTTTGACCCTATTTTTCTTCCTTTCATCTGGTTGGTCAATGTCATGTCAATCACAAATTTAACTATCCAATCAGAGAATAGATGGGTTTGTGTGTCAGAGGGGCACTTTTTTGAACTGCAGGTCCTTGAAGGGTAATACAGTTGGAAGCTAGAGGATCTCTATGTAAATATCCGATAGAAGCTAGGTCCCCTAACTTTCAGTAGCTGTTGAAAGGATCAAGTTGTGGTATATCAGTGGTTAGAAATACCATTATTACTTTAGGATGAGTTTAACACAAAGTCAGGGCTGACCCGGCTGCTGAGCTCTGTGGGTTTTTGCAGCAGCTCTACCTGTACTAGATGCACCTGCTCCTTGTCGTTTCTATCTCTGACCTTGACGCTGTTGAAAAGGCTCTGGAGGTCCCTGTATTAAGCACATAAACCTGTGACACAAAACTCGGACCACCACAGACTGTTTTCCTTCGTGGTGATGAAGGAAAACGCTGTGCTGCACTGCTGGCATGTAAAAGGGCATTTATTCCCTTCAAGGACCTGAAGCTCCATAAAGCACCCCTCCAATAGCTAGGTTTCATTTGACGTAGACGTGACGTCGACGTAAAGCGCGAAATTTGACTGGCGGTCGGAAGTGAAAAAGATAAGCGCAAAATCACAGACAGACAGTACGCAAAATGCCTATGTCCTGTTGTGTTTACGGATGCTCCAGTAGGTCGACCCGAGAAACTGATAAACGGTATTTTAGGGTACCAAAAATAGCCCAACGAAGAGGAGAAAAATGGAAAATTCTAACCGAAAAACGTAGGAAAAAATGGATTTTAAATTTACGTTTACAGTCGGGAGGAGCAGAGTCTGCCAATGCCCGTGTCTGCAGCGACCACTTCGTCAGAGGTAATGTTATGTTTGCAAACGAACTTATTAGCATTAGGTTGTCGTTAAATTCTCGTTTACTTAGTGCTTTTAAGTTAGTAGTCTAATATTGACTTGATTGGGACTATAGGCTGCCCAAGTGCTTTGGATGACGAAGAGTCGGAGGACTGGGCTCCGACGGTCAATCTCGGCTACGAACGAAAACCCAGATCGGAATCAGTTCTCAAACGAGAGAAAAGAATGAAGCTTAAGGCAGAACAGCATCGATGTGCAGAGGCGATTTTGGATATGCAACAGACGGCTGAGAGCCCGGATTTGAGCCTAGTGACAGTGGAGAACAGGCTACTAACCCTGCCATACAATTGCAATGAGCTGCAATCACTTCTCCATCCTCCTTTGCAATTACCCAAGTCTTCAGAGGTGTCTCGTTAGACCGCTGAGAATGGTTTACCTTGAAACAAACAACTGTCACTCTAACGAAGTCCTAAGGATGTGGCATGTTTGTTGACGTTAAAGCCGCTACCGCTAACTGTTAGCGTGTTTAAGATAAAGCAATATAAGAACAAACACTCACCCTTGCAAACACCAAACTGTATCCATCACGGAGACGTTTTGTTCCAAGGTTGTGGACCCACCCGCTGACAAAAAAATTGTACGCCTCCAGACTCATGAAAGCTTTCATTTGCTGCCTAGTGTAGTAAGAAGTCTGGAGGACCAAGTAGTTGGTGATATCCACAGCCTCGATAGTAGGCAAATCCTTTACTTCTGTGGTGTATTCGGACATTTTCAAAGAATACGGATCACGTCCGATATATTTTTTAACTATCTGTTTATATCTCTCCCGAGAAACGGGGTCTAAAGTTGCACAATAGCTGCTCTCCTGACTCTCCACAGTGTCCTCCATGTTTACTTCCGCCCTCCACTCAAAAATCGCGCTGCCTCCGCACGTCATCAGAACCACGTGACCGCAACCCAACTATCCGGTTGTTCAGTGATGACGCGACGAATCCTACTTCCGGGTCTAAAGTAGTCTGCGTTTAATATGGCTTTTGTGTTGTTAACATGTTTAATGTTATGTATTTTCTTCTATTTGATCTCAAAAAGCTCCTAAAACAGTCAGTGATCACTGTTGACCTCCCTCGGCTTTTATTACCGCTAATCATTTATTTAAGCTCAGTTTTTAAAACCTTAGGATGTAACTACAGCCCAGACCATGCAGCAGTATATGAATGACTAACCTCGTATTGTGGATGGATTATCTCAGTTGTTCTCCTGGCTGAAGTTTGGTCCTTTTACAGCATCCTGCCATGCAATTACATTTGTTTCTGACCACCGAGAAAACTCACGTTAACTTTTATCGAGTGGAAAAAAAAGTTAGCTTGTTTATATTATGCTAACATAGCTGTGTCGCTAGCGGTCACGTAGCACATCATTATATACCAGCTAGCCCAACTTCAGTAATCCTACAAACGTCACTGCTGTTTAGTTTTCTGTCTTCATTTATGTTGGAAGTGATAAGAAAGCTGTACGTTTTAATTTGTTTCCAAAACCCCGCAGTCAGGACATGCTATATTGTATTTAGATAGAAGCTAGCGAGCTAACTCCCTGCTAACTTCTAACTCCATTAAATGTCATAAATTCCGTTTTCATGGATGCCTGGATGTTAACCTCAATTGTTACACCTGGTAGAGCAGAACGCTGATCATTTTATTAAAGATGAAAGACTTTAGACAGTTTTTCAACTCTCAGTAATGCCATAGTGATCGTTTGATATATGGACCTGCAGCGGAGTTTAGACCCAGACACGGCTAGTGACGTCAGACTTAACAACCGGATAGCCAAACCCATCTGTTCTCTGATTGGATAGTTAAATTTGTGATTGACATGACATTGGACAAACAGAAGAAAAATAGGGTCAAAATTCATACTTGTAACTTGCAACTTGAATGCAGTTTCACACATATTTTTTTGGCTAAGCCCACACACAAATCTTTTTTTACGCACACACAAATTCTTTTTACACATACAAATCCTGATTTACAAGTACAAAATATTTCTAACCACAATTTGAGCCCATACACGCACACGTACGCATGTACACTGACACAGACCCACCCCCAGCTTCCCGCCCCCTCCCTTCTCAAACTGATTTCCTGTTGGAGCTCAGTCTGGGGGGAGTTCTCCTCCTTCTGGGTCGCTGCTCATGTGGTCAACCGGCCAGTCAGCTGAACAGTTTTGCGTTCTTAAACGTCATGCTGCTCTGTTGTATCTTAATTGCCCCTTGGGGATAAATAAAGTCTCTCTGACTCTGATAAATCATGACACACTGCCTTCCCTGGTTAAAAGTATAGGCAACACTGGCCCTTGATTTACTTGGTATCACATTAATATCAAATTTGCGTTATCACAGCACTACCATATACTCCATTACTTATTTATGTCTTTCAAAGTGACGCTGCCTGTTTTCATATTTAAGCCTCAACCAGTTTTTCATAAAGCCGCATGTTACTAGTAAACCAATCCAAGATTACCCTAAAATAACTTAATGTATTTTGGTGCTGCAGGGCTTGTATATCATTTTCACATTACGACAAAAAACAAAACAAAACAAACAATAAAACAAAAATAGAGAAAGCGAAATCACTACAGCATAATAGGCTTGTGTGTGCTGGGGTAAACTAAACTGGCAAGAGAGTAAAACAATCCTCGGTATGCTTACCGTGACAAACCTCGTGGAAAATTATAATCTCTATATCGCCGGAGGCTTGGTGCGTAAAAGGCAGCACAATGCTGATTTCAACGTTACAAAACAAATGCAGCTCAAATGTCACGACAGACACGGGTATGGTGTCGATAGTGTGTACCGCATAATTTTGCTGTGGAGACATTTTCACTGCACCACACACAGGGGCTGGTGAGCCTGCAGCGTGAAAAACAACCCCTTCGCCGTGAATGTAACGTGACAATGAGGAAAAATGCACTAATTGATTTACAGGTGCCCATTCATCCTTTTTTCCAGCTGTCCTGGGCAACATATTCCTCTGTGGTCCATCAGAGGAACACCAAGCTGCAGGCGCCATCTTGCTTGTGTGAAACTAATAAGGCTGCATCCTTTTTCCATTCTCCTCAGCAGTTTCACCGCCCCGCAGCTCCGCTGGACCAGGCGGCCCAGCGCGATATTATCTACGCTATATAAAAATAAATAAATAAATAAAAGGCTGGTGTCACCGGACACAGCTGGGTTATTTACACACAACCCTTCTTGTTTTTCTAGAATGGTACTGGGTTTAAATCCGTCCAGGTATTTAACAGTGGACTTGACATTTACAGCTGTGTTGTCATTTTCTAGAAAAAAGCTAGCCACCGTTAGCTCCCTACACCCTTCTCGGTGCTATAACCCGGCGAAAGGCGTAGCGGTTAAACTGTTAATACTTCTCTTAACGTAAAAATCAAACATTAATGAGTAGTAGAAGAATGAAAAAAAAAAACACTCCGTGATTAATAACATCCGACATGACAGGGCCAAGATACCAACCACTGACATCTAACGGTAGGCCGCGGTAGCATTGCTGACATTCCTGGTTTGGTGGTTTATTTTGCGCAGCGACTCTGTGTGTGTACACTGCAGGTCTGCGATTAAGGTGGATTCACAGGGCATATTTTCACCTCTGTTAAAAACAGAGGACATCCATTTATAGGATTAAAGGCTGCGTGGGCCGCTCACAAGCCCTTACATCGCGTTATCTTTGGCAGCAGCACCTTCTAATAGCTCTTATGTCATCCATTAGCAGCCACGCCGTGTTGTTATGACTCCATCTAATCTGCATATGTTATTTTTTAATAGTCGTTATGAAGATTAAACACGGTGTGTGTATGGAGAGGGGGTGTCGGGGTTAGTGTTTGACAGCTACGGTGGCATAAGAGTCTGGCCCAGGTAACGGTTAGCCGCCACAGGCTGCGGTTTCTCCGCTAAACTCACCTCGGATGAAAGCGTCAAGGTCGCCGCGAGTAACAGCAGAAACGCCGCGTGCTCCCCCATACCGTCCTCCCGGTGTCCAGCAGCGCCGTTATGTTCACGATTTGTCCGTTTGCACAAAGAGAAATGTCGGAATATGCGTCGACGCAGTCCTGATCCTGCTGATCCAGCTCCCGGTGACGGCGCGAGGCTGGAGGATGTGTTTGGATTGGTGGGAGCGGGCGGAGGGAGCGCGTGTGTGTGTGCGCACGCGCTTACATGTCATTGAGAACCTTTACAATAACAACTACAACATCACCCATTTCAAATAAGATTGTGTTGCATACATTTATGCTGCAAGTCTCTAATGTCCAAACCCACGAGTGTTTTAATATTCTTTGTCCTCAGTAGGTGGCGAGACTTTCGCCGCGTTAGTTATTGATTTCCTTTTATAGGCGTAGTGTGACGGTATTCCGGAGAGGACTTTCATTTCCCAATAACACGACGTCTAAGTGGAGTGGTTTGGCTCGAGGCGCACAGAAGTTACAGAGCTCTCGAAAATGTAGCATCAGAAAGTGTTGTCAGAAGGAGCAGATCAGGACAGCAGACTAACACAGATTATCAATCGCAATCTGGGAAGTACAGATTACCTCTAGCAGCAGTCCACCCGTGGAGGAATTATGCGTTTTTTCCTGCTCTCCGCGTTTTTTGTGGTGTCCGCAGGTAAGTCTTCATGCCAATCAAAACATTTAAATGCAAAGAGATTTATGTCGTTCTCTTCTCATAAAAAGGGTACACATCAGAAATGCCAGTGTTGATTCTTCAATGTTAGCAAATCAGCACGACTTAGTGTTAAATTTATAACGCTAAGACCGGTGTAGAAATATTATTGGCACTGCTCAGTGTTAATCAATTAAGTAGGTCAGTCAATCTTCAACTTCAAAAGTGTTGATTTAACACAAAAAATCTTCACGATGTTTCTTGAGTGTTAATTCTGCATTATATTTGCTGTAAATACTTAAAAGACCTTCATCTGTTAATCGGTTGTCCGTTCCCAGGTCACACTTTCATGTCAGCTTTTAACACAAAAGTAAACTCTTGAACTTAAGAAGTTAAGACTTAATGCTAGTCGTGAGTTTTATGCTTCCCTCCCTGTTTCAGCTCATAGCTGGGTTCCCTTGACCCCTCTTGGAGGTATTCAGCAACACACTCCCAGTTTGCTTGTTTATTCTGAGTCGCATCAACGGTCCATTAAGACATCTTTGGTCAAGATGTTATGAGACTTATTCTTGGGTGGAGCAATTCTATCACACTTACAATGATACTGAAAAATTTTAAATCTTAAATCTTGGATACCATATGGAGGTTATCTTAGCAGAAAAAAATCTTACTTGTTTACTGTACATGAAAAGCTATTAATATGCTAGACAGATTGTGTTTGTGTATAGATGGAACTCAGATGGAGCTGGGACAGGGGTTTTAGTGCTCCACATGTTTGCTTTATGTGCAAAGATCCCCAGTTTGATTGCAGGAGCTCACTCTTGGCAGCCTGGATCAGAAAATCCAGTGAAGAATTTGTGCCAAATCAAACACAGATCCGTCCACCTGGGGAGTAGCCAAAAGTACTAATGTGTGACCTAGATGAAGTTAAGACCACATTCAATGAGTAACCAAATCATAAATAGTTTAAACAATTCAATTACATGTTCTGCTACAGCAATTAAAAATACCACAGTGTAAGAGCTGTTTGAAAAGCTGTTCTTTTATAATCAAAACTGGATTAAAAAAGCTCACACACATTTTTTTTGTACACACATTATCACCTTATGAAAACTACATCATACAATTTCTAATAGTCTTATTAAGACAGTTACATAATCATGTTAATTTTCGCACAGCTCTTACCTAAAAATCAGAAAGGTGAATCACTTGCGTGGGTAGAAATGCAAAGCAATAAAATCTGTAGTGCGTGACATCCTAAAAGACGTATCAAGTCAGTTCAACCTTGACTCATTCACCCAGATTCCCAGACGTGGATTAAAACTAACTCTGAACTAAAAGACTAAAACATTTCTAGTTCATGCCTTAATCTGTGAAACTTAAGTTTTAAGACTTATGAAAGCTTTAGCTCTTCCTTTATCAAAGACATTGCAATCATTTTTTGTTTTTTTAAATCATACTTTTAGCTATGAGCTAAAGTGGGAGTAACTACTGGGCTGCTGTGGTAAAGTCTATTAGATTACTTAAGGTTCACATCTTTTAACACTCATAAAAGTTACACTTTGTTTTCCTTTTTAGCAGTGAATGTTCATAGAAAGTTTTTTCACTAATGTCACATGATTGGAAATGTGTTCTTCTTCAACCGTAAACCACTGTTAAAACAACAAGGTCAAGTTCAGGTCTAACCTGTATAGGAAGGCAATCATTTGTTTTTAGTTCTTTCATTTTAGTATTTGTTTTAATTCAGTTTGTACGTAAGATTAAACAATCAATAATAAAAATCAAATTATGTGCTAAATGTGGTACAATTACATGTAGTTATATATATAAAACTCATACATTTTTAGTATTTAGTAATGACTAAACCTAATGCGAATCCTCAGAGATGCAATTTGAATGCACATATATACATTCTCCCCAAAAAATCTGAAACCTTTCTCATCAGAATCGAGAAATACTTTGATTAAAAGAATTTGATTATTTATAGATACAGAAACAAACACGCCTACTTTGTAAAATCCAGTAAAAAGTCACAGAAGACCTTTGCCTTGACTGTTTTAATTATTTTAGTTTATTGGAGATGACCTGAACTGTCAGGTCAGAGCTGTCTGTTTACATCGTCTGGTTATCATCAGCTCTTTCAGCTCTTTTCTTTCGATGTCTTTTCTTTATTCAATCTGAAGAAATGCAAACAAATTGAGGCTCAAATCTCTAACAAGGAGTGGTTGTGCAATCATGTATAGTTTCATGCCTAGAACATGTTGCTAAATTCCATGTAGCAATTGGCACAATAGAAGGGATTATAATTTGAATATAGAAATATTTAGGCAGTTATCACTTGAAGTGCAAAAGAACAACAGATGGAAAACATGAAACACACAAACAACTGTGCAGATGTACTGGAGATTTATCAGAAAGTGAAACAAGAGCAACAAAAGCAAACATGAGTGATTGTGTGGATGGTAAATAAAAATGTGGCGTTCCCAGGTGGATTGTTTTAAATGTACAGTTGTTAAATATGATGATTGTTAATATTTCACAGGGAGGAATGTACTCAGCTAAACATTACACAAGAACTACATGAAAACAACTAGTTTTAACTAGTAGTTATTTAGTTCGTTATACTCACTATAGCCTACATAAATATAACACTTTATTAAGCTATAGGCACTTGACTTTCTGCTCTTTTTGTACTATTGATGAACCCAAATCACTGAATTGTGTTTTTATGATTATGCCAGGTCTTTTAGAAGATAAAGCAAATCCTACATATCCTCACGAGAAATACTTTCATCTGAAAATGACTCTAACAGCAGAGCTGTAAAGCCCACAAGTTGTTCCTCAGTTTCTCTGTGATTATTGAACTTTTGTGAAGCAGCAAGTTCTGTGTTTTCCTAGTTTATCAAGTTTACTTTTGATAATTTAATGCAGCAGGAAAACTGACATTGTGATTCTCATAACTGGACTTATGATTGGTCATCTTTTCTGTTGCAGGTGATGACATCACTGTCACTGTCAAAGGCTTTGAGAAAGACGATGTGCTCCTGCCATGTGACTGCCCTAATAGAGATTTGAATAAGGACTTCAAGTGGCAAGTGGAAGAAGATGAGGAGAGAGGGGTGGAGAGAAAATTGATCTTCAGATATAATGATGGGACCTTAGATTTTAAAGACAACCTGTCACGCCGATATGAAACATTTTTTCATAAGGACAGCAGTAATTGTTCTGTTCTATTAAAAAACATCACAAAAGAAGACCAGGGAAAATACAGTTGTCGTTTTAATTCTCCACAATACAAACGTTTTTATGTGAATCTTGTGGTTTTTGGTAAGTCATCCATTGTGGATACCAACAGTATTTTAATACTCATGTAATTTCATAATTTTAACAAAAATCATCTCTCACCAGGGACACATATTTTTCAGCACAAGAAGACTCTTCCAAATGGCGAAGACGTTTACCAATGTGTTGTAAAGCTTGACAGCTACAAAGAGCCTAACATTCAGTGGACTTTGAATGGAACGTGTCTGTCAAATTCAACCACGACTAACATCTCTACCACATACAGCCTGGATGAAGAAACTGACGTCCACTATTTTCACAGTAGACTCGAGACTGAAAGCAACTTCCTCTCAGAGCCTAGATGTCAAGTCAATGTCACATGCCCATCTGGTAATTATTCATTTTAAATTGTTATTTCAGCAAAGATTGATCTGAGGTGTTGCCTGGTACTTTTAAAATAAAAGTGCTCTGATATTAAATGCAAAGGTAGTAACACTTATTATACAGGTCACTGTGGAACATTTCATAATATCAATTATTATAATTTTTTTTATTTCCAGCGATGAGTTCAATGTCAGGTACCAGCAAAGACCCCAACCCAGACCCCTATTTCAGGATATTGTGTAAAGGGGTCCCTGTTGTGTTGGTGCTTGGATTTTTGCTGATTTGGTGCCGTCGTGGAACGTCTCACAGTGAGTTTCGTAACGCCACGTGAACTGCATTACTGGTTAAACCAGAGTGACTCTGTTGCTCTTGCTGCAGCTTTTTATCAGCCACTAACAGTTTTGCTAGTGTTTGTTGACATTTGGCTTTGTTACTGTGTCTCTCCAATAATTTAATCTTTCATTTTCTCTTTGTTAAAGATTTTCCGGTGAGGGAAGATGTGTAAAATGGGTGTAAAATAGTGACTTCTCTCAGACGAGCTCCAAAGTGAAAATGGGAAAGTACTTTCTTCTGAGCCAAAGGAGGTGATTACTCACTGCTGATGCAATAGTGGCTGTTTGCGAAATCTAGTTTTCATCTTTTGTTCCTGCTCATGGAAACTACATCTATTTTTGGAAGCTGTGTAAAGGCTTCTTTTCTTTGATGACATGGAAAGGTGTAATTTGTTCTTCTGTAACTGTCTTTTTGGTACATGGAGCACTGTGAATGTTTTTTTTTTTTTTTAATACTTGTTTTTTTTTTCACTTTTATAAACAAGTAGGTTTAGGGTAATGTGTATAATGTATAGTTAATAGAAAAAAACCCATTCAGGTGCCATGCAAGAAATTTGTAAATGATGTTGCTTAACTCAACTGTGAAACATCACTGTACTAAGTCGCCGTGCAGCTCTGGCTTTTTGGGAATTAGTTCATCAGCCTTGAAACTGTGACCGCAGTCAGGACAGTACGCCAAAATTTGAAGAATGGAGTGTAATGAAATGTGAATGTGTGGCCTTTTTCAGCACCAAAAAGAAAAGTGTATAAACAAGAGTAAAATAAACATTTTTGTCTTGTTTTTTACAAAGTTGCTGATAATGTTTGTTTTTGTTTAACACCCTGTATAGTTTTGTATCCTGATATATTGACGTATGATTTTTAATGTCAATTCTAACATGTTTAATAACCACATACAATAAGGTTGAAGTGTTGTTCACACAATACTGACAATAGAAACTGAGTGTGATTTACATCCACACGATCTACCTGAGATCTGGTCAGATATTTTGCAACACCTTTCTATATTTTTTCAAGATTGATTTGTAAAATTAAATTCAGCAATAAAGTTTTTTAAAGTTGTTTTTTTTAAACTGCATGATGGGTAATTTTTGTCCTTTTAAGAGCTTTCATTTCTCCTTTTTCTCTTTAATGAACACATGCACACCACATGCTTCAAGAAGAACACAGATCCTGTTTTTTTTTTGTCCGGTGTAGCACACTTTCAGAGTACTCCATCACATGAAAGTCCTGCATGGAAAACTGCAGGATCCACTGAAAATTGTTCTAGTTGTGACAAAGAAACATCATGCAGTGGATGCCTGCTGTAGCTAATGTACAGTCATGTGACACAATCACATCAGGACATAATAAAAAAAAAAGATGGTTCTAAAATGAAGTAAATAAAACCTCAGATATTAAACCGTTTCGTTTTTAAGTAGACACTAAGATTCAAAAGATTGTATAACCAGTTTATCATTGTGACTTTATCAGTCTCTCACATCATGAAGAAATATTTGACCGTCTGTTTGTTGAAAATTGTTTCCATTCATTGAGGTTTGCAGGGAGTCATTCGTCCATGGCTCTTTTGAGGTCCTGCCACAGCCAGTGAGTCGAGATGAGGGCGGAACTTTCGACTGAGCCATTACAACATATTTATTCTTTTCTTTTTAAACCACTCCTTTCTAGATTTCCTCTTGTGTTTGGAATCAGATGGCCTCACATTTGACTCTAGTATATGGAGGAGTTCAAGGTGCCCAGGTTCTGTGGGTGCAAAGCAAGCTGAATTGATTGTCCCTCCATCACTGTACTTTTCACTGAGTATGAGGCAGTCAAACGTCTTCACTTTGGTCTTATCTATCCAAAGGACATTCCTCCAGAAGTCTTGTGGTTTCTTCAGGTGTGTGTCTGAGCACACCTGAATGCTCCAAACCAGCAAATTGCTCTAGTCTCTGCTCTCGCTCTCTGAGGCTCAGTTAATCTGTAGATACCACACGTCTATAGGGAGACCGGATAGTTGTAATGTGGGTCAGTTGTAACACTTCCAATTTCTCCAATCAGGGAAACATCAAGTTTCAAATGATGTGATTCATTCTATACATGCCCAATTCAGTTCTTCTATCACGTGAAAAATGAGCAAATTTTGGCAAACACAGACAATTTAAGAAGAAGAAAAGTAATTTTTATGCCAAAAAGTAATTTTTAAAAAATGTATTTCAATTTCTAATAGCATTATCTACTTTGCAGTTAAACTCCATCCATTCCCTTCCGCTTGTCCTTTTCAGGGTCACAGGGGGCGCTGGAGCCTATCCCAGCTGTCATAGGGCGAGAGGCGGGGTACACCCTGGACAGGTCGCCAGTCTGTCGCAGGGCTAACACACAGAGACAGACAACCATTCGCGCTCACATTCACACCTAGTGGCAATTTGGATTAATCAATTAACCTATCCCCACAAGCTGCATGTCTTTGGACGGTGGGAGGAAGCCGGAGTACCCGGAGGGAACCCACGCAAACACGGGGAGAACATGCAAACTCTACACAGAAAACCCCAGCCTGATGATGGAATCGAACTCAGGACCTTCTATATGGTGATATATTCTGTGTAGGTCTTTAGTGCTAATGTTTTAGCAGTTGTCTGTAATATTAGTTAGTTCATGGCTATAGGAGTCTGGGTCAGCTGTAACAATAATGCAGATGTTACAACTTACCACACTATTACTTTAACTTATTTTAAACAAGTTAGGGCAATGACATCAGCAGAGAGAGGTTCACTGGTCACCTTTGTATATGCGGTTAATGCCATTGGCAACACAATTCCTCCAATGTTTGTGTTCCGACGCATACGTTATGCAGACCACTTTGTCAGAGATGGGCCAGTAGGAAGTACTGGTAGTGGAAATAAATCAGGGTGGATGCAAGAAACAGATTTCCTCATCTTTCTGAAGCACTTTGCAAACCACACCAATGTAAGCCATGAAAAAAAGTAATTCTTCTCATGGACATTGCAATGGAATTGCACAACTACACAACTGATGCACAACTACATTTTTTCAGCTTCATTGTTATATTCAAAAGTTGGTGCAAGAGTTGTAGGTTACAATGCCCATTGAGCCAATGAGGCCAAACTCAAGGAAGACCAACCAAAATGAATGAAATATTCAATTGTTGAAAATTCCATAATTTGTTTTTTTTTTTGGTTGGAATATGTTCAAAAGCTAGATTTCTGCATTCTGACACACACACACACACACACACACACACACACACACACACACACACACACACACACACACACACACACACACAGAGCTACATAAATAGTTCTAAGTGTATTCTGGTGTTGAATAAAAAAGGTTAGATGTTAAGATTTTGTCAGAACCCTTATTTCATTGTGTTACATTTCATCCCAGCATATGTTACAACTAACCCAGACAATGGGGTTAGTTGTAATATTTCACTCTTTGTGTTTGAGACCACACCATGCAATAAGTAATTGTGCTGCAGAGAAAATAGCTGCACTATTTAATAGCAGAGACATGTAAATACTTTGCATTACATTTTGAATCCACACCTTAAAAGAGCTCCAAGCTACAACCAGAAATGTCAAAAATGTTACAACTATCCCCGGTCTCTCCTAAAGATCTGGCGGTACACACCGTTAAACCACATGCCAGTTACTACGTTTCAAGTGATGTAGAGAACACCAGGAAGTAGCACAAGCGGCTAAGTGGCTAGCATGTAGAAATGAAACCACATCTGGAAAAAGACTGACTTTCCACCCTGGGTAAGGCAGTTTGGACTGGGAAAGTGGTCAGATGCTTTTTAAGGTTAAATGCGAAAGGGCGTTTGTCGCCATGATTTAAACATAACAGGTGTAAGCTTCAGTGCATTTACGCTTTAGAGGAGTTTGCTACCTCACATCAGCAAATCTGTACAAGTGTTTTGATTCGGCTGGTGTTATGGGTAGGAGTAGGAAACTTATACACATGGCAGTACTCACGGTTTGGGGTTGTCTATGAGCTGATATGGCACACTGTGCAAACATGTATGTGATGATATTCAGACTGCGCTGTAAAGGTTACTTTGGATGAATATGATAAAAGCAAAAGGTTTCTTCATATTCGAACTTTTTTAAATGTTACATAAAATGCAAAAACTCAGCTACAAATCTTCTGCAAAGTTTCCGATGTGCGGTTTTGTTGACAGTGTTTGAGAAGTGTTGACGTGTGGTGAGATTATTGGGTGTTGATAATGTTTTGGCCGCCCCATCAATGAACAGCAACCATGGTTCAGGACAGGTGGGCCCTAGCGGGGATTTGTGACCTTTCAAGTGCTTCGAGGTGCACGGAGAAGAGGATAAAAGTTAGAAGAGCAGACTAACACATATTATAAATCACATGCTGGGAAGTACAGACTACCTCGAGCATCAGTCTACCCGTGGAGGAATCATGCGTTTTTTCCTTCTCTCCGCGTTTTTTGCGGTGTCTGCAGGTATGCACGTCTCCATGTCAGTCAAATTATTTAAATGCAAAGAGATATATGTCTTTTCCTGAAAATGTGCACAGAAATGCCAGTGTTGATTTTTCAATGTTAGAAAATCAGGACTACTTAGTGTTAAATTTCTAACCCTAACACAGTTGTAGAATATTGTTGACACTGCTCAGTATAAATCAATAAAGTCAGTCAATCTTTAAGTCAGTGTACAGTAAAAACTTGTCTTCTGTGACACGTAAATAAGAGAGGTTTGCAGAGCTGCTGGATTAAAAATATCTCACACATATTTTTTTGTACACACATTATTATCCTATGAAAACCACATCCAACCAATGTCAAATAATCTCCTATTAGTCTTATTAAGACAGTTGCATAATTATATTAACTTTGCACAGCTCTTATCTAATAGTCAAAACATTAAACACTTGAATGGGTAGAAATGCAAAGGAATACATTTTGTAACAAATGACATCCTAAAAGCCGTATCAAGGTTAGTTCAACCTTGACTCGTTCACCCAGTTTCTCAGATGTAGATTAAAGCTAACCCTGGACTAAAAGACTAACAGAGCTTCATTGCAAAACATTTCTAGTCCACGCCTTATCTGTGATAAAAAAAAAATGGACTCATAAAATTTGCAAAACACAGCAGTGCACATTCTTTTCCTTTTTAGTGGCAAAACTTTCTATAGACATTTACCGCTAATGTCTCGTGATTGGAAATGTGTTCTTCATCAACCATATCATTCCACTAAACCACTGTTTAAACAGCCTAGAGTGTTTAAAAAGAAAAAGAAAAAAGGTTGAGTTCAGGTCTAACCTATATAGGAAGGCAAAAATTTGTGTTTAGTTCTTTCATTTTATTTTATTCAATTTTTTTATTAGTATTGATTGTTTAATCTTATGTGTTAAATGTGGCAAAGTTATATTCAATTCAAACTCATAGGCTTTTAGTATTCATTAATGTCCAAACTCGAGGTGTCAAACTCATTTTACACTGCAGGCCACAAAAAGCCCACTTTGGTGTCAGCGGGCTGGATCGGTGAAGTTTCCTATTCTGTCAGTGTAAAGAAGTTGCATATTTAACTGTTTTTCAATATAAAGAAAAAGCTCCTGTAACAAAGAAAGAAATCTGTCAGCATGACTCTTTGGAGTTAAATTATAAGAAATGTGTAAAATTACGTAAAGTTGTTTTTTGTTTTTGTTTTGTTTTTTTAACTGTGAGTGAATTTTGGTCTGAGAGTGACGGAACTTGCAGCTTAGGAATCTGTCAGATGTCATCTTTCAGCACCCGACGGCATGTCTGTGTACGTGCCCTCAAGTGAACGGGGGATTTGCACTTTGTGTTCACATTTAATCTGCACACAAAGAACTGTGCAGATGTACTGGAGATTTATCAGAAAGTGAAACAAGAGTAACAAACACAAACATGAGTGATTGTGTGGATGGTAAATGAAAAATGTGGAGTTGCCGGATGATTGTTTGAAATGTACAGTTGTGAAATATGCTGATTGTTAATATTTCACAGGGAGGAATGTACTAAGCTAAACATTACACAAGAACTAGGTGAAAACAACTAGTACAGCTTTAACTATTAGTTACTTACTTAGTTTATTATACTCACTATAACCTACATAAATATAACAAACCAGCTCTGTAGTGTCAAAGAAATAAACTCCAGAAGTGAAACAGTAACTGGCAACTTACAGCAGACTGATGGCATTAACTCAAACACAGTTGATATGAAATCACAACAAACTTTTATTTTACTTGATTTATTATCATTTACATAACTGAATAACTTATTTCCTGCATTCTTTCATTTATTCACTCTTTCCACACTCTTCAATGAAAGAAAACAATATAAAGATATGTTTCTTGTTCTCTTTATTGGTATCTTTACTATTTTCCCCAAATGTTTCTGCCCAGATTTTTCAATAAATAAAATCGATGGTTGCAAATAAGAGGTCGGCCACTTCAGAACACTTGACTTTGTGCTGTTTTTGTACTATTGATGAACTCAAATCACTGAATTGTGTTTTTATGATTATGCCAAGTCTTTTAGAAGATACAGCAAATCCTACATATAATGCACAGTGGAGAGTCACTGGTTGGATTCCCACGAGAAATACTTTCATCTGAAAATGACTCTAACAGCAGAGCTGTAAAGCCCACAAGTTGTTCCTCAGTTTCTCTGTGATTATTGAACTTTTGAGAAGCAGCAAGTTCTGTGTTTTCCTATTTTGTCAAGTTTACTTTTGATAATTTAATGCAGCAGGAAAACTGACATTGTGATTCTCATAACTGGACTTATGATTGGTCATCTTTTCTGTTGCAGGTGAAGGCGTCACTGTTAAAGGCTTTGAGAAAGACGATGTGCTCCTGCCATGTGACTGCCCTAATAGAGATTTGAATAACGACTTCAAGTGGCAAGTGGAAGAAGATGAGGAGAGAGGGGTGGAGAGAAAATTGATCTTCAGATATAATGATGGGACCTTAGATTTTAAAGACAACCTGTCACACCGATATGAAACATTTTTTCATAAGGACAGCAGTAATTGTTCTGTTCTATTAAAAAACATCACAAAAGAAGACCAGGGAAAATACAGTTGTCGTTTTAATTCTCCACAATACAAACGTTTTTATGTGAATCTTGTGGTTTGTGGTAAGTTGTACATTGTGATTACCAGCAATTTTTGAATACTCATGAAATTTCATAATTTTAACAAAAATCGTCCCTCACCAGGGACACATATTTGTCAGCACAGTGAGACTCGCCCAAATGGTGGAAACATTTACCAATGTGTTGTAAAGCTTCACTGCTACAAAGAGCCTAACATTCAGTGGACTTTGAACAATGGAACGTGTCTGTCAAATTCAACCACGACTAACATCTCTACCACATACAGCCTGGATGAAGAAACTGACGTCCACTATTTTCACAGTAGACTCGAGACTGAAAGCAACTTCCTCTCAGAGCCTAGATGTCAAGTCAATGTCACATGCCCATCTGGTAATTATTCATTTTAAATTGTTATTTCATCATCATTTCTGTCAAACGATGCTGTATGAAACGTTTCTCCCGGTTAGTATCATGGTTGCTAGGCAACCTGGGCAGCGCAACGAAGGCTAGACCGTCCCATTTCACAAGCCTCTCACTTCCGCACTTCTCGTACTTATAGTACGCACCGTACTTCAAGCGTGCGGTCTCCACAGCCCTCGTCTCGGTAACAGCTTCGCCCCTTTGCTCTTTGCGGTCATCATCACTTCTGCTGTTATCAGTGTTATATCAGTGTTACCAGGCTTTCTATTTAAAGCTGGAGGCTGTGTGGGCTTAATGTGGTCAGACTTTTTATTCAAACGCTGCTACTAAATACGTTTCTATTGCAGGTCTGGTTTAAGTCGCAAATGTGGGTTTCCATGGTGACAGTGGCGCGCTACATCATCAAAGCAAAGAATTTGTGGCGATAATTTTTTTTTTTAAATTATCGAATTCTTCGAAATACTCGATGAATGCTGCAGCCCTACTTTCTTTATTTAATCTGAAGAAATGCAAACAAAGTGAGGCTCAAATCTCTAACAAGGAGTGGTTGTGCAAACATATCTTAGTTTCATGCCTAAACCAGAACACGTTGCAAAATTCCATGCTGCAATTGTCACGATGGAAGGGATTATAATTTGAATATAGAAGTATTTAGGCAGTTATCACAGGAAGTGTAAAAGAATAACAGATGGAAAACATGAAGCACAAAGAACTGTGCAGATGTACTGGAGATTTATCAGAAAGTGAAACAAGAGTAACAAACACAAACATGAGTGATTGTGTGGATGGTAAATGAAAAATGTGGAGTTGCCGGATGATTGTTTGAAATGTACAGTTGTGAAATATGCTGATTGTTAATATTTCACAGGGAGGAATGTACTAAGCTAAACATTACACAAGAACTAGGTGAAAACAACTAGTACAGCTTTAACTATTAGTTACTTACTTAGTTTATTATACTCACTATAACCTACATAAATATAACAAACCAGCTCTGTAGTGTCAAAGAAATAAACTCCAGAAGTGAAACAGTAACTGGCAACTTACAGCAGACTGATGGCATTAACTCAAACACAGTTGATATGAAATCACAACAAACTTTTATTTTACTTGATTTATTATCATTTACATAACTGAATAACTTATTTCCTGCATTCTTTCATTTATTCACTCTTTCCACACTCTTCAATGAAAGAAAACAATATAAAGATATGTTTCTTGTTCTCTTTATTGGTATCTTTACTATTTTCCCCAAATGTTTCTGCCCAGATTTTTCAATAAATAAAATCGATGGTTGCAAATAAGAGGTCAGCCACTTCAGAACACTTGACTTTGTGCTGTTTTCAAGGTTCTTTATTTGTCACATGCATAGTTATACAAGTATAACACACAGTGAAATGTAGCCTGACACGCTCCTCGACATGTGGAAAAAAATTGGGGGGGGGGTGTAGGTGTAGGTGTAGTTTTTGTACTATTGATGAACTCAAATCACTGAATTGTGTTTTTATGATTATGCCAAGTCTTTTAGAAGATACAGCAAATCCTACATATAATGCACAGTGGAGAGTCACTGGTTGGATTCCCACGAGAAATACTTTCATCTGAAAATGACTCTAACAGCAGAGCTGTAAAGCCCACAAGTTGTTCCTCAGTTTCTCTGTGATTATTGAACTTTTGAGAAGCAGCAAGTTCTGTGTTTTCCTATTTTGTCAAGTTTACTTTTGATAATTTAATGCAGCAGGAAAACTGACATTGTGATTCTCATAACTGGACTTATGATTGGTCATCTTTTCTGTTGCAGGTGAAGGCGTCACTGTTATAGGCTTTGAGAAAGACGATGTGCTCCTGCCATGTGACTGCCCTAATAGAGATTTGAATAAGGACTTCAAGTGGCAAGTGGAAAAAGATGAGGAGAGAGGGGTGGAGGCAAAATTGATCTTCAGATATAATGATGGGACCTTAGATTTTAAAGACAACCTGTCACACCGATATGAAACATTTTTTCATAAGGACAGCAGTAATTGTTCTGTTCTATTAAAAAACATCACAAAAGAAGACCAGGGAAAATACAGTTGTCGTTTTTATTCTCCACTATACAGACGTTTTGTTGTGAATCTTGTGGTTTGTGGTAAGTTGTAATTTGTGATTACCAGCAATTTTTGAATACTCATGTAATTTCATTATTTTAACAAAAATCGTCTCTCACCAGGGACACATATTTGTCAGCACAGTGAGACTCGCCCAAATGGTGGAAACGTTTACCAATGTGTTGTAAAGCTTGACTGCTACAAAGAGCCTAACATTCAGTGGACTTTGAATGGAACGTGTCTGTCAAATTCAACCACGACTAACATCTCTACCACATACAGCCTGGATGAAGAAACTGACGTCCACTATTTTCACAGTAGACTCGAGACTGAAAGCAACTTCCTCTCAGAGCCTAGATGTCAAGTCAATGTCACATGCCCATCTGGTAATCATTCATTTTAAATTGTTATTTCAGCAAAGATTGATCTGAGGTGTTGCCTGGTACTTCTACTACAATAAATGTGCTGTGACATTAAATGCAAAGACGGTAATAGTCATGATACACACAACTGTGGAACATTTCATAATATCAGTTATTGTATTTTTTTTTCTTTTTCCAGGGAATTATCTATATTCATTAACCAGCCTGGACCCCCTTTTCAGGATATTATTTAAAGGGGTCCCTGTTGTGTTGGCGCTTGGATTTTTGCTGATTTGGTACTGTCGTGGAACGTCTCACAGTGAGTTTCCTTATGCTACATTTATTGCATTACTGGTTAAACCAGAGTGACTCTGTTGCTCTTGCTGCAGCTTTTTATCAGCCACTAACAGTTTTGCTAGTGTTTGTTGACATTTGACTTTGTTACTGTGTCTCTCCAATAATTTAATCTTTCATTTTCTCTTTGTGAAGGATTTCCCAGTGACAGAAATGTGCAAAATGGTGACTTCTCTCAGACAAAAACAAACTCAGACGAGCTTTAAGTGAGGATGTGAATGTACTTTATTCTGAACCAAAGGAGGTGATTAATCACTGCTGATGCAATAGTGGCTGTTTGCGAAATCTAGTTTTCATCTTTTGTTCCTGCTCATGGAAACTACATCTATTTTGGAAGCTAAAGGGGGAGGAGTCTATTCTCTGTATGCCATTTATCAGATTTCCTTGTAAAGAGTAAAGTCTGAGCTATACAGTAGCTTGCAAAAGTATTTGGCCCCCTTGAACTTTTCCACATTGTGTCACATTACAGCCACAAACATGAATCAATTTTATTGGAATTCCACGTGAAAGACCAACACAAAGTGGTGTACACGTGAGAAATGGAACAAAAGTCATACATGATTCCAAACATTTTTTACAAATAAATAACTGCAAAGTGGGGTGTGCGTAATTATTCAGCCCCCTGAGTCAATACTTTGTAGAACCACCTTTTGCTGCAATTACAGCTGCCAGTCTTTTAGGGTATGTCTCTACCAGCTTTGCACATCTAGAGACTGAAATCCTTGCCCATTCTTCTTTGCAAAAGCCTTGAACATCCCACGGAACACTGTTCAAGCCATCATTCAGAAATGGAAGGAGTATGGCACAACTGTAAACCTACCAAGACAAGGCCGCCCACCTAAACTCACAGGCCGAACAAGGAGAGCGCTGATCAAAAATGCAGTCAAGAGGTCCATGGTGACTCTGGACGAGCTGCAGAGATCTACAGCTCAGGTGGGGGAATCTGTCCATAGGACAACTATTAGTCATGCACTGCACAAAGTTGGCCTTTATGGAAGAGTGGCAAGAAGAAAGCCATTGTTAACAGAAAACCATAAGAAGTCCCGTTTGCAGTTTGCCACAAGCCACGTGGGGGACACAGCAAACCTGTGGAAGACAGTGCTCTGGTCAGATGAGACCAGAATGGAACTTTTTGGCCAAAGTGCAAAACGCTATGTGTGGCGGAAAACTATCACTGCACATCACTCTGAACACACCATCCCCACTGTCAAATATGGTGGTGGCAGCATCATGCTCTGGGGGTGCTTCTCTTCAGCAGGGACAGGGAAGCTGGTCAGAGTTGATGGGAAGATGGATGGAGCCAAATACAGGGCAATCTTGGAAGAAAACCTCTTGGAGTCTGCAAAAGACTTGAGACTGGGGCGGAGGTTCACCTTCCAGCAGGACAACGACCCTAAACATAAAGCCAGAGCAACAATGGAACGGTTTAAAACAAAAATATCCATGTGTTAGAATGGCCCAGTCAAAGTCCAGATCTAAATCCAATCGAGAATCTGTGGCAAGATCTGAAAACTGCTGTTCACAAACGCTGTCCATCTAATCTGACTGAGCTGGAGCTGTTTTGCAAAGAAGAATGGGCAAGGATTTCAGTCTCTAGATGTGCAAAGCTGGTAGAGACATACCCTAAAAGACTGGCAGCTGTAATTGCAGCAAAAGGTGGTTCTACAAAGTATTGACTCAGGGGGCTGAATAATTACGCACACCCCACTTTTCAGTTATTTATTTGTAAAAAATGTTTGGAATCATGTCTGATTTTCATTCCACTTCTCACGTGTGCACCACTTTGTACTGGTCTTTCACGTGGAATTCCAATAAAATTGATTCATGTTTGTGGCTGTAATGTGACAAAATGTGGAAAAGTTCAAGGGAGCCGAATACTTTTGCAAGCTACTGTATATATCAGATGCCAGGTTTTGTTTTTTGTTCTTGTTTTTTTTAACCTAACTTAAATAAGTAGGTTTAGGGTAATGTGTGTATAGGAAAAAACATTCAGGAGCCAAGTAAGAAATTTGCAAATGATGTTGCTTAACTGTGAAACATCACTGTACTACGTAGCCATGCAGCTCTGGTCCCTTTTTGGGAATTAGGTCAGCAGCCTTGAATCTGTGACTGCAGTCAGGACAGTATGCCAAAATTTGACGAATGGAGAAGTGTAATGAAATGTAAATGTGTGGCCCTTTTCTGCACCAAAAAGAAAATTATATCTAAAAAAAAAAAGAGAGAGAGAGTAAAACAAACATTTTGTTCAGCAATAAAGTGTTTTTAAACTGCATGATTGGTAACTTTTATTTCCTTGTCAGATATTTCATTTCTCTTTAAAGAACCATGAACACTTGCACACCACATGCTTCAAGAAGAACACAGATCCTGTTTTTGCGTTGTTGTTGTTTTTTTGTCAAGTGTAGCACACTTTCAGTACTCCATCACATAAGAGTGATGCAAAACTGCAGTATCAACAAAAATGTTTTTGTTGTGACAAAGTAACAACATGCAGTAGATCTCTGCTGTAACTAATGTACAGTCATGCAACACAGGACATAATTTGAATGAAAAATGAAGTAAATAAAACCTCAGATATTACCTCAGTGTCATTTTTTATTGATTAAAAAATAAGCCAAATACAAAAGCATGTATATTAAATCAAGTACACACTATGATTCAAAAGATTGTATAGCCAGTTTTACTATTGTGGCTTTATCAGTCTTTCACATCACTGTGGAGAAATATTTGACCGTCTGTTTCCATTCACTGAGGTTTGCAGTCATTCATGTGTGACTCTTTTGAAGTTCTGCCACAGCCAGTGAGTCGAGATGAGGGCTGAACTTTCTACTGTGCCATTACAACATATTTATTCTTTTCTTTTTAAGCCACTCGTTACTAGATTTTTCCTGATTCTTCACATACCAACCTGGTTTTGGATCACTGCTTCAGTCTGTCATTTGTATCAGTGTTTTGTATTTCACAGAATTTTATATATTTAAGGAAAATATTGCAAAACCTTAATTGTAAAGGCTTAGTCTATAAACAGCCGTAATTTAAGTTACCAGTTGATAATGCTGTGGAATAAAAGTGTGTAAGTAAATCGTCCCCATTACTTCACTTTATTGTGTGACTTTAACAATATTAAAACAACAACAGCAACAAAGCACAAAAAACATGCATGGTGATAATTTCTGGATTTAGCATTCGCACTTAAAGACGTTTATAACAAGTAAGTATGAAAGAAAAACGAATCTTAACCTTTGGTTTTATTTTACTTGTAAAAAAAAACAAAACCCTCAAAGTTTAAATGTCACATATAGTTTCACTTCCTTGCAGCATACGTCAGCTACCACGTTCCCAGTGACGTAGAAAACACCAGGAAGTAACAGGCGGCTAAGTGGCTAGCTCGGGGCTAGCATGTAGAAATGAAATCAAATCTGGAAAAAGACTGACTTTCCACCCACGGTAAGGCAGGTTGGACTGTGAAAGCGGTTCGCTGCGATGCTTGTTAAGGTTAAATGCGAAGAGGTGTTTGTCTCCATGACGTTTATACATAATGCGAACAAGTGTAAAGCCTAAATGCACTGGAGCTTAGAGGAGTTTGCTACCTCACATCAGCAAATCCGTTCAAGTGTTTTATTTCGGTTTGTGTTAATGGGTAGAAGTAGGGAACTTATAGACATGGCAGTACTCTCGGTTTGGGGTTGTCTGTGAGCTGATATCGAACCTCCACACACTGTGCAAACATGTATGTGATGATATGGATACAAGCCTATTCAGACTGCGCTGCAAAGGTTACTTTGGATGACAATGACCAAGGCAAAGGGTCAAAAGGTTTCTTCTTTATTCCTACTTTTTAAATGTTAAATAAAATTGAACATCTCGGCTACAAATCGGCTGCAAAGTTTTAATGTGCGGCTTTGTTGACACTGTCAGAGAGGTGTCGACGTGTAGTGGTGAGATTTTTGTGTGTTTCTAATAAAAACAATGGAATCACATTTCAGGACAGGTGGACCCAGCAAAGTTTTCTGCCCTTACAAGTGTTTCCAAGGTGCAGGTAGAAGAGGATAAAAACTCAAGAAGTTAAAGCCACAGCAACACTTGCAGGTCAAAGACCAGTGTCAGAATGCCCATATTACTTTAGGCTTTGAACGTACCATGATTTTTAAAAAAATTATAAATATCAGTAGACTATACAATAGAATGCTTATAAAAAATATATTATCAATTGACCCCTCTATCCGTTTTCTTAACAACTTATCCAATTCAAGGTCACAGGACGCTGGTGCCCTTCATTGAGTGAGAATCTGGGTGCTCATGTAATAATATATCTATCGCCCTTTTTTTGTTAATATATTACTTTATAATACTTTTTTTCACCAACAATTCAGCTGATTCAGGTCAAATATATTTACTTTGAAAAATGATTAGCTTAAAAAGTCACTGATGGGAAGCCTCTTTTTTTTTCCCAGTATTTTTTTTAATTATTAATCCTTTATTTATCCAGGTAAAAATCTCATTGAGATTCAAATCTCCTTTCCAAGACTTGGCATCATGGCAGCAAAAGTCAAAACCCATACAACACATAATCCATTAGAATTATACTTATTGTTAACTATTAACTATTTCTTTAAGCACTGATCAAGTACAGAGACACTCAAGAAGCATACCATGGGTCAGCGCCGGAAAGTGGCAGCAGGGAATAACCCTTCATCTCAGAGAAACTCTGGAGTTTCTGCACAGGCTGCCAGAGTCCACAGCAGGAAGCACAACATCTGCATGGTGTCTGACTTTTTCTATCCAAACATGGGAGGAGTAGAAAGTCACATTTACCAACTCTCCCAGTGCCTGATTGAAAAGGGGCACAAGGTGGTAATTGTCACTCACGCCTACGGCAGGAGGAAGGGTGTCCGGTACCTGACCAATGGCCTGAAGGTATACTACCTGCCCCTGCAAGTGATGTACAACCAGTCCACAGCCACCACCTGCTTCCACAGTCTCCCGCTGATGCGCTGTGTGTTTGTCAGGGAGCGCATCACCGTCGTGCATGCACACAGCTCCTTTTCTGCCATGGCCCATGATGCATTGTTCCACGCTAAGACCATGGGTCTTAACACAGTAGGTGATTCAGGTAATTTCCCGTGTTTCTAACATGATGCTGTTTAAATTGCTAAAGAGTGTTTGTCATTTGCAGGTTTTCACTGACCACTCGCTCTTTGGCTTTGCTGACCTCAGCTCTGTCCTGACCAACAAGCTCCTGACTGTGTCGCTGTGTGACACCAACCACATTGTGTGTGTGTCCTACACAAGTAAGGAGAACACAGTTCTACGCGCAGCACTCGACCCAGAGATAGTGTCCGTTATTCCCAACGCTGTCGATCCTACAGACTTCACACCAGACCCCTCCCAGCGACAAGATGACAGGATCACAATTGTTGTCATCAGCCGTCTCGTCTATCGGAAAGGTACTGAGAAATTTGTTTTAGACGCTGTTGCATCTACTTGAAGCAGCAAGGTGCTATGCTGAATAGGTCACAGTCCTTTGTTCAGGCCCTCACCCTAAAACAAGTAAAAAACACATTTTTGCTATAAATTCAGTTAATTTTAGTTCGTTTTGTGAACACTCATTACAGTTTTAGTTAGTTTTCCTTTTTTTCTTTTTCTTTTTATTTCCGTTAACGAAAATGTTTTTTCACTTCTAGTTTTCGTTATTTCGTTAGTTTTCGTTAACGATAATAACCTTGGAGCCACCCAACTTTATTTTTCAAGTAGCTTAAAACTTAGGATATCTTGGTATGGTGTGTAGTGTGTCCTTACATTTGAGGAAACTGGAGAAGTGGAGGACAAAAGAATAAGTGACAGTCTTTAAAAATCTGTCTACAGCAGATGAAGAGTACCTGAAAGTGATGTGCTTAAGAAACAGGAAAAAATCCAACAGATCTGATACAGTAAGAGAGAGATGCACCTGGACCATCAGCTGATCCATGTACCTACCATTCACTGAAAACTTATCAAAAATAATGTCAGTGGAAGAGTACCAAATTACACAAGAACTGGACTGCAAATGAGTGTCAGCAGCTCTTATGGGTGAAGGATCCAAATTTGACATTTTTAGTTAAAATCATTGTTATTATGTGTGAAGACGATCGTGGCTCAAGAGTTGGGAGGTCGCCTTGTTATCGGAAGGTTGCCGGTTCGAGCCCCGGCTTGGACAGTCTCGGTCGTTGTGTCCTTGGGCAAGACACTTCACCCATTGCCTACTGGTGGTGGTCAGAGGGCCCGGTGGCGCCAGTGTCCGGCAGCCTCGCCTCTGTCAGTGCGCCCCAGGGTGGCTGTGGCTACAATGTAGCTTGCCATCACCAGTGTGTGAATGTGTGTGTGAATGGGTGGATGACTGGATATGTAAAGCGCTTTGGGGTCCTTAGGGACTAGTAAAGCGCTATATAAATACAGGCCATTTACCATTTACCAAGACGGGCAGGAGAGAGAAACAGTCATTTGTAAAACATGCTGGAAGCTCTGCTAGTTCAGGAAAAGCATCCCTGGAAAGAAAAATGTGCAATCAAACCTGGGCTTAAAGGGCACAGTATATGTAGCTCTGTTTCACTTAATAGTTTTAGAGCTACAGAAATAAAAATTCAAGTGGGGTTCCTCAAGGATCAGTTCTCGGTCCATTACTCTTTAATTCTTAGTGCTCCCACTTGGCACTTTCATAAAAAATCATAATACATCCTGTCAGTCTTGCATAGATGATACAGTTGCTCCTATCATTTACTTCTGTTCATAAACCAGTGAGCTTCGTTGATGACATTAACTTCTGGATTTCTCAAAATGTTTTAGAACTGAACAGAGACGAATCAGAATCAGGCTGCAGATGTGGCCGCGCCAAAAAGAAAACAGTGAAAGTATACACGTCAGGGACAAGGGGAGGAAAAAAAAGAACTCTACTCAAACTGGGCTCCTTACTGGGAGACCAGTTTGAGGACAGTAAAAAAACACCAGCACAAAAAAGCACATGAATATTCACATCTTACACCATGTAAAAGGACGTGACATGCAACGGGGGAGGGTATGGGGTAAGGAATGATCCGGTGCAGACAGCAGTCGTCTTGTCCTGCAGTCGCTGGACAGACCTGCTGTCTACATCAGGTGGGTAGCAAGCATCTGGGGTGTCTGGAATGGTGTAGGGTAATGAGTGTACATCTGTGTCAGTGTACGTGTGTGTGTGTGTGTGTGTGCGTATCCTGTGTTCACCCGCTTAAGCAAAAGTCAACAGTCTAAACACAGTCCCGTCATCAGGGAAGAATTTGTTGTTCCGGAGCGGCATGAGTGAGCCAGATGGTTGTTTGGGTTAATGTGAACAACTGCATCCAATTTTAATGCAGAATTACCTGAAAAATCCTTTTATTGGTTCATAAAACTCACACTGGTTTGGCCTCCCAGTGCAATAAGTTACACTACACCTAGACCTCTCAGGTTATCAGGCGTAGATCTTTTAACTGTTCTCAGAAGAAGATCAAAGCATGCCAAGAAAACTTACCATTACTGTAGATGTGTTCTTTGGAACAAGGTGCCTGCTGACCCAAGATGGCTTGCATCTGTGCCGACAAACAAAAGCACGGGCTTATTGTGTGTGTGTGTGTGTGTGTGTGTGTGTGTGTGTGTGTGTGTGTGTGTGTGTGTGTGTGTGTGTGTGTGTGAGAGTGAGAAACTTGGACTTTATCTCTTTGTAAAGTTTGTTGTTTTCACTGTCTTAAGACATTATAGACTTACTCTTATTTTGATGTATTTACCTTCTATGTTAAGAACCTCAAGGTTACATGTAATGAAATGTACTATGTAACTAAAATAGCCATTGCCTTTGCTTTCCATATGAAGTTCAGTAGAGAACTGCATCACTCTAATAGTGGAAGGAAGTCTTCACTTTCTTTCCTTCTTTGCAGGAATTGATCTTCTTGGTGGAATAATCCCGGAGCTTTGTCTCAAACATCCTTACCTCCACTTCCTGATTGGCGGAGAGGGACCAAAGAGAATTGTTCTGGAGGAAGTGAGGGAGAAATACCAACTACATGACAGGTACTGCTGGATGCGCTTATTTCCTGAGATAATGATGTCGGCATCTTTCAGGATCTATTAAAGCATGTCTAAGTATTTGTATATTAAATCGTGTCTGTGTTACAGCTTTAGTTTACTTTTCTTACCACAGGAGCAAATCTCATATAAAGAAACTTTCTGTAGTATATTGAAGAACCAACACTGTTATAGAATTTAATTAACTGGAATTTACTGCCATTGTTTTGTGTTTCCTTTACGTTTATTCAACACCTGGAAATGATTGTAGATTAGTAGATAAACCCAGGGTCAATCACTGGGTTCCTGAGTAAAGGTGCTACCACTGTGTTTTGATCTGCACAGGGTACGTCTGCTGGGCGCTCTGGAGCACAAAGATGTGCGTGGGGTTTTGGTTCAAGGCCACATCTTCCTCAACACGTCGCTCACTGAAGCGTTCTGCATGGCCATTGTGGAAGGAGCCAGCTGTGGACTGCAGGTTTGCTGCAGTTTCTGTTCCTCCAGCCATAAACCACGTTAAGTTCCACTGTGATGGGGTTAGCTGCTGTCTGACAGATCTGTCATTGATACACAAGGTCAATGATATGAAGTCCGGTAGCAGTGACTCTCGGTGTCAGGATTTCCTTATTTCACTTTAAGTGAAACAGCTTTTTTGAGATAAACACACCAAACATTTGAGAATATTTCTTTAATACAAATGGGAGAGGGCACATCTTGCTGCTACAAACATGCCACAACCTGAAGGATGGTTTAACCAGATTAGCTACATGATGTTATTAGATTGTGGGGGTAAACTTGTACATGCTTGTCATTACATGGTGCAATATTTCCCTCTAGCTTTATCATAGTATCAATTTTAACATCTTGTTTACTTACCATTTAGCGTGCCAATCTCTTAAGATAATGACATCTTCTGATGCACAACCAGTCATTTTATTGGAAACAGGCCAATATTTGACCTAAGTTGCCCCCAGTAGTCATCCGAGGGGCGACAGATCTAACACTGAATCTTTAGACCTTAAGCTCAGTTCATGTCACAAATCTAAGCAAAGAAAATGCAGATAAACTTTTAGTTTTTTATAGAATATATAATAATGTAATAATGAAAATTAGACTTTATCAAGACGAGGCACTTTCAGATCACAGAAGCAGCTCTGTGAAAGCCCATTCGGCCAAGCGGAGCCGGCACAACTCAGTTGAAGATGCTGAAGTGTTCTTGTGGCAGATTCGCCGTGGGCGTGTGCAGCTCATCTCATACCGCTGCTTAAAAAAAACTGAAGTACATGAGGGAGACATGGGAGAGGGAGGATAGACCTTTATGTAAGAGCGGCAAATGCCAGACAGCAGCTAACCGCATCACAGTGGAACTTAATGTGGTTTATCGCTGGAGGAACAGAAACTGGAAATGTCATTCTTGTTATTTCGTGACGTTAGACCTACAGATGGAAAAAAGTAACCTGAGAATCCATGAGAGAATCCTCTTACCTCCAGGTTATTTCCAAAAGAAATTACATTGGGAGCTTAATTTCTTTTGGGATGAAAATGCCTTCGAGCTAACAAACAGGCCCGTTTGTTATTCTTTCCTACTAGAGGGAATCCTCAGGTTTCATAACTATGGGGAAAAAAACGGGGAAACACACGCAGGTGGCATTTAATAACGTAATTTCTTCTTACTTTCTTAGTCAGACTGTATGATGAGTTATACCCTTTTCTGCAGATTCTTACACAGATATGCGTACAGAGATTACACAAAAAATAATTGCTTATGGGAAGACGCAATGAGTAACCACTCTTTATCTGTGATTTATTGGGACACGTAGGTTGGACATAAAGTTGAACATAAGTTGAACTGTGCCATAACACAGGGCAAGAAAGGAGACAAGCACAATGCAGCAACTTATAGTGTAAAGTGTGAATGCTGTTGGAAGAAGAAGACCAGACACCAGTGAGGGAGGATAAGAAGGACAGACGCAACAACATTGTCATCCCCTATGTAGCCGGTGTATCAGAAAAACTCAGGAGAGTTTTCTCCAAGCATGACATCCCAGTGCATTTCAGACCCAGCAACACGCTCAGACAGAAACTGGTTCACCCGAAAGACAAAACGCCAAAACACAGACTTAACAATGTGGTGTATGCTGTACAGTGCAGCGAGGAATGCCCAGACCTCTACATTGGAGAGACCAAACAGCCACTTCACAAGCGCATGGCACAACACAGAAGAGCCACCTCCACAGGACAAGACTCAGCAGTCCATCTGCATCTTAAGGATAAAGGACACTCTTTAGAGGGTGCCAATGTTCACATTTTGGACAGAGAGGACAGATGGTTTGAAAGAGGAGTGAAAGAAGCCATCTATGTCCACTGTGAGCGACCATCTTTGAACAGAGGCGGGGGTTTACGACACCAACTCTCTGCCATCTATAATCCATCATCATCATCATCATCAACTTTATTTATAAAGCACTTTAAAACAACCACAGCTGACACAAAGTGCTGTACATTGGAACTGTAAAATAAAATTACATGAGATATAAATAAAAAACAAATAAAAGAAGAGTGAAATCATTAATTAAATAACTACTGCATTAAAAAAGAAACTAAGTCTCACTGAGGTTAAAAGCCAAGGAATAAAAGTGGGTTTTAAGACGTGATTTAAAAGTGGAGATCCCTTCCCAGACGCCTTAACGCCCACTCACATCCTGGGCCATCTGATCTCAGGAATTCGCATGATAAGGTGGGGCCAGGTTTCACAATGAACACACCCGAAACTCTGGCTGATTGGGACCCACACCCAGTTTCACACCTTGGCTCAGGCGATTAGAGGATCATCAGGGGGTCCTTTTGTCCCTCTGTGGGGGGTTACTCCCACTAGGTTTATATCTGGGACTCTCCACCATTTGACCTTAGAACTGAAGAAGCCTCTCGGATGAGAGGTGAAACGTCTTCAAGCAACTTAAAGAAGTCCAGAGGCTTTTCTTTGCAAGCTCCTTTGACTACGATGACCTGGATGACTGAGAACCTTCACAGACAATGCTGTTGGATGTGTATATTTACAAAAATACCTATATACACATTTATCTTTAACACCTTGAGCTCAATCAATAATTAATCTATCAATAAAAATGTTTTTAAAGACAATTCAGTTTGTAAACATGGAATTCTTTACTCTAACTTTATTTTGTTAGTAATATTCCAGTAAAGTGGAGTTTATTTGGGAAGCTTTTGGATGTTGATTGCTGTCATATAAACTTACCAGACACTTTATTAGGTACACCTCGCAGGTACAGGGTTAGACACTGTTTTGCCTTCAGAACTGCCTAAATTCTTCATGGCACAGAAATGGATGGTGGACGTGCAGCTGTCATGATAGCATCACACAGCTGGACATCCACAACGGGAACCTCCCTTTTCTTCAAATCTCAAAGCTCAGTCCACTTGAGCTAATTGTGATGTTCAAGAAACCAGTTCGAGATGATTTGAGCTTTGTGATACTGTGTGTTATCCTACTGGAAGCACCCATGATAAGGTGGGCATGCTGTGGTCATGAAGTAATTGACATGATTACCAACAGTACTCAGTTAAGATCAGTGCTCAGCTGGTCCTCAGGGGCCAAGAAAATACCCCGACATTAGTCTGCACTGTTGATGCAAGGCAGGATAGAGGTTCTCTGACCTCTGACATCAACAAGGCATTTTCTCCCGGAGAACTCCAGAGCACGGAATATTTTCCTCTTTTTGGCTGATCAGATATTTGCTATAACAAGCAGCTGAACAGGTGTACCTAATAAAGTGGCTAGCATTTCATTTTCCATGACTCCTAATCTTTATAACTTTGTACATCTTTGACTGAAATTGTCACGTTACCATAGTGATATGAAAGTGGGTACACCCTGACATCACTGTTTGAGGTTCCAGGTACAGCAGAGCTTCCTTTTTCAGGTGTCCACAGAGCTGTGGTGCTAGTTTTAGCTTGAGGCCAAACACACACAGTGGAATTTTGCTAATAATCATTCCATGACATATTTTATACTTCAGGAAAACTTCTGTTTTTCTGTTCTCTCTTTTTTGCGTGTGTGTATGTGTTTTTCAGCATCTGTTTTTTGTCTCTGTTTTCTTAGGTGGTTAGCACTCGTGTGGGAGGCATTCCAGAGGTGTTACCTGAGGGTTTGATTACCCTGTGTGAACCCACCGTCCGTTCATTGTGCGCCGGTCTGGAAGCGGTCATCGCTCGGCAACGATTGGGCAACGTCCCGTCGCCTGCTTCCAATCACATGCGTGTGCGAAACCTCTACACCTGGAGGAATGTTGCGGAGAGGACCGAGAAAGTAGGTTCCCCAAAGACACCCACACTGGACCGTGTGCATGTAACAGCTTGTTTTACATTTTTGAAGAAAATGCTATCAAAGCATAACATTTTATTGTGGAAAATAAAAGACACAGGTGTGCCCTTTCATCACAAGGACATTTTCATAAATTGAAAACAGCAACTACTCTGAATCTTGATCAGATAACTCATTGGACGACTGCACCATCAGATAAGGCGTCCAGATTACCAGACTTTGCGTAAACATGTTTTCTCTAAACATTTCCCACAGTATCTGATTTCCAAAAAACTCTCTCTCTTGCATCATGCTTAGAAACTTGTGAGGTAAGAGATAAAAAGCTGAGGCACATCAAATTTATCTTGAGTGTCCTTTTTTTCTTTAATTGTACAACATGCTCAAACACATCTAACCTGGAGACGAGCTTTGCTCATTCATTATTTCTTACCTTTAAAAAAAAAAAAAAGCTAGCAGTGTGTTAAAGTGCACTCTGAAGTCAATGTCAGTTTGTAAGCAGAGCCCGGCCTGTGAAACATCGCGGCACATTCAGGTACAACCTGTGAACTCTCAAAACTTGTATTCAAATAGCCAGAAATGTTTTTAACATACAGAAGTTTCTGCAATCAGCCATTTTTTCTTCTTCTTTCACAGCATTTTTAAAAAATAAACACAGCAAAACAACAACAACAAAAGTCTATATCAGTATTTAGAATTTCTAAAACAAATCCAAATCTAATCCTAAAAAATGTATTCCAGTTTATGTCTAGGTGGTGGTTTTTACATGTTTAACTACTGAAGGACACTCAGGTGATCAATGTGTTTTTTCCCTGTCAGGTGTACGACAGGGTGGTCGGAGAGGAAGTTCTTCCCCTGGACAGACGGTTACGGAGGCTGAGGGCTCACTGCGGCCCCGTCGCTGGCTCCATCTTTGCGTTTGTGGCCGTGCTGGACTTCCTCTTCCTGCTGCTCCTGCAGTGGCTGATGCCTGATGGGGTCATGGATCTCGCCGTCGACGCCACAGGCCCTCAGCGACAGTGGAGACAGGAAAAGAGCCATAAAAATGAGGCTTACTCCTGATGTGCCACAGAGAGCAACAGAAACAGAAAGTTGATGACAGTGACCTCTCAGCACCTCTGCCTCTCTTCAAACTGCTTATATAAGTTTCCTATGTGATCTTCATGGTGCGGGCTAACATTTTGTTTACATTTACTCACCAAAAGGGAGTTGGTGGAAGAGACTTTTTTAAATAACTGGAATTTGTTGCACACCTTGCGAATTTATAAGCACTTTTTGAAAATGTAAAGATGACATTGAACAGAGAGGGTAAAGGGCTGGCTGCTTGTAAGCTCACAGGGAAACAAAGCTACTGTAACTTATCGAGAGACCTCAAAGTTTGTTTTTTAAATAAAATCCACTGTTTTGTGAAGCGTGTCAGAGCATGTTTGTTTATCATGAATGCCGTAGTGCAGCGGTGTACACGCTCCTACCTACTGCGGTACATTTGTGAATGAGGAAGCGTCTAAAAGTAGCTTTCATGATTGACACTCCTTTGAAACCTGCGAGCTTTTTTTTCTTCTTTTTTTTCTTTTCTTCAAATGATAAGTAAACTTTCAGAAAACCCAACGTGGGAACCAAAGTGTACTTTCTAATATATATGGCATGTGCTATGTTCTCACATGTAATTTTTGCAGATCCTGGAGAGGCATCAAACAAATATTTGTTTTGTAGATGAATCTGATTGTAAGGAAGAGTGCCAAAAAAAATCACACTTGTGAAAAAGGAGCTGATAAATAGGTGTCGCTCTTCAGGGTCAGCGACGGGGATTTGCAAGACAGAAACAAACATCATATCAAGAAGTTCAGCATGTGTTCAATGTTAAGACAACATGTTCCTGTTGGAGCTAGGGACTTTTTTTGTTAGTTTAAGGCATTTCATTTAGTTCATGTGGCAGTAATATATTTAAGGGTCTTATGGGGCTTGTCCTGGTCTGTGTGTCTTTAAGTGCTTTGTTGAAGACACCTCATGATCATTCTAGCAGCTATTGTAATGTAATGCATATACCGTTAACTCTGGCCATTCACTGGGGTGAGAGTGGGTGGAAGGTGGTAATGTGGGGGAGGTGACCAAGGGCCCAGATAAGAGAGTGAGGAAGGCCGGATTCAGGTTTGTGTATCTGGCTGGGTGAAGGAGGTGAAGGAATCTGCTGCTGTTTCGTTTTCACCATGGCTGCTGTGCAAACAGACGTTTCCCTGTGGTCGCAACCTTGGGAGAGGCCTTTGTCCATCTACGGAGGGTTGGTGTGTAACTCGCTGATGGCCGGTGAGTTTAATGTCTGTATGGTTTTTTTGCATCAGTGTTTCCAGGCCTAAAAGCTGTCCATGTGAAGTCTGATGCTGCTGTAGACAATAAAATCTGGGATGAAACCGGTTTAGCATTTTAGGGTTGGGGGTCATGTTGAGAAACCAGAAGTCATAGCTGGACTGGCTAGCTGGATCAGTCCAGGCAGTCCAGGTGGACCGATGGTAATTTTTGGTTTAAATGGGCCGATGTTTTGTTGTTGTTGTCTCCCCCCCCCCCCTAACCGTGTAAACAGTGACAGGTGGCGGATTGGATAGATGCTGGCAGACGTGTAAAAATAGCTCAATTGTTTGGTAGTGGCTATGGTGGAGCTTTCACAGATTCAGTAAAATTGGCAAGTGGTGGAAGCCAGCAGGTGGATGGGGGGAAGGGGAGGCGGAGGTGGAGTGACCCAAGGCGGCTGTCAGGTGAAATGAGCTTCAGGTAAGAAGTTATGACCTGCAGTCTGTCTGGGTCAGATATAAACCAAGTTTAGGTGCAGTTTATTTTTGTTGTGCTAACTTTTTACAGTCAGTGACGATAACTCGTACTGTGTACTAGCTAGCATGACGGAGTTTCTATACAGTTGGGTGGGTGCTATGATGTTACTGATAGTGAACTTTATTTTATTCAAGGTTAGTTAGTAGAGTTGCCTACCGTCCTGTAAAAAAACGGAATCCTCTGGTATTCAGAGTTTGTATTGAGCTGAAAATAAACGCGATTTGTCCCGTACTTCAGCTACAATAAAAAAAGAGCCGCCTCTTCTTCTCTCATTCTCCCCCTCCCTCTCTCTCCTGCTGCTACTTCAATCATGAAACTGATCAATGATCAGCTGATCGGCTTTTCTCTCTTGCTTGTTTATCTCCCGCTTTGCGCCAGAAAGAGGAAACTAGCGGGGGTCGCGTTAAACAGCAGAAGCGCCTTTAAACTTGATCAGCTGTTGTTAGAATTTATTTAATATCACTTTCTAGTATCAGCTGATGTTTGTTGGAGCCACAGCAGTAAAAGCTGCTGGTCATGATGTCGGTTTGGTTATCTGGTGAGAGGGAAACATGAAGATGAAACCAGGAGATGTCCTTACTGAATCATCAGAGCTGTCAACAGGTTTACCTTTTAGGTGACATGAATGGGTTGAAGGAAAGCTATGAACTGTTTCTGAGAGACAAATAACACCAGGATCCTTTTTTTTTATGTAGCTGACAGCTGGTAACTGTGCAGGGGCTTTTGCCATGGGGCCAGGTAGGGCATTAACAGGGAAAGGGGGGCACAAAGAAATACTTTTCTTTGTTATTCTCATTTATAATTTCTAGCTTTTAACAAATAATTATCCGAATCTTACAACCAAAGTTTTCATCTGATGTCAAATTTATAGAAATCCATTATTGTACGCAGTAAGTTTTTTTTCAGGGTCCCAACACAATTTCCTCAGAAGAAAGTACTGTACATGATGCCAATATTTTCCCACATTTTCTAGATACTGTACTAGTACTTTGTGTAAAATGCCATCAAAAAGTCAGTTAAGTTTTATTCTTTCTCACTTGTCTTTCTGTCTCCTTTCACTTTTAAAAGGTTGCCATGTTAGAAAGAATATTTTGCCCTGCCATGCTGTTTATTGATGTGGTAAATAAATAGTTTATGAAAATATCACTAAATCTGTCATTTATTATTTTTAATATTCAGTAATGGTCATGTCTCACCTCTAGTCTTCTCTGTCTTAATTTCAGGTTTCCACCATATGTTGTAGATAGTTCAGGAAGTTAACTCAACCAAGCAGTCTTTGGGTTTCGGCTAAGTACTGTTTAGAATACCAGAATAAGGAGGATGGTGTAGGTTTAAGTTTATTAGATTGATACATATATACCAACAAGACTGTGTACATCACTGTCACAACAACGTTTGTTTTCATTCAAAGGCTTTATGGTTTTTCCTATAATACCTGGTGGGCCGGTCTCTAGTCAAAATGCCTGGGCTGATTTTTTTTTTTTTGTCCCAGTCCAGCCCTGCCAGAAGTGTGTATGTATGTGGATGAGGTTACAGTGGTCTTGGTCTTTGTGCTTTCTGAATGTGGAAACATAACTAATTTGATTCTCTGTGTCTCAGACTTCTGGTCTGACAGAACTCCGCTCCATGAAGCGGCCTTTCAGGGCAGACTCCTCCACCTCAGGGCCCTTATCGCTCAGGTAATCTTAAATCTTGATTTGTACGTCGAGTACTTACAGTCTACAACCCGAAGACTTCTTGAAAAGAAGTCAAATGAAAATCCTCTGATCTCTCCCTGCAGGGCTTCCATGTTGACACAGTCACCATGGACGGGGTCACGCCACTCCACGAGGCTTGCCTCGGGGCTCGTTACGCTTGTGCCAAGTTTCTTCTGGATAATGGAGCAAATGTAAGAAGGAACAGATACATTTTTCTGTCATCAAAGAAACCCACAAGTTTTATTTTGCTTATCCTTTTTGAACTTGATGCTTGATGGAGATTATAGATCATTTGGCTATTGCCCAAAACAAATGTGAGGCCAGGCATACATTTGATTTATGTGACGTGAGATAATTAGGTCATCGCTCACTCTTGGTATTTCTTTCTTAGACAAACAAAGACTTGGAAAATGATTCTGTTTAACTTGTCTAGCATTAAGGTTTCATCAAAAGGAAAAACCCACAGAAGTATAAGAACGTCATATCGTAAACCCTCCTTTGTTGTGCTAGCATGGTCTCAAACACGTTTCAGAACCTCAAAACTTTGAAATTATGTACAGATGCACCCTAAAGAGGTTACAGAAAAGGCTACATTTTTAAAAAATATATTAAATTAAGAGCATTTGGGTTGGAATGCAGGCATTTAAAGTCTTTTTTTCCAAATAAAGATTATTTTTGCACTCATAAGATGAATTACTTTATCTGATATTTTGTATTTAGTGATAAGAATTTATGTACAGTCTCATTGCTTTGATCATACATGAAAGTGGATCCCTTCACTTTTGGTTTGAAAAGTATTTGATGGATTGAAACTCAATCCTAAACTTCACATACACTAATAAAACACTGGGGGTTGGGGGACTCTAACAATTCGTTTTATCATTGTTAAGTTGATATAAAAGACTTTGGCTTGTGTCACAAGAGAGCAAACCCAGCAAATGGACTTTAGGCCTTCATGTATTAAAAACAACCCCTATATTTAAAATTATATTAGCTTGTCCAGCTAAATAATCAGAATATTAGTGAGGGCTTATGTGTAAGTGCCCCAATAACCTCATGGATGGATGGATGTTATAAAAATGGCTGTAATTTTTAAATAGTTAATGCAGTTCTTTTGGTAAACCAATTAATTTACAGCTGAAAAAATCTGCACCTCAGTTGCTTGATTTGATTGGTTTGAGCATCGTACTCACTTTCCTGTAAATTTCACTACAGGATGCCTGAAATTGTGCAGTTCAAAAAGAGCTGAGCTCATTTGCGAACTCACAGATTCTCCCGCTTTAACACAGATTTTTGTTTTCACACGTTTTAAACCACATCTGGTGTTGTTGCTGAAGAGTTTAGATTTTACTGGAGAAAGGTCAGAGCTGAAATCTGCATGCAAAGAGGCCTTCAGTTGTTGGTTGTCTCGTGTGTTTGCTCTGTTTGAGCATTTGTGTATGTTTGTGTCACTGTTACGTTTCGGTGTTGTCAGTGTGTTGTTTTTGGCGTGACTGTTATGTGTTTCCTGTTTACTTTGAAAGTCTGTGTTATCTTAGTGTTTTCAGGTTACGTTTCCCTGTCTCGTCAGTTCTAATTTGCCCCAGCTGTGTTTCCCTCCTGTTGTCCATTTTCCTGATTGCTCCCTCTATGTATTTAAGCCCTGTGTTTCAGTGTGTCATGTTCGCGATCTCCCCCGTGTTGTAAATAGTTTGGTGTTTTGTTGTAAATAAATAGTTTGTTGTAAATAGCTGTAAATAGATTTGTCGATACTTTCGTTTTGGGATTTTGGTGGTGAGCTTTAGTGGGGTTTTTTTGTGTGGTTTTTTTTTTTTTTTTTTTTTCTTTATTTTTACTTTTTTTCGTGTTGCACTCCGGTTGCCTAGGCCGGGGTGTAACAGTCACATGCATGAATAAATAAATGAGGTACACTCCGTTCTTTTGGATGCATTTCCTCACAAACATCATTCTCAAGGCAATGGCAGTGTCAACAGATGGCGCCACACCTCTCTTCAATTCCTGCAGCAGCGGGAGCGCTGCCTGCCTCAAGCTCATCCTGCAGCACAGTGCCTCCATCCACACCACCTACCAGCTGGCATCTCCAATCCATGAGGCTGCCAAGAAAGGTACACAAAGGTATCCATTTACAAGAAATTTCTGGTTATGAATGTGGACTACATGTCAGCATTTGTCATCTTCTCCTCCAGATCACAGAGAGTGCCTGGAGCTGCTGCTGGCCCGTGGAGCTCAGATTGATCTGGAGCTGCCTGACGTTGGGACGCCACTCTACTCTGCCTGCATGGCCCGGGCTGCAGCCTGCGTAGAGGTGCTGCTGTATTCAGGTAATATAAGTCAGGAATAATCACCAGTCACACCTTTGCTTTTTGTTTGTTTCAGTCATGAAAATTAAGGCACTTCAAGGCCCAGTCTGTATAATAGTCTGATGAAGTTTTTTTTAATGAAAAACTCCACTCTTTTAATTACACAAACCAGTCTATCAAACAGTTGTTTCAGCAAACACAGTAACAGCTCTTTTATTCGCTGTATACAGTTGTAAAAGAAAGAAAGAATCAGATTTAAAAAAAACAACTTCTTGATTCTTAAACTGAGTCAGAGGTGCAATGATTAGTTAATTATTTCATTTAGTGTTTTCTCAAACGAGAGGATTTCTTCCTTTGACATAACTTAGTTGTGAAGCTTTTCTTCTGTGCCGCCTTTCATCTTTGGGACTTAAATGCTCAAACTAGACTGCATATCTTCGAGTTTGGCTCTGCTTATCAGACAAACCGAGGCACTTGAAGGTGTCAGTTGACATTTAACACGTCTGTCTTGGATTTTGCACGTTTGAAACGATAATCGCCGAGCAAAGGTGAACCAACAGGACAGAACCGTTCGTTCCAGCCATATAATATTTAAATACAGCTGACATTTTTTGTTTCTGCTGGGCTCTGAGTTACTTTTAGTGGCACGCCCTGCAGTTCCTCTCTTTCGCTTTCCATCGAAGCAGAAACTCGGTGTCACAGTTCACATCAGCACACGTTTAAAAGCTTTTCTAATCAATCCAACCTGTCAGACGTAACAGCCAGTCTCAAAACTATTCAGAGCTGTGCTTTGGATTTATTTTTGAAAACTTTTTTATTAGTAGCTAATATATAACGACGTGCTGCTTTAACAATAAATCACTTACAACACACGGATGGGTTTTAATCAGAATTGTGTGATTTGCGTGCTGTTATGTGTTGAACTCTGTTTGCATGTTTGAGCAGGAGCAGATGTTCAGATCGGATGCGGGCCGGACAGTCCTCTGCATGCTGCAGTTTTGGGGGGAGGAGCTGACGTTGTGCATCTTCTCCTGGACTTTGGAGCTGATGGGTGTCGCAGGAACGCCGAGGCGAAGACTCCTCTTGATCTGTCGAAGCCAAACAGCTCAGTGAGAGCTGCACTGCTGAGCAGAGGTGTGTTATTGTCCTGTCATTATTTCATATTGTTATTATTGTTTTACATTGTTTCTTTTTAATGGTATTTTTATATTGTTAAGCACTTTGTGCAGCATCGTCTGTGTGGAAATGTCCTATATAAATAACTTTGACCTTGACCTTTGACCTTTTTGCACTTACATAGAGGACCCTCACTTCCTTTTATTAACAGCTGTGATCTGCCTCCTGTTCCCAGGTCCCTGCTCTCTGTCTCAGCTCTGTCGCTTACGTATTCGTCGAAGTCTCGGAAAGAGTCGTCTGCACAGGGCCTCGAGCCTCTTTGTCCCTCACAGTATCAAGGACTTCCTCCTCTACCAATGACACATCTCTGCCGTCCTTTGCTTTTTTTTTTTTTTTTTTTTTTTTTTTTTGCTTTGCCATTCAAGAAGAAAGGATAAAAGGCGTCCACATTCAGAGAGTTTTCATCCATAGCTTCATAATTCAGATGCTTTTAGTATTATAATAACAGCTTTCTGAGAACTGCTCAATGAAATCTTTTGGATACAAGGGAGGGACGCTTCAGGATAAGCTCTGTTCATCCTGCAGGGACTTTAATGTATCAGGTTTTTGTATTTTTGTACTTTCTTTTCAGCGCTCATGAATTTTACATGATTCCAAAGTGTTTTTAAAGTTGAACATCGCCAATTTTACACATCAAAGTCTTTTATGTTTGGGAGTACTTGTGCATATATTAAAAATAAGTTGTATAAAAACTAGCTCCACAGGAAGCTTTGTGGATGTCATTTGAATAAGCATCAGCTGGGGGTGAAAACTGCAGATCAGACCTTTTTGTAGCTTTGTAGCAACCACAGACTGTGTGCCTATGAGTACAACACAGGAGAATTCACACCACTAATGTTAGAGAGTTGCATTCTGGGTAATGCAGGTGGCAAGTTTTGAAAAAAAACAAAAAACAAAATCTTATGTTAAAATTCTTTTTCTCATAAATGTTTCTAATGGTTTTGTAAACTTTGAATGTGGCCTGTTTTGTTCACATTTCTGTGTTTTTATTTGTGGAATCTTTCGTATTGCCGTTAGTACACGGGCCGAGGTGGTCATCACACATCGTCTCTCTGACATCACACAGAGTAAGACTGGGGTTTCTGAGCACCTCACAGGATGCTTTATAACTGCTTTAATTCTTCGTGATGCTGATTCAAAAAGGCGCCTGAAACATTCCTCATACAGTTTGGTCAGTGTTGATATGACAGCATCACACAGCTGCTGCTGATGCTTCGACTGCGCATCCATGACATAAGTCTTGCGTTACACCACATCCCATAGGTGCTCTGCTGGATTGCGATCTGGTGACTGTAGAAACTGTTTGGTCACAGTGAACCTGTTGTCATGTTCAAAAAACTAGTCTGAGATGATCTGAGCTTTGTGATATGGAGCATTAGGACAGTAACTAACTGAACTAAATCAAATAATACAATATATTACAAGGTTACAAAATAGCCCGAATAAACACAAAACACTGTAGTTATACATTTTCCAGTATATTACACATAATTAAATAGTTGAAGTTGAGGTGCTTCATATCATGTTGGCTTTATTTCTTCTGTAGAGGATGTGCTGCGGTGTGTATTTGTGTGCTTTAGATGGAGGAATTGTACTGCAAGTTAGCCACAGGCAGAAATGATTTCCTTTGTCGGTCAGTGGTGCATTTAGGGTAATCCAAGTCTTTCACTGACTGTGCTCCTGTGACTGGACCTCATGGAGTGGCTGGGAGGTACTGTCTGGCATTGTCCTTATCTTGGACAACAATACTCAGATATGCTGCAGTACGGTGGCCCCTAGAGACAAAGCACGTACAAAATACAAAACACATGCAAAATCCAAAGCACATGCAAAATACAAAACACATGCAAAAGACAAAACACATGCAAAAGACAAAACACATACAAAATCCAAAGCACATGCAAAATACAAAACACATGCAAAATACAAAACACTTACAAAATACAAAACACATGCAAAAGAGAAAACACATGCAAAATACAAAACACATGCAAAATCCAAAGCACAACGGAAGTGCTCCAGGACGCTAGGGGCAGTGTTGAGCTAGATTTGCAAAATAAACGGCAATTTTGTTGAAAACACAGGGAGATGGATACCAGCGGAAAACACCATCAAGGATAGTCACCACGCCTCATAATAAAGGTAATGTGCAAACTGTTGTTAGTTTGATTGTTTGTTTTTATTAATATGAACGCTTGGTTTATGCTTTGCTCATAGACAACTGGTTTTAAAAAATGGATAAAAGTATGAAAACGTAATGTTTTAGCGATTTCTGTCCTTTGCTAAACATCCAAAGTAGCATGCTGTGCACTTTATATACATATATATAATGAAAGTTAAGATAAAATATGTAATCTCCTGTGCATTCAGGAGTCTTAATGTAAGATGTGAAATACTTGTATTTTCTGTGGGTTGTAGTGAATCTTAATTTTGTAAAACATTTGATGGGGTCATTTTTACAGATGTACTGTCCCTTCTGTGGACACCTCTTGGCAGACAGTCCTGCCTTTTGTAATCTATGTGGTAAAAACATCAAGTTTTTAAAGGACATCACCAGCACTGTGTCGAGAAATCCTGCCCTTAGTGAAGAGGCAGCAGCTCTTCCATCTACCAGTTCCAGCATCCTGACTGGCACAACTATACAGTCTACACAGGGTAAAAAACATATTTGTATTAAATAAATCTTGTTAACTGTCCCTTCCCTAAAATTATAACTTTTTTTTTCTGTTTATAGCTGGGAAATCATTAGTGGAGTCATTCATAAAATTTCGGGATGTGAAAGAAAGGGAAAGAAAGGCATTTTTTTCAAAGAAACACCAGGAACAGAAGGAACAGAAACCAGTGAAGGTATGTCATAAACTTGAACGTGGAAGTTGACCACTTTTGTTGCTAATACAAAATCCAAATTACCTTTAGCACTGCCAAGGCATCACTGTAAACTTCCATATGCATATGAAAGGAACTGTATATATTGCAAGGGTGGCTAACTATGTCCTCTACAGCTATGGACCCCCCCGTACTATCTCTGTTTAATTTACTTTCAGGCTGATTGCTGTTCATTGCCTGTATATGGTGTGTTCAGCTAATCACAACCTTGGACATTAGTGTTGCTCGGGGAACGTCGAAGAAACTAGAAACGATCTAGTTGCCGCTCTTGGGGGTTGTAGTTCACCACTGATACAGGGCTTACAATTTTTAACCTGATCTGAATTTCTTAATTGTCAGCCTTTGGTCAACAGTCCTTCAATAATATATGCCCCCTGTTAAAACTATATTTAGTCGCTAATGTTGTCTTTTGAGTCATAGCACAGCTGGAGCACAACTACAGATCAGAAATAAAATGGAAGACCATGTAGGAACAAAGATGTAAAAACATGTTATTGTTAATCTCATTTCTAGATACAGATTGGCATCATGAGAAGGACCAGTGATGGTATAAGACCTGTTCGAGGAAAGTCACTTCCGGTTGATGTTCATTCTCACTGGTCAACTGAGCAAATCTTGTCTGCCAGCGTGAAAAAACATAAGGACTTTAACCAGGCCATGGCCGATGGACCCTATGTACTGCTATACCCTGATGCAAGGGAAGTTAGCACAATTCCTGGAACCAACACCCCTTTCACCATCCAAAAATACAAGGATGCCATAGGGAAGGCCTATCAAAGAGTAACTCTCTACATTTGTAACCATGATGACTTCTTTAATACTGGTAAGTGATTTTGATAAAGCAGTGACAATCATAAAGTTTAGATATTAAAAATAATTCAAGATTTTTCCAAAAAATGTTAATCAGAGAGTGACATGATTTTGCCACAGATTTTAAATATATTTAATTTGTGCTGCATAGCCAAAGTGTTGTATATGTTTGCTAATTGTTAGATATACCTTTCAATACATACATATATTTAAATTAGACTGTATTTTTTGAATCATTGAATATTTGCAGATTGCAACACAGAGTGTGAATCTGAAGAGGACAATGAAGTTCAAGTAAAAGTAGTAGAAAGCCCACTGTCGGACACTGTGGTTAGTCTTTTTTTTTTTTTAACGGTGTTTTGTGTGTGTGTGTGTGTGTGTGTGTGTGTGTGTGTGTGTGTGTGTGTGTGTGTGTGTGGGTGGGTGTGTGTGTGTGTGTGTGTTTGTATACACCAATATAATCAAGAAAGGTTTAAAGTTTTAAAAAGTGCTGTTAATCTTATTTTACTACTTATCAGGTATGGGATTTTCCAGATAATCACAGCACGCCGGAAAGAGCACCTTCAAGAAATAGGTAAGTTTTGTATTGTGGAGAATACAGTGCGGCGACCGTGAATAGGGTGGAGCCAAAATACATTCTTGTGTATTATATTGTAAATTCTGAAATAATTTAAATTCTTTACAGGGGGTCAAACTTGCAAACTTCTTCTGAAGTAAGACTCTGAAAAATGTCATTAATAATTATCATACAGGCTACAAACATAAATTATATTAACTGTTCATATATTTTTGATATTTAGACTCAAGGTCCCTGCTACAGGTATGTTTTGGACACAGAAATTTGTGTATTGACACACTAGACCAGTGGTTCTTAACCTTGTTGGAGGTACCGAACCCCACCAGTTTCAGATGCGCATTCACTGAACCCCTCTTTAGTGAAAAAAAAAAAAAATTCAAATTCAAGACATAGATATGTTTTTATTGGTGCACAAAATGAGCCGTGCATGTCATGGTGGAGGCTCTGCCGAACCCCTGAGACCGACTCACCGAACCCCTAGGGTTCGATCGAACCCAGGTTAAGAACCACTGCACTAGACCAATAAAATATTAGTTAACTTTAGATTTTAAGAAATGTTCTACTTTGCCCACTAAATGTTTTTCATTGCAGCACATACACAAGTGTTTATGCACCGATTGTAATTGATAGTGACTCAGACAAAGAAGTTCTCATCGAAAAGGATGAGAGTGAAACACAAAGGTAAGTATACATTTAAATGTGAGAATGTAAATATGATAAAAGTGAGTAATAACATCCTCATTTTATGTGATATTTAATAATTTTTTTATGTTCTAGTACAAATGGCCTGTCTGCTGCAGAAGTACTCGAAGAGCTGGCGTCTAAGACAATAAAAACATCTGTCAGCAGATTTAATATAAACAGGGCAAATGTTTGGGATGGAGCATCTCGGGGCTTTAGACGTGTGTCTTACAACCCAACTGATGATATACTTGTGAAGTTCAGCGATGATGCAGGACAGCGTGAAGATGGAATGGATAATGGTGGTCCTAAACGTGAATTTTTGACATTATTAATGAAATGCCTTAGATCGCGACGAATCTTTGATGGACCTGAGGACAGCAAATTTCTTACATTTGACAGCGCTGGTGAGAAATTTATACCATCTGACTATAAAATTAAATTAATACATTCTGAAGTTAAGCTTGGATGATTAATTTTTTATTAAAATAAAAAGGCATATAATTTAAAGCATTATTTTAGCATAACTAACTAAATAAATCCATTACCAGCTGCAAGAGAGGATGAATATTTCCTTACTGGCAGAATGATTGCCACATCATTGGTACATGGTGGTCCAGGGCCTGCCTTCCTCTCCAAGACACTCTACCAGCATCTGATTGGGACAACAAAGTCTGATGTGGTGGAGGTCACGATTGAAGATGTAACTGATGAAGCTACAAAAGCTTTTCTGTTGGAAGTATGTTGATTTAAATATTCGATTGTAAAACTACAATTTCCTTTGTTATCACAAAGCTTGATGTGTTAATTGCACATTGGACTGTAACGCTGTGCTCCATAGTAGTTGTAATTTTAATCAACATGCTAAGTGTACCAATGTTTGTTAATTATGAACAAAGATAAATGTTTGACTTTAAGTAGAGGAGTAGAAAACAATACCAGAATAACATGCTTTAAAATATAGACCAAACATTGAAGTGCACTAGTAATTATATTTAAAATGATTTTGATGTGAACGTCATGGACAACAACCTTGTGATACTGCAATTTTCTTTTTTTTATTATGTAAACACTAGATATCCAATGCTGCAACGCTGAAGGAACTCCATGGGTGCATTGAAATGCATTGCAGCTTATTGCAGACAGCTGGCTGCTATGTATTTCCGGACTCTTTAGATGGTAAAGGCAACATCATTAAGGACTACCTTAAGTGGTACATCATATACCGCAACCACTTCTCAATCCAAAGGTAACATATTTGTAAGTATTTGGACTGATACTAAATAATGGGGCAATGTAGCTACAGTATTTTAATAATAGTTTTTTAACAAAATTGTTTTTTAAACCATAAGCAACACTATAATGAATTGATAACAAACCACAGCTACAGAAGCCGCCTATTCTTTTGACCAAATTTTTTTTCGAATAATATGTATGTTTCTGCTTAATTTTACAGTTTTGCATCTTCCCTTTTTACTTATAGTTTCCATGGCTAATTATACTTTGAGCCTAATGTTTGCAAAAAGTTTTTGAGTTATCATGCATGTGCTTTACTCAGTATGGAAAAAATCATGTGAAGCTGCGAGGACAGAGATCAAATTTCAAACTTTTAAACACTTATTCTATTAGAATTCTTGTTACTTATCAGTCCCCGCATAAAACTGGATAAAGCTGCAAACACAAGTTCAGCCAGTGACCATGTTTAGGCAGGTACTTTAAAAAAATGCAGTGCAAATTTGATTTTTGCAGGTGGTTTGATCTTTTACATTATTGATTTTATTGAGAATAAACCGTACTGTAACGTTCACAAGAACCAGACGGTTGGGGTCTCAGTTTGTCCGTTTATTCGGCACATAAGCCAGCGGGTTGTTAACTCAGGGGGAAGCGCTCTCGAACTACACCTCTCTTCAGCCTGGCACACACACAGAACAACCAGGTCACCCCACCCCTTCCTGTACACCACCCTCACTACTTCCTGCAGCCCAACCAAACATGAATCTTAAAGGAACAACAACAGTGTGCAGAGAAAACCAACATGTCACTGTCCAGTAACACTTAACCATCGTTACAGTACTGTACTGACTGAAAATGCATTTGCAACATTGTGGCTGAAGTAACTTAAGCTCCAGTTTCCAACATTCACTTGCTGATGAATAGAAATGCAGATGGTAAAATATAAATTCGGAAGGTGGCATGGTGGAGCAATGGATAAAACATCAGACTGGGATTCAGAAGGTAGCACGTTCGATGAGAGCCCACACACCAGGTGTGTCCTTGAGTAAGACAGCCAGCACTAACTCACTGCTCACCCCAAGGGTGATGGGTTAAATGCTGAGATCTAATTTCCCCCTAGGATCAATAAAGTCTGTAAGAGCCAAAGTCAATGTTTATGTTTTTCCTTTTTTGTTTTGGTGGCACAGGTGTATAGCTTTACCTGCGTCTCAGGTGATGGTATGTGGGTGTGGTCACAGTCTATTTACCTGATGTCGGTGTTCGCAGCAGGTGTGTTGGGTGAGTGGTTTGTGGGCAAACTTTTCTGTTGACCGTCATTTTTTGGCACACCAGTTAATCCATGCGCTAGTTGGAAATTGATTGAAAGCGCAAATGTTTGTTCTTGTTTTGTTCTTAAAATAAATGCGCAAAGTACAAGTTCGACTCATTATGGATTATTGGAGGCGCGTCACAGGGACACAACCAACTCAGCCGGCCGCGGCTTTATTTACGGATGAAAGTCGCAACAAAGTCTGTAAAATTCATTGTGCTTTCGGAATAATTAAAATAAAACATTCAAAAAGTGTTTTTCATTTTTTTATTGTAGTGCTGATGACAATTTTCCCCTTATAGATTTAAGGATGGCCTCGCAACACTTGGTGTAATCCATGCCCTGCAGCAGCATCCTTTGTTGTTCCAACCCTTCATGTGCTCAAGACCTGGGGCCCGTTCTTCGTACCTCGCTAAGTAAGTTAGCTGGATTAGATTGTTGACGATTTCGCGTGATCCTGGATCGTTCGGTTCCCCGAAGCTCATCCGGGACTTGCTGTCATAGCAACAGAGCCGTAAGCGTAAACCTGCTCGGGAGCAGGTTTACTTTATGTAAACAGGATTAGATCGCGGGCACGCAGGTATGTCCGCTTCATTTATACGAAAGCAACAGCGATATTCCACCACTGTTTCACCATAAATAAATAATATCAATGTAACTGAAGATAATGCAGCACCTGATCCTTTTATTGATTTCACACAGATACATACAGGTCATTTCCTAAAAAAGGGAAATGTACTATTAACATTCTATTACATGTATGTGATTATTACAGATGTAATTCATATTTCAGAGTAGTAATTGTAAATTACTTCGTGTAATCAAGATGAGAGACCACGGCTATAAAAGCGAAGGTGGATTTGGGAAGCCTGTCGCAGCCATGTCCTGTCCGTATACGCGAGCAGCCCATTGCGGAAGGTGCAAGATTGATAAGGAGAGTTTTCAGAATTCAGCGTATATTGCGGGACAGACAGGATCCTTTAGCTCAGCGCGACAGTGTGCTCATAGAGAGATATCGATTTTCCCGTGAGGGTATTATTCACTTAACCAACTTGTTGACGAGGGGGTGCAGGACCACCACCTGTCTTTTTTTGCTCTGCCCTTTTCTTGGTTGCTGTTATAAACAAACAAACAGATTATTTCAGGCTCTCTTTCCAAGAGACGAAAAGCAATATAAGTGATAAATATTACCATTCTGTAGAATATTCTTATATTTCCCTTTTACTTGTTCCCATGTTCTAGTGGGTCCTGTTGTGGCGCTAATGTGAAAGGGGATATAATATAACATAATGTAATATAATATAATGTAATATAATATTGGATAATATAGTGTGATATGATAAATCTACCCTACCACCTACTGGTGTTGGCCAGAGGGGCCGATGGCGCGATATGGCAGCCTGGCTTCTGTCCCAGGGCAGCTGTGACAGCTACCAGTGTGTGAATGTGAGAGTGACTGAATAGTGGCATTGTAAAGCGCTTTGGGTGCCTTGAAAAGCGCTATATAAATCCAATATATTATTATTATTATTATTAAATTACTTACGAGTTTAATTTGTCAGCAACTTTCTGCCAGCCCTCTCTCCTTGCTTTTGCAGCCTTTGCAGTGTTCCCTTGCGTTCTGATTAAACTCTGAAACTCCTGAAATCCCTCACTCAGGAGTTCTTGCTCTGCTGCCGAAAAATACCGAGCCGAGCGCACTCCTTCGACATTTTCGCCGACCAATCAGAGGGTTGCCGATCAATGTTTCTACTATCGATGCGTAGCCCCTTTTATGACACCCAGTGATGTCACATTACTGCGTCCAGCTGTACTAATCGTCAACAACAGGTGTGTTCGGGGAACCGGATTAGCGAGCTCACGGTTAGCGCGATGATTTGATCTTGGATGTGTCATTTGATCTTGGATGTAGTAAGCGACGTTCTTCGTACGGGACGTACAGTCACTCTCACATTCACACACTGGTGGAGGCAGCTACGGTTGTAGCCACAGCTGCCCTGGGGCAGACTGACAGAAGCGAGGCTGCCATATTGCGCCATCGGCCCCTCTGGCCAACACCAGTAGGCGGTAGGGTAGATTTATTATATTACACTATATTATCCAATATTATATTACATTATATTATATTGTTATATTATATCCTCTTTCACATTAGAGCCACAACAGGACCCACTAGAACATGGGAACAAGTAAAAGTGAAATATAAGAATATTCTACAGAATGGTAATATTTATCACTTATATTGCTTTTCGTCTCTTGGAAAGAGAGCCTGAAATAATCTGTTTGTTTGTTTATAACAGCAACCAAGAAAAGGGCAGAGCAAAAAAAGACAGGTGGTGGTCCTGCACCCCCTCGTCAACAAGTTGGTTAAGTAAATAATATCCTCACGGGAAAATCGATATCTCTCAATGAGCACACTGTCGCGCTGAGCTAAAGGATCCTGGCCCTGTTTCAGGAAGCCGGTTTAGTGGAAAAACTGAGTAAGTATACCCTGAGTTAACGAAAACTCTGGGTTTTCGGTTTCACAAAGCGAGTTCAGCTGCAGCCTGAGTGAGTCACTATGACGACACACTCCGTGAAGCTAACCTGCCCCCTAGCAGGTTTACTACAACTAACCCTGACTGTCTCCGCCCCTTTGTCGGAAACCTGACAGTAGGAAGTGTCGGACATGGCGTGCCACTTCCTTGAAGAGCCAGTAGATCGTGAAGCCCAAATTCTCCGCAGAGCTCTCCGCCGGGAGAGAGTGATCAGAGCGCGTTTGGACATTTTATCATTTCCTGATGATTTTCTGTGCGAACGTTACCGTTTCTCAGCACAATCTATAATTTATTTGGATAACATCCTCAGGCCATATATTACGCATGTGACACATCGCGGACATGCTCTCAGTTCATTGCATATTATTTGTATTGCACTTCGGTTTCTTGCAAACGGGAGCTTTCTGTATAATATTGGTGACGCTGAGCACGTTTCCAAGGCTACCGTCTGTCGGGCAGTCAGGAATGTTACAGTTGCACTGAAACGTCTCCTGTACTCGTCTGTGGTGTTCCCCGGTCACAGACCCACAAGATTTATCAAAGAGGGATGCCACAAAATTGCAGGTATCAGGATGAACAAAACTTAATTTATGATGTGGTGATACTTGGACTACTACTTAAATTGCACATTTATTTTCAGGGTTCCCAGGCGTGATTGGCTATACAGATGGCACTCACATTCCAATCATTGCTCCTTCAGTAAATGAAGGAGACTATGTGAACAGGAAGTCTTTCCACAGCATTAATGTACAGGTACATAGTTCCCTGTAGCATGTCAAACTAACAAATTATTTCATTATAGTAATGGATGCTAATTTGTGTTCTCTGCACTGTGAAGATCATATGTGATGCTGCCAACATTATCACAAATGTGGAAGCCAAGTGGCCAGGCTCTGTCCATGACTCACAAATATTCCGTGAATGTACACTGAGCACAAAATTTGGACATGGTGAGTTGAGAATACTTTAAAATATATAAAGACCAATTGCTTCAGGGACATTTGAACTGAAGTGTACCCTTCTGTCTTAGGAGAGTTCACTGGCTACTTGCTTGGTGATAGGGGGTATCCATGTTTACCCTATTTGCTTACCCCGACCCTGAACCGGGCCCACAGCAGCGATATAATCTGGCTAATTGCAGGACAAGAGCCAGAATTGAAATGACTATCGGAATGCTTAAGGCCCGGTTCCAGTGCCTGCAAAGACTCAGGGTCACCCCAGAAAGGGCATGTGACATTATTGTGGCATGTGTGATTCTTCACAACATTGCCACAATTAGAGGAGAACACTGTCCTTCTGAACCAAACATCAGCAGTGATCCAAACCATGAACATCCTGACCCTCCCACGGACATACAAGATGGAAGAGCAGTCAGAGACACCATATGTCACAATCATTTCTTTTGACCCATCACCTCAACATGTTGAAAGAAGAATAAACAGATTTTTTGTTCAACTGGCTTTATTGGTCGCCTGTATTTCCTGTACACAAAGTATTAAAAGATGTAAACCTCATAAAGTGTCTCTGTTGCTTCCTCCTCTGTAACAGCTGTCAATGTTTCTTCATTATTTTCCTGTAGTAAAGAAATAAACAACATTGCTGTTCTACTGTAAACTCATATAATCTGTGGAGTATTACTCACAACTGCATGTTGGTCTGGCTCAACAGGAGGCTGCACCAGATGCAGTACACCATCACCATCAACTGATAGAATATGAGGTTTATACAGGTCACTTATAACTTACAAGGGACCAAATGGCAATTAACAAACATACCAAGCACCTTACACTTCATTGTCATTATGCTCTCAAAGACAACCAAGGCTGAGGGAAGGCAAAATCAGTCGGAAAATAACTTCACTACAAAATAATCCATTATGGTAAAGAGTTTATCAAATGAATGTGTCGCACTGCAAAGGTGACTGTGAAGAAAGGATGTATGCACATCATGTATTATTTTGAATTTACCCCTTATGTAGGCACTTGTGTCTTGCGGGGTTATTGCCTCAGAGGATGTCCCCGCAGAGATGCCTTCGGCCACAGGGTGCCCACTGTTTTGGCTGAGGGCCAACTGCTCAGCCTCTGTGAGTGGTGGTGGTGGAGGACCCCCACCTGTTTTTCGGGCCTCTGCTTTTTTTCTGTTGGCTATAACGGGCCACATTTGAGCATACAGAGTAAGCAAATATGTACTTGTAATGTGCTCAGATAATTTCAATAAGTGCTTACAGAAAGAAAATTAATGTAGCCTCTAACTGCAATTGATTTACATGGGACAAACAGACCAAGCACTATGGCTCATAATACAATTACACCTCACCTGTTTGGACTATATTTTTATATTTCATTTTTACTTGCTGCCAGGCACGTTTGGGGCCTGTTGGGTTGCACCTGCGCTCACATCACATCACAAAATAAAATGTATAAAATAACAAATAAAATAACATATGATAAAATAACGTGTTAAATGGGTGGAAATCCCTCGATCAATGTTTAAATTAACACTCACGCATTGACTCTGTCGGCTATGTTTTGCCATGCATGCTTTTGCAGCTGTGGCTGTGTTCCTTTTTTTCGCGGAATTTGCATGTTATCGGCATATGCTGCCATCAGAATTTCGGCCTCAAGCGCTGTGAAATACATTGACCGCGCCTTCTTTCCCTCCGTCTCCATGGTGACTCGCTTAATCTGTGCTCCGCTTATCAGGGCTTTATGTATCCTCGTCCGCGCGCTTCACTTGGGGTTAAAGCAACTCCGCGTTGACTGAACTAATTGTTATCAGCCTTTCTGAAACGGAATATTCCGAGTTGGACAGTTCGGGGTTACTCAACCGTGAGTGTCGTTTTTCACTCTGAGTTTTCCAAACCGGCTTCCTGAAACAGGGCCCCTGTCTGTCCCGCAATATACGCTGAATTCTGAGGACTCTCCTTATCAATCTTGCACCTTCCGCAATGGGTTGCTCGCGTAAACGGACAGGACATGGCTGCGACAGGCTTCCCAAATCCACCTTGGCTTTTATAGCCGTGGTCTCTCATCTTGATTACACGAAGTAATTTACAATTACTACTCTGAAATATGAATTACATCTGTAATAATCACATACATGTAATAGAATGTTAATAGTACATTTCCCTTTTTTAGGAAATGACCTGTATGTATCTGTGTGAAATCAATAAAAGGATCAAGTGCTGCATTATCTTCAGTTACATTGATGTTATTTATTTATCGCTGTTGCTTTCGTATAAATGAAGCGGACATACCTGCGTGGCCGCGATCTAATCCTGTTTACATAAAGTAAACCTGCTCCCGAGCAGGTTTACGCTTACGGCTCTGTTGCTATGACAGCAAGTCCCGGATGAGCTTCGGGGAACCGACTGATCCAGGATCACGCGAAATCGTCAACAATCTAATCCGGCTAACCTACTTAGCGAGGTACGAAGAACGGGCCCCAGAGCCGCTGACATCTGATTTTTTAGAGGACATGTTTGCTGTGGTCCTGAGCGAACCTGGCAGTTCAAGACGGCAGGAAGAAACCAGGGTGCTTGGATTCTGGCGAGACTATCTGATAGACGCTGAAGGTTTGTTTAATACAAAACTTGTACTGCAAACAAATTTCTACGATCAGTGAAAACCAATAAAGCAGCTCTTTCATGAATATTACTTTTATGATATATATTTTTTAAGTTTAAACTGTCAGGTGATATTTCTGCTATAGAACAGAAGCACTTTTTTTGTCTTTTAGCAGTTGAATCTCATCCCTTGGGGGATGAATGTGCTGCCAGCAGTGGCTATTGGGGAGCTACCTAGCATGAACAAAACAATAATAACAGAGTCAAATTATCACCTTTACAGTTTCTGTTTAAAATGGAAAAATTGTACCGCAATAGTAAGTCACCACAGAGCTGCTGTTTTATATATTTTTTTATATTGAACTGGTATGGGTGTTTGTGCTATTAATCTTGGAAAAACAGTAAAAACATAACACTTTGGAACATTTGAGGATCCAAGTTTCTGATATTCTGCTTTGTATTTGGAATTATTATAAAATAAAGAATTATCTTTAGCTACATTCTATTTAATTATAGATACCAAAACAGCAGTCTCCCTACAAGACATCCTGATGTTTGCCACGGGCCTAAACAGCATTCCACCAGCTGGAATGGAACCAAGACCAAGATTGCTGTTTGGTGATGCATCACGTTTCCCAATTGGGAAAACATGTGCAAACACCATTGTGATACCAATGGCTCAGTCATATAAGCAGTTCCAGGATGATATGGACTTTGGAATATTAAACTCTCCTGGTTTTGGTCTGTATTGATCGACTTACAGTTTGATCCTCACACTGTAATATAGTCCTCATTTCAACTGTGTTTTTGTTCTTATACAAAAAGGTTTGTTTAAAGAAATTGGCTAGATATCTGTTGGGCCAAGGCCTTTGTTTTAGTTACAATGCTAAAGTAAATGTCTGTGATTTGAAAGGATTACTTTTTAGTACCCTTAGCTTTAGAATTCCCTTTACTACTATCCAGCATTTAGAAAAGATATATTCATAGATATTGTACATTTTACACAATTTCTATTTCAGTGCAAAGTGTAATTTGCCTTGTTAACGTTAACAATAAATCTTATTACTTAAATTAGAGTGTTTTTACTCCTTTATTTTATATCAACCTGTATTAATAAAGCTAATAATACCAACACGTGTCTTGCATTTAAGGTGGAGGTTAAGAGAGTCTTCACAATATCATCTGTTAGGATAAATAATTTATTTGATCTCATCGTCACAACTGATATTCTTATTTGGAAAAACACAAAGGCTATTTTTTAAGTGACTATAAACTGATGAACTATAATTGTGATCTACTTGAAGCAAAAAACATTTTTTTTTGCCTTAACAAAAGTGCAGGTGGTGCATTATTATAACCACAAAGTGGAATCCACAGTTCTGGGATGTGTGGGAACCTTGGCATTACAACCCAGCAAGTCCTTTTAGTCTGATGTAGTTCTCCACACAAGATTCCAATGTCTGTGATGAACTGAAGCCACTGTTTAGTCCTTCAAAATATTCCTGTAGGTGAGGGTCTCCACAGAAATCGGGAGTTGAACTCATCCTGAACTGGCTCAGCTCTTGATGTCCAACTGCAAGGCCACAGTCGCGTCCACCAAACCTAAAAGTTTGTACAAGGAAAATTTTTACTATTAAAATACTAAGAAAACGCTACAACATCCTTGTCTCTGTAGGGGGGGGGGGGAATTATGCTTAAAGTGAACATATGCTTTTACTTAAGACCACTGGCTGTATTATGGCATTGAATAGACTAGAAGGTGGTCAGAGTTCCTGTAACTACCTGTCTTGAACAATTGACTTGCTGAAAACATTGGCAGATTTTTGTCATGTATTTAAGGAGATAATATAAAACGGCTTTTCATAAATTTTAGCACTGGAATCAACATGTGAAAAAAGTAGACCTATTTAGTCCAAATTTTGGGTGGTACAAACACTGTGGTGTCTGTTTTTTATGACCATACAGTAAAAGAAGACTATATGATCAAGTGCATAGATCAGTGCGCCCCAGGGTGACTGTGGCTACAATGTAGCTTGCCATCACCAGTGTGTGAATGTGTGTGTGAATGGGTGGATGACTGTTTGTGTAAAGCGCTTTGGGGTCCTTAGGGACTAGTAAAGCGCTATACAAATACAGGACATTTACCATTTAGAGATTAAAAGGTGCTAAAAAAAATGTCATTTTTGTGATTTCTACTTAAATTACAGACTTTTGATTTTTCACATTTTAAATTGACAAGAGTGATACAAACCTATGAGGCAGGTAATACATCACATCCGGTTTACCAGATGGACAGCGTGACTGGCTAACTGGACGGATCAGGTGCGTGTTCCACTTTCTTTTGCATTCATCCAGATCCCTCTGAAGCACAGCCATGAAAATGAAGCGCACCAAGCACATGTGTTCATGACTACCATTAAAGAGGTGCATTTCCTTCATGTCACTCAAAAGGTCCATCCAGAACTGTGTTCTAGAAGAGACAAAAACATACCATCAGTTCAAAATCACTATCCTTCAAAGCCTCACTATTTCTTACGTTTATGAAACTGTTTCTTGAGTTGATGTAAAGTGCGTGCATTTTGGATTTCTATTCATCTCACTTTCTTTATTGACAGTTTAAATTTTCTATCTTATACTTGGCTACACATTGAAGCTATAAAGGAAAGGTGGTGTAATACAAATCAAGGCTTCTGCATCACAGACTATATATTACAGCCACACTTTTATTTGCTTAATATAGTTGTTTCTTGAAAAATTTTAAAACCTACCGCTGTTTTCTGAAGTACGACCACCAGCTTTCAATTCTTTGATTTGTTATTGAAGATCCATACATATGACTGGCAGCTCCTGCAAAAAAATCCTGATGAGATGACCGTAAGGCACAATGCATTGCTGCCATCGTCCCATTTTCAGTGCCGCAGTATGTGCGAAGTCGCACTGGTATGACTCCAAACTCTGAAGCACACTGAACGTAGTGTTGAGCTATGACTTCTGGGTTGCTGTTAGTTGCTCCGCAAACCAACCATAATATCTTCCGCGAATAGCCATCAATACAACCACTGATAGTCAAACCATATGGCTTTAATTTGTCATATCCATCAACATGCCAAGTGTGGTTTGGTCCAGGTGAATCGTAAACTCTTCGTAAAAACTTTTTCTTTGAGCGCTTTTGGACTCCAGATGGGTCGAGCTCTGCCATCATCACCATTACATCATGCCTTTTCACAGAAAGATGGTGTTTCTGACGCAGTGTCTGCCACATTGAACGGTATCCATAATGTTGACCAGGTCCCTTCAGCTCTTCTATTATTGCAGCACAAATCAAGGCCTGAGTTGAGTAATGTTTTTTGCGGGACAGTGATAAACTTCTTAATCTACTTTTAAGTGTGGTCAGACTGATCTTCTGTTTATGTTTTGAGGCCAAAATGTCCAATGTTTCATTATAGGAGTAACCGTCTCTGAAATATTTCTGAATGAGGTCTTCAATGGAAATGTTTTCTTGAATTGATCCTTATAAACAGAAAAAAAATAAGATGGGAAATGGTAAAATAGATCATCAGACAAGAAATGTGCAGTTTTAAATAACAATGACATTTAAAAACCAATGTATTGTCTCATTATTAAACGAAATTAATATGTTGCTTCTTTGGGCCTCAGTAAATTCAAGACAAATAAAGTCTACAACTATAACCCTAACCTGGACGACTAAGAATCTTCACAGATATATACCTTACTGGTTTAAATGATTGCAAAATAATGTGTATGCAATTTATATAACATAAAAATAATATAGTAAATAAGGACTGCATTCAAATGTAAATAAACTGTAAACAGCCAAATGGCAGCTTTGTGAACTGGTTCAGACAACCTTTTTTATATATGTTATTTGTGAAATACTTACTGTTGTTGACAAACGCCAAAAACTCAATATGTTTGCCACATGAACCGCAGAACTTGACAACTTCTCTCACGTTATGGCCACAATATGGACAAAACATTCTTACCCTGAAACAAACAGCATTTTTCTTTTAAAATGGAGTATTAAAACGGAAAAGGGCAGACCTAAGCTAAAGTGTATATACACAGACGCATTTCCAACACAACAGCTACGTTGCTAGCGTAAAACTGAACTTCCAAAACACAACTACCTAGATAACTTAAATTACACAATTGAGAGCATATGTGTATTAGTTGTTGATTTATACACAAACACTAATATATATTCAAATAATTTAAAAAAAAGGTTCATTTACCTTTTACTGCCACACACCAAATCCGGTCATTAGAAACTTCATGGCTTATGTAGCCACTAGGTAACAAAAACTCAACACTGCCCCTAGCGTCCTGGAGCACTTCCGTTGTGCTTTGTATTTTGCATGTGTTTTGTCTTTTGCATGTGTTTTGTCTTTTGCATGTGCTTTGTATTTTGCATGTGTTTTGTATTTTGCATGTGTTTTGTATTTTGTATGTGTTTTGTCTTTTGCATGTGTTTTGTATTTTGCATGTGTTTTGTATTTTGTAAGTGTTTTGTATTTTGCATGTGTTTTGTATTTTGCATGTGTTTTGTATTTTGTAAGTGTTTTGTATTTTGCATGTGCTATGGGTTTTGCATGTGTTTTGTATTTTGCATGTGCTTTGGATTTTGCATGTGTTTTGTATTTTGTACGTGCTTTGTCTCTAGGGGCCACCGTACTGCAGGATGTTGGTACCAACAAGCCCAAGAAAATATCCGCGCACCAATAATCCCCAGCAGCCTTAATCAATGATACATCATCTGAATGTTGCAGCAGAATTCCCATCAGTCCAGGAAACATTTTTTAAATCTTCTGTTGTCCAGTTTTGATGATCTTGAGTCAATTCTAGCTTGATGTGTTCTCCTGCTGCTGTTGCTCGTCTGCTACATTTCACTGTGGATTCAAGGATGTTCTGCATTTCTTTGTCTTCTCTGAGTCACTGTTGCCTTCCTATCAGCTTGAAACTGTCTGATTATTCACCTCTGAAATCACCGAGACATTTTCCCCAAGAGAACTGCTGCTCCGTGGATATTTTATCCTTTTCATTCAATTCTCTCAGCTGGAAATTCAACACAGCATCTTGACCATTCCTACATGGATAAATGTACTGATTTGCTGCAATGTGACTGGCTCATTAGATATTTCTGTTAAAGAGCAGTTGAAAATAAAGTGGGCGGTGAGTGTATTTATGTCACAAGACGCACCTCAGACACCATCCTGAAGAGAACTAAGCTTCTGGAGACAAACTGTTTTATGCTTGATTACGACTGAGCTGCGTGTGAATGATACATTTGTGTACTTGCACGTGCTGTGGCTCAAAATAAGAGTTTAATAATGAGGGGCAGAAAAATAAAAACAAAATATACTGAAGGAAAACAGCAGCTGCAGTAAAGGATCCAAATAACTGAGGGTTAGAGTGTGTTTTGTGGCGGATGTTGCTCAGGGGGAATTAATTTTCTGACTTCAAATGTCACTCTGAAAGGTCACCTCTGCAAAGACCTGAAAGAACTTGTTGGAACAGATTTAACTTGACGTGTCTTCACCGAGACGGCAAAGAAAAACCTCAGCCTTCAGAAAAGGCTTTGTAAGGGCTGTATATAGCATGTACCGCTCATTTGTAAAGGTGTGTATTATAATGAGTCTCCTGCTGCTCAGTTTGAAACTCAGCACTTACCATCAAACTCCTGATATAAAATTAGGCCTTAATTCATTGCTGATTCATTCAGAGATTACAAAAAACCTCAATCGGGCAATTAAATAAAATTATTACCAACAAGATGATTTTATGTCTCAGTTCTGAGCTCCGTTCGGTCGAGTCGCTCGTTAGGAAAAGGTCACACAAGCAGCTCAGGGAAAGACTTTGTACTGCGATACAGACGAACTCATCCCCAGGTTTTATATTTATTTAGGTTTAATGAAATGCAAAAAAAAGGTTGCTTAAAAAGGAGAACTGGAGATATTAATACAGCAAAATGTTGAGAAACAAGGCATCCGTTATTTCTAAGTTGATGCTGGACTAATAAGGCCATTTTATGTTTGTTTATTCTTCACATTTTTACCACAGTACATTAATTTTTGTTGGGATTGACATTCTTACCCCGACAAAGGACGACACAGAGCAGTTGAGGTTATATTTCGTGACTAAAAATTAGTCACAAAATAAAAATTTAATTGAATATTCGTCCAAATAAAAGAAATGAAACAACAACTTCTGGTTGCTTTAAATGGCTGCAGCATTACATTAAAAGAAAAAGAAGGCTGTTGGGTTCATCTTCAAACACGTTACTCTGAAGCAACAAATATCTGCTGAATGTAACTGATACACTGCACAGCTGTACACAAGCAATCAACACTTCACTACCTCACATTACTGCACACACAATGTGTGATATCTCACAGTTTTAATAATGGGATTAAAAAAAACAGCCAATAAATGTGGCTTAATGTTTCTCTGCAGTACACTGAAGCGCACAAGTTACTGCGTTCAGCTTGAAGATTTTTACAGCTTATGAACTTTCAAATGTCACAGGCGATCGCTCCTCCGCTGACATTTTTCCTTAAAAATGGCATACTGTAGATATAAACAAACAACAAAATAAATATTGAGCCATTTCATGCATGGTTCACAACGCAAGTGGGAGTGGAACACGTCATTTAATGCAACAGAAAACTATACAATATACAACAACGCCCAGTTTTATTTCGCATGGTTTGTGGTTTTACATCTGCAAAGATTTGAGATAAACATCTGCATCATGTTTTTAAAGAAGACTTCATATAACTTTTTTATATTATAGGTTGACAGATGTTCATATTCAAATGCACTCATTGACCACCTTATTAAGGGTTCACAAATATCTAATTAGCCCATCACATGGAAGTGACTCGATGCATTTAGGGATGTAGATATGATCAAGACGACCTCCTTAAGTTCAAACCGAGCATCTCAATGTGGAAGAGATGTGATTTAAGTGACTTTGAACGTGATATTGTTTGTTTCAAAAAATGCTGATCTCCTTGGATTTATTCCCATTAAACTCTCTTAAGGGTTTACAGAGAATGGTCTGAAAAATAAAAAATATCCAACGAGCTGCAGTTCTCTGGGTGAAAATGTCTTATTGATTTCAGGGGTCAAAGGAGAATAGTCAGGCTCATTTAAGTTAATAGGAAGGCATTATTAATTCAAATAACTCATTACAGCCCAGGTCTGCAGAAGAGCATCTCTGGATAGGCTACAGCAGCAGAAGACCACACTAGGTGCCACTCCTGTCAGCTAAGGACAGGAAACTGAGGCTGGTTCAATGGGTTCTAATTTCTGCTGGACCCTTTGACTAGTAGGATCAGAAATTGGCATAAACATGAGCATAAGAATGCATCCTGTGTTGTATCAATTGTTCAGGCTGCTGGTGGTTTAATGGCGTGGGCGATTTTTCCCTTAAAACCACCAGGGCATCATTTAAACACTCAAGCCTACCTGAGTATTGTTGCTTAACATGTCAATCCTATTATGACACTGATGGCTGCTTCCAGCAGGATAGCACACCATGTCACAAAGCTCAGATCATCTCAGGTGTTTTCTTGAACATGACAATGAGATCACGGTACTCACATGGCCTCCACAGTCACCAGATCTTAATCCAGCAGCTTTGGGATGTGTTAGAACATCATGGATGTGCACCTGATCTGCAGCAACTCTGTGATGTTGTTGTATCATTGTGAAGAGAAATCTCTGAAAATTCTTACTAGTATCTTTTTCCATCAAACTTGGTTTAACTCAGTACTAGTATGGTGTACATAACAAAGTTGCTCGTGAGTGTATGTTTTTTTTTTTGCCTTTCTATTTTTGTGCAGCGCTGAGATCAACTCATCATACATTTCCTCATACAGTAACATATGGCAGGCACAGCCTGCAACACTAAGCAGTGGTTTTAGTTTATCCATAACATCTGCTTGTATTTTAACAGATATGATTTATACAGTTACATTTTGGTAACCCTGACCACATGTAAGGCCAAAACAAAAGTTTTCAAAGTTTTGAAACTTGAAAAGTTTTAAATGTGTTCTTTGTTTTCTGATTGTCTAGAATTGGGAGAACAATGTATGAAGAACCAAAATTACATATTCTGACTGTTCAAACTTTGGTTTGGGGTCATCACGACAACTTAGACCTCAGAGGATCTTTAATTCATTAAATTCAGGTACTATTATGATATAATAATTTTCTATCATGTTACTGAACTTAAAAGTGGCTCAAATCCTGCCAAAGCATGGGCGTGAAGTTCATGAACACCGATTGGTTCAGACGGTCGTTACATCTGTGCTCCTGCTGCTCTGGCTGCGCAGCTCTGTGGGAGCGGAGCAGCACAGAAGCTGCTTTTTGAAGTGTTTCCTGAAGCGTTTGCTCATCAGGTACAGAGCAAATGGGTTCACACAGGAGTTGGTGAAGGCCAAGATGCGAGCGCACACGCTGGCGATGAAGTGGCCCAGCGACGTGTCCACCTGGTTGTAGTGGTAGGAGCGGTACAGGTAGATCACATGACTCGGGAGCCAGCAGAACGCAAACAAGCCGACAAACACAAGCACAGTTTTAGCCAGACGCTTCCTGGACCTGATCTGACAGGAGAGGAGAGAGAGGAGACAGTAAGTTCTGCATCAAATGGATGGATGGGTGGAGCTTTAGGTCTGAAAAGTAGAGCCAAATGATTCTATGCAATGGCCAGCAGGGGGCGACTCCTCTGGTTTAAAAGAGAAGTTTGCCTGTATAGAAGTCTGTGAGGAGATTACCTAACTTTGCCCTGAAATTATAACCTCGGTGAACACTTTCCTGATAAAGTTTTGGCCTCAGTCGCTTGTTTAAGGTGTTTTTGAGTCTTTCATGATATATACTTTATAAATGAGGATCTAATTTAGAGTAAAAGAAGCAATAAAGCAAGGTGTGCTGTAGAGAATCATTTGGCATTAACAGTTTGACTTGTGGAGAAATTATTGTTCAGTGAAGCTATCACATTCGCAGTATGTGCGTGGCCTGTCTACATGCAGAAACTGTATGTTGTCATATGGGCACAGTGTCAGAAATATGTGGTGCAGCTGGTCTGTAGATACTCCAGGTTGTGCTGCTGCTGGTCCATCAGTCGGCTGAGGAGAAGAGTGAAAGACAAAGTGTTCACTCCTGCCTCTGTCTCTGTTTTCATGCTGTATTTTGTTTGACTGCATCACAGCAAGACGGTCCTGGGTTTGAATCCACCATCTGGTCGGGACCTTTCTGTGTGGAGTGGGGAGAACCCACGCAGACATGAGACACAGTTTATCCCTGTGTCTGCGTGGGTTCTCACAGGTACTCCTGCTTCCTCTCACAGTCCAAAGACATGCAGTTAGTGAGGTTGGTTTACTTGGTGATTCTAAATTGCTCATAAGAGTGAATGTGAGAGTGAATGGTTGTCTGTCTCTCAGGCCGGTGATCTGTCCAGGGTGTACCCCGCCCCTCGCCCTATAGTATCAGGGATAGACTGCAGCACCCTGGTAGAGTAAGAACTGGATCAACACAAGCCTGAATAGAAAAAAAAAAATTTGTTCACATTTCTGGTGAACTCTGCTGTTGCTCCCATCCCTGTCACCCCGATATGTTGACTAATCACAGCATCATCCATGCTGAGAAACATTTGGGATTTTTGAGTACATTTGCGTTGGTTGAAAACCCTCTGAATAGGCTCTATGTACGTAAATACATATGAATATTGGACACAGTCACTGTAGCATAAATGGATCATGAATGTGAAGTTGTCACACTTGGTTTCACAAAACTAGGATGGCAAAGGCCAGAACTTTTAAATTGAAGCTTCAAAACAGGACTTTACTAAGCAATTAACCCAGTGTGTAACACCATTACAAAGGCCTCATTAGACATAAAAGTCTACAGTCCAAGGTTGTGTTTGTGTTTTTGTGAACTGAAGGGAAGTTTTCACTTTGGCAGATAAAAAAGTGAATTTCTTTTTCTTTTTCTAAATTTGCACTAAACCTTAATTTTCAACTATAATTTGCAGTTAATCAGGGGTTCAGGGACTCCTTTACTGGGAGACGTTACCAGGCAACCAGATGAGTAAAAGAAGAAAAAACCTTAACCCCCCCCCACACACACACACACACACACACACACACACACACAAAACCCCAACAATGTGTTTTCAGACAGTGGCCAGCAATTACTTTCATTATCAGCACATCCTAATTTTTTCTTTAATAACTGTTTGATTTTAGTGCATTGAGTGAAAAATGTCCTTCATTCACTGAGACCCAGTTTAACATCTTCACAGTGCTCAGCAAACTCAGAGATGTGGTTCAGTATCTGACAAATTTGAGAATTCGGAGTATTATGATAGACGAGTAAGATGACCTGATGGTTAGTGTGAATCATGTCCACAGTTTCTTTCTCTTTGTCTCTGTTGGCTTTGAAATAAAGACAAATTAGTCCACCTCTAATCGCCTTTCAGCCAACTAACTGACCTCTGACTGATCCTTGGGCTCCCAGTGCAGGTTAGTTTCTGGGTTTTTGGAGTAGGAATGAAACTTTAATGGACAGTGGGGATCAGTAGGGTCCCAGCAACAAATGCTCCAGCTCCTGAAGATGTTAATCTGGATAAAATGTGCCAATTAAAGTGAATTAAGACTTTGGATACAGCTGTTACCCCTGCACCCAGTGGTAAGCTAATTAATTGTGTGAAGCCCTGTGAGTCCCATGTCTAATCTTCTCAGATCAGAACAGAATGATCCTCAAAAAGAAAATAAAAAACAGCAAAAAGATGAATCTATTCTGCATTTCAGAGCAGAATAAGAAGAGCTCGGGGTCTGACCTGCTTCTGAAAGTGCAGGTGTCCCTCGGCGGGGATGTCCGCGGAGCTTCTGACCAGACTGCGAGCGATGAAGCAGTAGTAGACAGATATGATGAAGAGGGGCATGATGTAGAAGATGAGGAATGAGGCGGTGGAGTGGATCTTCGGGTGGAGCTCCCCCGCGTGAGGGTAAGGGGCGCAGGTCACAAACGTCTCATTGGTGTGGCTGGTGGTGAAGGTGTGCAGGTCGGAGAAGACGGCTTCGGGCACAGCCAGAGTCACCGAGAGCAGCCAGATCATCCCTGCGCGTAAACCGATGCTTAGAGCAGCACTGGACTTGTTGATGTCCAGCGGTTTGACGATAGCCTTGTACCTAGAGGAAGAAACAGCATTTGTGAATGAAGACGAGCTCAGTGCAGTTTCTTCATTACGCATGCAATCAAAAACAACCACAAAAAAAAAAAAAGAGAAACGATTATCTCATGGCTGATTTTTAACAGCAGGCACGGTTGATTTTTTTCTAATCAAACCAAATTATCTCTCTGTGGCAGAGAAAATTAAAGCAGGCTTTGAATGAAAGGAAGCAGAAGATGAGAAAAGCTCCTGTGGCGGAAGTCAGAATGCTAATTACAGCTGGTGTTAAATACTCCAACTGTGGCTCAGTGTTTTCCTACAAGATATCTTAATAGCAGCAAAGCAGTGAACAAACAGAAAAACACTTTGATGGCTACGCTGCAATCAGCTTGATTAACTGTCACGATCTTCCTGTGTCTTTATTAAATTTGCAGGATAATTAAACACACTGGAAACTAAAAGCGTCCTCGACATATTTTCAGACATTTGCTTCACTTCAATTTTCACCCGGAACCCGTTTTTGATCTTAGTTCAGCACAGTGACTAATAATCCTCGGACGTGGACTCATCTATGCACGTGTGAAGTCAATATCTCAAAAAACAACAACAAAACAAACAAACAAAAAACCAAACAAAAAAACCAAACAAAGTAAACCCTTTTGGCAACTACAGGAGAATGAAATAATATTTTTTAATGATTGGTTTAACCAACAAGAAAATGTTTTCTTTGTACTGAATTCATGATTTTCTGGGGCAACAAAGTCATTGTTTAATTCTCAAAGATCTGAGAAGAGTCTGACAGACAGATATTTTTCCATTTTTCTGCTCAGATCATTCTTTTTTCTTTTTCGCCTCTGACTCTGTGCAGGGGTACGGGCCCCCAAGTGTGAAGCTTTATTTATATTTAATCAATCTATACAAATAATAGCGCACTTAGTATTCCAACAAGAGCCTGATGTTTATCGGGTTCCTCTAAAATCTCATTTAAACCAACAGAACCGATTCTTCATTTAACCCAGAGGATTCAGAGACACTGCAGTGGTGCATGCTTGTTGTTGCATGTGGGCAAATATGAACACCGAGCATGAGATTAATAGAGATTAGCTCAGGTTGCTTTCTAAATATAGATTTGTTTTTTCAAATATGTTAAACCATATACTGTTTTCATTTATTAAACAAATTGTTATTTATAAAATTCCTGCAGCATTTTAAAACATAAATCGAAAGAAAAAAAAACATCTGCCTGGCACTGATTCTAAGAGCTATTTACAAAGAGGAGTTATTAACTGAACTACACAAACAGTCAAATAATCAAAATATTTTTTTGGATGCAATTTGACTGTTTTAAAATTAGACTTTCTACATCTTGTGTCTACGATGCTGGAGCCATGCGTAAAAGCGCATTTCCCTCCATCATTTGTAAGCATATTATCCTGCCGTTAACACAACAGCACAAAGAGTTATAGTAGCTCAGACTGGCTGTGTGACAAGTACCGGTCAGCGGAGAGAGCAGTGAGAGTGAACACGGAGACTCCCACAGAGGTGAGCTGGATGAAAGGGATCAGTTTGCATCCGACGCGGCCGAAGAGCCACTCGTCCACCAAGTACCGGCTGGCGTCCACCGGCGCGCAGGTCACCAGTAGCAGCAGGTCCCCCAGAGCAAGACTGGATAGGAATAAGTTGGGCACCGTCCGCATGGACCTCACCAACAGACACGTCTTCATTAAAGTGACATTTCCAATCAGCCCCACGATGATGATGATCCCGTAGATAGCAGCGATGCCGATACCAGGGAGCCAGATGCTGAAGTGGTGCTGCTGCTCTCCTGCGGACTCCCAAAATACCCTGGAAACATTCAGGAGCAGAAGTGTGCTGTCCTCTGGGGTTAACAAGAACGACTCCTCCAGCGACATATCGGTGGTCTTCAGTCTACTATTTCAGTCCTAATAATCATGCCTTTGTTGGCTGCTTTTATAAACGATACCTCCCTGCTCACGCGTGCGTCACAGGCTTAAAGAATGGTGGGTATAGTGTGATCTGACAGAACACTTGTGTTAAAGGCACTTAAAATCAACATATTCCTCCCTCAGAGGCTGGGAGGGCTATTTACATGTTTACATACACATGCTTTCTAAGTAGGAATCCAAGAATATGATTGATATGAAGGAATCAGCCTTTCAGTGAAGGCTGACACCAAAGGAGTGCGTAAAATTGAGGTTACGCTGCGCATTTGGTAACAGAATGATATCAAGATGCCTTAAAGATCAGTATAACTCACGACTTAACATCAACATAAAGAGATTTCACATATGCCATCAAGTGGATTTTTTCTAATCATACTGGTTAACAATTGACTTCTATTGGATGTGCTGTGGAATTCAATATGAAGCTATTAAAAACGTTAGGTTGGACAGCACTTGTAAAAGGAAAATGAATTATGTAGCTCAGCTACACAATATTTCGCCATTTTGTACTCAGCATAAATGATCTTTATTGAACATAACATGCTCTGTATATTGCTTATGTTCATGTGTGATGTTTTTCAGGAGGCGGCGATGTATGCCAATAACTCATACACCTACGTCTCAACAGCTTCTTGTCACTTGGTCACTGTTTACATTATTTATCAAAAGACTGCTTCCTGATACAATCTGTACAACATTCCTCTCTTTTTCTTTGGATGGTGTTTTCTTGTCAAGCTGCAAACAAAACACGGTTAAATATTTAAACAGTTATTTTCTTCTGGAGATACATCAAAGTTGGTCAAAGTCCAGCTTCTGGATTGTCATATTGGCTTCATTTCGGTTTCTTAAATAGGGAGATAACACGTATACTTATGACAAAATGTCACCATATATCATCCAATATGTCCCGCTTTTAAGACCTATGCAGTGCCTCTATCTGGCTCTGAACCAGGCCTTATATTTCCATCCATCCATCCATCCATTCGCTTCCGCTTACCTTATATTTCATGCTGCTGAAATCATCAGTTACATATTCACGTGTTACTGATGACTCAGCAGCTTTATGGTCTCCTCAGTGTAGGAGAGCTGTTAATTTGACCAGCTAGTGAAGGTCACATCTTTCAAAGTTTTCTGTTCCCCCTTATTTTCCAGGTAACTTTTCATCATCACTATTGTGATGGAGATTTTTATGATTCTGCTTTTTCTCTGTGTCAAACTGACCTCCCTGAGTGAAACTCAATAATCTTTCAGATATATCACGCTGATGTACGAGGTAGCGTTTGCACACAATATTCTGAGTGTGCTATCTGACCATGACAGATTGAAAGGTTTTCCCTATATTATGACTTTACAGAGGTGTGCACAGAGTGCTGTCAGGCTGTGTGTACTGTTGTTTGAGCCTTTTACAAATGTAAAGAAAACTCATAAAGCTGACTGTGCAAAAGTCTTAAAATTGCACCCCAGGGCAGCTGTGGTTACAATGTAGCTTGCCATCACCAGTGTGTGAATGTGTATGTGAATGGGTGGATGACTGAATGTAGTGTAAAGCGCTTTAGGGTCCATAGGGACTAAGTAAAGCGCTATACAAATACAGGCCATTTACCATTTACCATTTAAAATAGATGTTCTAGCACCAACTGCCACAGAAATTACTCTTTCCATTGGTTGTATCTCGCTTAGAAATGTCTTTCTGCGTGCAAATCCTCCACCAGTCTTCTTCAGCAGGGCTCTCTCTGCTGAAGCTCTGCATGTGCCACTGCTGTACATGCTCTGTGACACAATCTTTTATGCAGTGTGAGCAGGTGTCGAGAATCTTTGACTAAGGTGTAGATAGGAAAAGTACTTCAAAATAAAAGCATGCAAAATATATACAAACACGCATGAAAGCATACTATAAAGCTAAATCAATAAAAGACGCAATAAAGCAGTAAAACTACTTATATTCTGTAACAAAGGCAACCTGGCTGTGTGCACTGAGATTTATTTCAAATTTCCACAACAAATGTGATGACAGAACTGGGATCCCATCTGGAGTCTGAGATGGGCAGTGACTGGTTATTCTGGAAAAGCTTTGTGAGCCTCTGCCTTGGAAAGTTAAGAGATGAAGAGATCTTACCTTTTTTTTTTTTTACCCCAGACCAGCTCCACAAGGATCTCCAGGAATGGACTGTGTTGTTCTCAGAGGTGAGATATCTGAAAATAATTGCTGTAATTTTTTAAAATATATATTTTCTTAGGTCGCCCTAAGGTTTACTGCTGTTGTGACTGTTTCTCTTGGTTGAGAGTCTAGATTTGTGTTGAAAACACTGTAGTAGAGATGAAGACCAGACTAGGAATTTGTGAGCAGGGGAAATAAGTATGGTAAAGAAAAGCCAGTGGATTACATGGCTCCAAATGTGGTTTCATGTGCAGGAATAATATGGAGATGGAGCAGTGCTATACATGTTCGGTTAAAACATTTTAGGTTTCCACAAGGAGAAACATTTAGCAGGACATATCTAATAGGTTCTTAAATGACCTGGCCACAGCAGACAACATACCTTTGGCTACGACATTTAGTGTTGTGAGTCTGTCTATACTGACAAGTTACAAAAAAGGGGGAAAAAGGGAAATGAAAGTACAGTTTACAGACCGATAAAGGCACCATTGATGTACCATTTGATGCCAAAAACATTAAATGGGAGAATCAAAGTCACAATACTGATTTAGGCTTTAATGATGGTGCTGAACCATTCTTTCAAAAAAGGACTAAAACCATATAATCATATCCCTGGATCTGAACTCTATATAGTCTGAAGAAGCTTTTAAAAAGTGGCTTTTATCAGGTAAAGCTCGATACGGACCAGAGTATGAACACAAGAAATGTGCGAATGCAAGATTTAAATGTGCAGGGTGCTTTATTAAAAGAAATGAGCATGCCATGAGGGCAAACTCCATGCACAAAAAGCTGCTGCAGAATAATTTGTATGAATTTTGGAAAGAGGCTGTTAACAATAGTAAGAGGCCTCTGGCAGCCAGTCCTGATGGGATTTCTGGGGCTGAAAATGTTGTTGAAATGTGGAGAAAAGCTTTGTAGGGAATTTCCTAACTGTGTTAAAAGCGATAAGTTTAATGTTGGTGAGGTTTCTAACAATGAGTGTGTTGTTAGGCGGGATGAAGTGTGCTGTGCTGTTGAGAACTTGGCAGGGAACAAAGCATGGAGCCCTGATCTGTGCAGAAGAATCTCAGCATTACTCACATTGTATTGTTAATGCGTGGCGTCCTACCAGACTACATGTTAACTGTTCTGTTGGTACCAAATAGAACATTTTCACAGACAAAACTGGTTAAGTAAAATCCAGCCCAGAAAACTACAGGCCAGTTGCTCTGACTAGCATGCTGTCAAGGCTTCGAGAATATAAAACCACTAATATTCAGCTTGGTTTCAAAAATAAACACAGCACTGATGTGTGCATACAGGCTCTGAAAGAAGTTCTTCTAATACACAGCAGCTAAGACAGCACTATTGATTCAATTAAAAGCATTTTGTTGTATTATTCATGGTAAACTAGTACCAGTTACAAGGATGCTACTTACATCAAACTAAGCAAATCTGATGGGGTTAGAAAACTCTGGGGTTCATTGAGGTGGGATATTGTCTGTCAGCTGTTCAGTTCAGCTTATTTAGAGATGATCTTTCTAAAACACCAAACAAGCAGGATACTGGATCGTGATGGAAGAGAGCCTTTTTAATCATTTGATGTTTGCTGATCTCCTTGACGGCTTGCAGCAGCTGCAGTTTGATTTTGAATTCAACCCTTAAAAATAATGTAGTAATGATCGCTTCAGCTAAGGTGGACTGGAGGCAAATATTCAGTGAGGTGACTAAAGTTAGATATTTGGGTCACATCATCAGGGATGATCTCCGTGATGATGATGATGATGATGATGATGATGATGATGATGATGATGCACCCTTGTGGTAAACTGTATGCAGCAGCAAATGCACTAGTCTGTAAATTCCATATGATGGATGATGTTTTTAGAGCACATACTCATACAGTGCAAATAAATGATATGAAAGTTGATGGGTGGCATATAATGATGCATTCAGGATCTTGGTTGTTGTGCTCAGAGGTCACATTTGACAAGTGTAACCTAAATGTGATATGAATGTTCCCTTTCATGGGTTGCTTACAAATCTTACACAGAAATTTACATGTCGGTTAATTCAGTGCGTTTTGTCCTCATGTCGTCTTTTATTAATTTTCCGTTCTTTTATATTCAAATGGACTACAGTGTCTGAAATAAAGTTTCTCTAATGTAGTTGGAAGGGAAAAAACATAATAGAATACAGGAGATAAAAGCCAAGAAAAATATGAAAGATTTTATTGAAATGCAAAATCACCTGAAGACATTAAGTGTGTGGAAATGTGACGCAGGGACAGAGAGAAATCTAAAGAAGAGCTCAGGAAAAGAGAAAAGAGGAAAGGATGAAACCTATAAATTCTGGTCACGGCTCTCCTCGGGCTAGTCAGAATGGTCACACTGAGGCTCTGAGGAAAGTCTTGACCTCCACTGCCTCCACCACCACCATACAACAAAAGATGGACAACTCACAGCGGCAGCAGACTCTTCCAGTGATTCTTTACTGACCACAGCCCACCAGCAACGAGCCCTCATTGGAATGCACGACAACCACACCAGTGTTGAGTCCACCACACCAGACAACAACAAGTAGACCCTCCAGCTGCCCTACAAAAGTCCACAGTAGTCTTTGGCCCTGGTCAGAAGCTCAGATGAAAGAAGTCATGGCTCACGACTCGTTTCCCAAAAAAGACATCAGCACACAGTCTGGTTTGGGATGATGATGACAGGGAGGTGTACAGAGAGGTCATGTGAGGTCAGACAACATTCACCTTGAAAATAACCTCAGAGCAGAAGAAAGTGGACAAAGAGATCCACATGTAGGCCCTTGCTTTTGTTAAGGTCCTGGGTCTCTTACCCAATCCTTTTGGGCTTTTTGGACTTTTTCCTAGTGTCCCACCTTTTTGTGTAAAGCCTCCATCAGTGATGTTATTTCCTCTTTTTATTTTGGTGACCTGTGTCTAGTGTGTTTGGCATTTAGTTACTCTTACCTCATTACTTCATGCATTTATTGTCATTGTCATTGTCTCCCCTCGCCCTTTGTCAAATCATCCCACTAGGTGTGCTGTCCCTAGTGTTTTTCCTGTTTCACCTGTTTCTGGACTGCCTGTGACTTGTTCTTTTCTTGGAATAAATCCTAAACTTTATGTTCAACCTTCATCTACCTCATCCGTCATTAGAGCCCTGGCGTGCAGCTATTTACACATGTAATACCAGCTGCTCCCCACCTTGAAGACAAATTGACAGTTTCTAAGTCCCGTGTGTTCAACAACCTGCGGAGTTCACCCCGTCAGGGCATCAGGACAAGTGGTGAGAGAAAGTTTTACAGTGATGATAAACTTTGAACATGTACTTTTACCGTCTTCTTGTTGCCAATTAATCTATTAAAACCAGATAGATGTTTAAGAAAGTTATTAAAGTAAAAATAAAAATTTACGCTACAGTTTAGAGAAAAACTCAGTGAAATGATTTTATGAATTTAGAAAACTAACTAATATAAAATAAAAAAAAACAATACATACCTACACCTACGAGAACGTCCGTCCACTGCTTTCAAATGCTCTGTGTTTTTATTATATTACCTGTACTAAGTTTCCTAAATCCTGCCTGCAGTGCATGTCCTCCATAAAATTATATTTAAAAGGACCAAAGCTAAACATTTTCAAACAATAAAAAATACACTGAACGTTTTCTAGAAACTAACTAAAAAAAACAACAACACGTAGACTGTCTCTTTGCACATACCTCTGGATGTACAAGGACAACTTCAGAAACAAATGCCTCGATATCACAAGCTCCTTGTAGTCAAAACATAAATGTGCAGCTCACATTTCAGCCTGTTTAGTGCACCAAGTCTGCTCCCTATGGGTCGCTGTCAAAGCATGACAGTGACAGATGGGAGGATTTTGGCTCGTTTACACGTGTTTGGTCAAATACAATGCAGTTCTGTGAAGCACTGCAGTGTTTAAATCCATGCATGTTGCTGCCCGTTGCTGTTGAAGTGGAAGAACATAAATGTGTTGCTATATTAAATGGGCTGTGCTCACCTCACCTCCCAGACGATTAGAGATGTGTGTAGGCCCCCAAGCAACCATTGTGAGATCAACATGTTGAAATACTGCAAAACTAATCTTACTGTGTTTTCCCAAAACACACATGATGTGACCCCCACACTGGGTGAACATCACATTTACGGGGAGAGCAGACGGGGAGAAGTAAAGTGCTCTCTTCCACCAAACACCAGGTCAGGGAGGAAAGTCTAAACTCCCATTGGCAAGGGAGACGTGCCAAGTGAGCTCTGCCTGCACTCTGAGCTCCAGCCATTGGCCCACTTTAGGGCTATAAAGCAGTAAGGTGTGATGGACTGACTTATCTGTGCTCTGGCATGTCTTATTATTTCTCTCCATACATCAGTGTGACAAATGCACACCAAACCAGAGATGAAGGACATGCAAACTCAGGATCTTAAGGGAGATTTAGTCACCTCTATGAACTGAATATGGTGCCTCATTATGTTTGTCATTCAAAGTTTTTTGTCCTCTGTTCCGTTGATCGCTCGCCTCCCGCCCACTTAAACAAAAACACCTGACATGTGCCTGACCGGATCCCAACTTCTCATCTAGGCTGAGATACGGAATCTGATGTTTCAGAGCCTGCCTTCGTTTCTCCTTAGAGATCGCTACGCCTCAAGGAATGTCTGTGCCATACACAAAACCACCAACGTGCTTCCTGTGACTCACACACACACACACACACACACACACACACACACACACACACACACACACACACACACACACACACACACACACACACACACACACACACACACACAGTGATGACCTACATTGAACCTGCCTGGATTTTTAGGTCTGTTGCTTGTGCCATATTTGTGTAACAGTGTGATTAGTGAATGATGGAAATGGAGGAGTGTGTTGGATTTTTTTGAAAAAGTCCAGGTGACCTTCATGAACAAAAATCTCCATATTATAATCTTTCAGATTACGACATGCTGATGTGCAAGTTATCTTTTGCACTCCATGTTATGACTGTATCCTGTGACCATGCCAGACAGATAACTTGTCTTCATAAAAATTCCAAGTTTACAGCCTGTCTTTGTCCTAGAAGCATCCGGACTGCTGTCATGCTGTCTGTGCTGTTGTTTGACCCCTCTGCAAAAGTGCACCGCGATTTGTTTCTGATTTCCGCAGCGCTATCCGAGGCCTCTGTCTCTCGCGCTGGAGACATAGAGGGAGGCATCACTTTCTGGGGCATCAGATGGGGCCATGTTGAGCCCCAAATCATTTTCTAATATAAATGCAAATTGAGTTGTCTTGTATCAATGCAGCAGATAAGACAGATGAAAATATGCTTCTCTGAGCACGACTCGAGCCACTTTAATTTTCCAGAACTTTACTAAAAATTGCCTCAAATGTTTTTTTCAAAGAACAAAATGGCTGCAGTGTTTGGTAATTCTCCAAATTACCCCCCTTTCCGCCCAACCACAACTTCCACCCCCAGTGTGTGCATACGTTTCTGCTATTTGGAAAATGGCCATCAAAGTGCACTTGCAGTTGAACCGGGCTTTTATCTGAACTCCCAGAGAGAAACTCGCTCCAAGAAGCTGACATTAATTCCACCGCCGTAATAACTAGCTCGACCAAAAACGTTTTCTAAGCGCTGAGTGCAGCTGCATCCACTTTTGTTTTCTCTTGATGTTAAAGCAATCTCTTCTCCCGTGCGCCGTTTTAGGATAAATGCCCATAAAAAGCTTTGCCTTTGCTTAATTTGGATTTATTTCACTTCTACTTTGTCTTTTTTGGGGGGTAGAAAAGTGAAATTTAGTGGTGAAAATTTTGAATTAGTTCTATATTCATAAGATGGCCTTTACTTCCAAATTCATATCTCCTTGGCCTTCATCCTCTTTTTTTTTTATCTCTTTGCATGCAAATGGTGGCAAAAAAGAGTGGTTTCAAATTAGAACGCTCAAAGCTTTTCACCATCACAATCTCGACTCTGATAAATACTCGAATCATCTTGGAAATGGCACACAGAGGGACAAAGCTGTAATGAACAGAGTGTGTGCCTAACACCTGTGACAGCCCTGAACATTTCACATATTTCTTGTAGGTTGAATAGAGCAGATTAAAAAAGCAACAGTGCAGCTTTCTTTTAAGTCTGCATTTGCTGGGATTGCAGAAGAGTAAAAAGTGTGATAATACAGTAAATCGTGTTTTGGTAGTTTACTGCTGCAGGGCTGTTTTCCACCTCTGAACACTCACGCTGTCACTGAGAGTTAAATTGAACCTGTTGTGCTCATTTCCAACTCTGTATTTTGATTCTTAGACTCTACAGTGGCTCTGCATGACACCTGGATCAAAATAATCTTTCTGGCACTTGGACTTGACGCAGCCCCCTTGGTTAATCTTCTGAGTGAAACAAGAGGTTTTAGCTCCTGAACCTTTAAGCCAGCCTCGGTCTGATTGGCCAAACAGAAGGCGATGATGTCTACTCTCACAGATAACCGCCTGATACTGAGTGTTTGGTTTAGTATGAAGTCTTTGGATCTGTGCAGCCACACAGCTATGAAGTCAATAACTGCATGCACCCTCGCTTTTATACAGTTTATCTGAATTTCACTTCATACAGTGCACACAGAAACAAAAATAATGACACGTAAATCTTGAGTTTAAATATCATACTCATATTTACTGTTGGAACACATGAACCCTGTTTGTAGTATGCATATTTAGTTAATTTTTGTGTATTATATTCAAATTTCTTAAATTATTTCTATTCTTTCACCAGCGTTAGGGGTACCAGTTAGCTGTTGAGGTGAACTGGCATCCATAACTCTGAACTGGATAAGCAGAAGAAGATGGATGGATGGATGGATGGATGGATGGATGGATGGATGGATGGATGGATGGATGGATGGATGGATGGATGGATGGATGGATGGATGGATGGATGGATGGGCTACACCAAGCATCACAGGAGGGTGGGTAATTAATCCATTCATCTTTATAATTTAGCTTAGGTATGTAACCAGTTGTGTCTGATTATAAGTTTGAAGTAACTGTTTTTGCGTCTTTGTTTGTTTGTTTGTATTTGTTTCACCTTGTGGGTCTGAGTGGTCAAATCAGCCAGTGTTTAAGTTCCCTTTGTCTCATGTTCTTAAATTAAAGAGAAGAAGGAACAGCTCACGCCCCAATCCCACATCATCCATCAGACATTTAGGAGGCAGTTTTATGGCATGGCTGTGTATGGCTGTGAGTGGAACCAGCCTATTAGAGCTTATTGATGATGTGACTGCCGACGGAAACAGCAGGATGATGTCTGAAATGTACAGTGCAATAGTCTCTGTTCAGATTGAGCCAAATGCTGCTAAATCTCTCTGGCCAAGTGCATAGTGATGCACAGCAATGTACAAAAGCAAATCAAGGCAAAGAAATGGGATATTCTTCAATCACTAAGTCAGTTGACTGGTCTCTGCCCGACAGAGGATGCGCCACAAACAAGCTACAGCTGAAGGTGGGTGAAATCAAGATCTAGCAGAGTATCTGAACTTCAAAAATATTTGTAATTCCCAAACATTTAATGCAACATTTTTCTTAAACCCTCGAAATTACAGCTGAAAGTCTGCACTTCGATTACATCTCAATTGTTTGATTTAAATTCCACTGTGGTGACGTGTGATAGGAAAACACAACAGGTCCTCTTGAATGTTCACAAGATTGTTTTGTTAAAACTTTGGCTCTCGCTGCCAATAAAAGCTAACTAAGCAAAACTTTATTTACATTGTATTTGACTACAGACTTTGTCAGAAAAGGAATGCAATTATTCGGATAATAACATAACAAACACCTCAAAGAATTTTTTAATTGAAATTGAGAGAACTCAATCAGTGTTTGCAGAAGCACTCAGACTCTTTACTGAAGGAAAAGTACAACAATGCATTTTATATATTAACATTTTCCACCATGATCTGCTAAAAAAAAAAGAAGATTTTCTTCCTAATTAAACCAAGCGTAGCTCATTAAAAAGAAGACATTTTTCACACCAACTAGTTTTCCTTTGTATGCTGGATATTTGAATTCTTACAGAGGTTATAAATTTGTGCTCCCTCACTAATAAGCTAGTGTTCCTCCTATTTTAAATTGTGGTGTGGGTGTGAAATTTCCAGCTGGTGTGCCATTTGATTTTCTCACCTTTGTTTTGTAGAAAGTGAGCAAATGCAGTGAAATCTCTCTGTTAATTTCTGTCTTTTAATTGCTCTTTTGTGTTGTTGTTGTTTTTTCTGATCTTTTTGTATTCATTTTGTTTCTTTTGGACTTTTTCCCATACACCCTCTTGACTTTGGTTTGTTTCTCTGTGTGCATTTTGAGTCTCTGTGTAGTCACTTGGCGCCCATTATTGTGTTTGTATAATTCTGTTAGTTGATTTTACCAACCAATTCAATCTGAAGTGATTGGTGAAGCGAAGCTCCTGACCCAGTTAAGTAATCCTCTGCTCAGTGAACTCTCTGTCACAATTAACAGCGCCATGCGTCCTTCAGCACCATGGATAGCAGCCAGAGTGAGCCTGCGGGCTTTTGTCGCCACCTGCTGGTCAATATGATTAAGTGACATGAATGAGTTCACGTTGATGAACAGCAGAAGATGTTAATATTAGTTATATTGACAAACATGGAAGCAGAACACATTATGCCTCATTCCTGTACCAACCAGCATACTGGATATTTCCCAGTGGCCCCCAGGATTACAGGCCTGTGGCACTGACTTTCCATGTCATGAAGACCCTGGAAAGACTCATCCTTGACCAGTTCTGACCTATAGTCAGGCCACATCAGGATCCCCTTCAGTTCACTTACCAGCCCCACCTTGGAGATCAGGACCTGCTACGCCCATCTGGACCAGCAGGCAAGCACTTCGAGGGTCGTGTTTTGTTTTTTTTTTACTTTTCCAGCGCATTTAATACCATCAGGTCGATCCTCCTGGGTGATAAGCTGACAGCGATGCAGGTGGATGCCCCGTTTGTGTCCAGGATTGTTGATTACCTGACAGGAAGACCACAATAGGTGCATCTCCAACACTATGTTTTTGACAAGGTGATCAACAACACAGGGACACCAAAAGGGACCGTCCTCTTCCCTTCCCTCTTCACCCTCTACACCACAGACTTCAGCCACTGCACATCTTCAGATGTTTTCTCATGACTCAGCGTAGCTGTGGTTGACTCCTTTGTCACATGGTGCAAGCAGAATCATCTCCAGCTCAACGTGACAAAGACCAAAGAATTGATTGTGGACTTTATGAGGACCAGGAAACCTCTGACCTCTGTTTCAATCCACAGGGTCAACGTAGACATTGTGGAGGACTATAAATATCTCGGATTACACATAGATAATAACCTGGACTGGGTTAAAACAGCTCTGCACTTTACAGGAAGGGCCAGAGTCATCTCTGTTTTCTGAGACGGCTGTCTTTTAACATCTGTCAGTCAATGCTCAGGATTTTTTATGGGGCTGTTGTGGCCAGTGCCATCCTCTATGCTGTTACATGCTGGGGCAGCAGGTTGAGAATCGATGCCACAAGACCCAATAAACTGATCCACAAGGCCAGTAATGTTGTGGGGACAGAGCTGGACTCCTTGAGGTGGTGTCAGGGAGGCAGATGTTGTCCAACATAAGGACAATGCTAGATAATACCTCCCACCTACAATACGACATGCTAGCCAGTCACAGGAACACGTTCAGTGAGAGACTGGTATTACCCATAATGCACCACTGAACAACACAGGAAATTATTCCTGCCTGTGGCTGTCACAGTCTGGCGAGGGCAGACTGTATGAATTGAGAAAAGGACCGAAAACGCAGACTCCAAGGAACAGGGAACAAAACTTGAATGTTAACAAAAGGCGAGCCGTTTAATATGGCTGGTAGAAAAGGTACAAACAAAGGGCAAGGCAAACTGAAGCAAAATTAACACAAACCTAAACTGGGGAATCTAAACAAACAATAAGAAAAACCTAGACAAGAAACTTGGAAGCATGGCATCGGAAACATGGCGTGGACAACAGATGACCTGACAATCACACACTGAAAACAGAGGACTTAAATACACAGGAGGTGATTAGGGGAAGTGGAGACACATGAGGAAACAGCTGACTAGGATAAACATAATGATGCACAGGCAAGAGTAAAACTAACCGCATGAGCACAGAACACAAGACCCCTTTTCAAAATAAAACAGGAAACATGCAGACTTAGACACGACAACCAGAACTTGACAATGTAAGACACAGACATGAAACGCATGAAGAGCAGGGGAGATTTAACATGGTTGGAAACGGAGGGGGAAATAATAAGAACTAGAAACATGATAATAATACAAACTTGATAACATAAGACACGCAGCATGAAACACGAAGGGTGAGGGGAAGCTTAAATACAGGGGAAGAAAACACAAGGAGTCTAATAACCAAATGAACTTAGATAACCTAATGAACAAAATAAACTCAAACTTAAAACGCTGGGTCAAAAGACCCAGGACCATGACAGTGGCTCTCTCCTCCATCTAATGTACAGGACACAGTGCAGCAGTTAAACCCTTTTGCACATCCTCTAGAGTGAAATAACAAATAACATGTTTTACAGGTTAGAATAAAAATGTCAATCATATATACTCCACCTCTGCAATATTCTGGATATAATAACTGAGCTATTTTTACATTTCGGAAACTTTGTAATATAACTGTGTTATTTCGTTTAGTTCAGTCTGTTACTGTTCTTATTGTTTGGGAGCAACTGTGACCACATCATTTCCTTAGGGATTAGTAAAGTTTCCTCTTTGGAGCAATGATCCGTTCCAGATTCAGGTTTGTCATACAAAATAAATTCACAGAATATGATGGCAAATCTCTAACTGCCCAACAACATACAGCACAAAGGGTTATAGTACAATTGTATGCGCAACATGAAGCAAGCTGTTGTTTCAAAAAACTAGTTGAATTTGATCAGCTTTAACATAAGAAATTAAAATTTTACTTTTCTTTTACATATCGAGCTTGTTTATTTTATTTTATGTTACTTTGTAACTGAGATTCTGTCTTCTGTGTGGTTTTCCCTTACTGGGTTACTTTATTTTGCCATATTGTTTTGTATTCTATTGATGTATTCTACTTTATTTAAGTTTAATTATTGGTTGTGTTTATTGTAACACTTGGAAGCACCCGCAGTTATCTTAATAGGAGGAAATGCACGGGCTGCATGAAGGGTAAACTGTCTCAGAGTGGTTGATGTTCATGACCATTCAGGACTTGTGCAGACTACTAACCAATAAATACACACCTGAATGAATTTTACTGCATAGTTTCCCATTAAAATGCATCTTTAGCCTGTTTTTGTTGTGATTTACTGTTAAAAGAGGCCAAACCATTCTCTATGCTTGTTGTGGCTGTTTGCGACTCTGCTACTTCTAGAAGGACTGCTGAGAGGGTGCAAGCTGGAGGCTGACAGGCTCAGGTCCTTCCAGCCAATATGAGGCTGAGCCATCACTGCTCGCGTCCAATCAGCTGAGACCTGATGGGATTGGATTAAAGTGTTTCTCCTCTTGGATACTTTGAGTAGCTGACACGGATCTGCGTTGTCAGTGGGTCCTGCGTGCACGTCGTGCTGTCTCTATCGGCTTTTCGTCGGTGATGGAAAACACTCGCTGCTTTGCCAACCGTTTCTCCGACTACAAAGGTGCGCTGCTCCCGGGCCAGGGCGCCGAAGCTGCCGTGCCCGTCGTGGTCGCCAGCATAGATAAAATCCTTCAAACTGTTCCCATCGACCTCAGCGACTGCGACGGAGGGCTATACGATGGGCCGGCCGGGGTGGCTTACATGCTGTATCACGTCAGCGAGTTCCCGCTGTTCTCTGAGTACCGGGATGTCTACCTGAAGACGGCCAAGCAGATCATCGACATGTCGGTCAGATACGTGGATGCGGAGCCGGACAAAAACATGCGTGCCGCCTTCCTGCTCGGCGGGGCGGGCATCTACGCTGTGGCCGCTATGATCTACAAGTCCCTGGGCTTGGCTGATTTCGTGAAGCCGCTGACTAAATTCCGTAACCTGTGGGAGGTGTGCGCTCCCATCCATTTTCTGGAGTGCGGCTCGGATGAGCTGTTTGTAGGGCGGGCTGGGTACCTGTGCGCCGCCCTGGTCCTCAAACAGAAGCTGGGCATAGAGGTGAGCGCACAACAACAGCATGGCGCACTTTAAAATGATAAATCCCTCTCCGAGAATAAACTTCAGCTGCCGGAGCTGCCACTAACGAAAAACAGGTCTAAGTGTGGACTAGATTAGATAAATACGTATTCCTAATCTGAATCCAAAAGCTTGTTTACGTCAGTTTTTTCTGCAAAGGTTATTTTATAGACCGAGATTTTAAAAACACAAGTGATTCCAATTTTTATTTCGAAGCTCAAGGTGCTGTCATAACTTCCATTTCATATTGCAGTTCATTGATTTAAATACTTCTTATTAGTTTACTGATTATAAATTTTGTATGAAAATCTCTGTGGGAAAATCTCAAATTCCCACAGAAATCTTAACATTTTCCTCGGACAGTAACTAACTGGATAAATCCATCATCTCGATGAATGCTGATAAAGATTTTCTCACTAAATAAATTGTCCGATTCTTCTCACACCATTAATTATACAAAATAAAGATAAAAGCAGATAACACCACAGGGAGTCTGGGTACAAGTTTTAGGGCGTTGTGTTGAAGCGCTGTTTACGCCCACTGCTGGACAAATTGTGTGATGCACAATTTCCAAATTCCTCCAAGGTGGGGAAAAATGAGGGCGTATATAAAACTAATGTTGGCCTTGGTTCAGCGCTGGTGACTGGTCATTGCAAGTGACCAGTCACATTGTTATTAAGTCATAGCTTGACAAAAAAAATAAAATAAAATATATATATACTATTCAGCCAATAACATGGCAGCAACTCAGTGCAATTAGGCAAAGTAGACAAGGTCAAAATGACCTGCTGAAGCTCAAACCAAGCATCAGAATGGGATGATGGTATGACTACTTCAGCTGCTGATTCACTGGGATTTTCCCACACTATCATCTTTGAATGATTCCCCCCCCCCCCCCCCCCCCCCCCCCACATGTTGTTGATCAGAACTCAGAGAAGAATGGCCAGTCTACCTCAAACTCAGGAGAAGACAGAAGTAACTCAGATAACCACTTGTTAAAAATGTGTTCACATTTTCAGGTTGGATAAATTTAGGATTATGTTAGGAAGGGCATCCAGCATAAGAATCTTTCAAATGAAAGGTAACACCTTGTGACAAGGGAACAGTGGAAAGTAGCTTCATAAGGTGTCGCTGTTCCCCCTGTGAGACGTTTGGGTTACATGCCCTGAGACTGCTGAAAGAGCAGCTGTATGGGTTTCACACCTTTATCCATTAACAGGGAATTCAAGTGTGGAAAAAAGAGATGTAAAAAAAACCTTTAGTGATTTCAGAGAGAGATCTGTGAGACCAGACAGACTGGTTCAAGTGATGTCACTGGAGTCAGCACCACATGGATGTTTGAAAATGGAAAAAAAAGGTTGTTATGGAGTAGAAAAAAGTGAGTTTCCCAGACATCTGTGGCTCACTGTAGTGGATGTCTGCCTGAAGCTAACAGGTCTTAAACTTTTCGTCGTCTCAAAGTCAGTTTTTTAAACGTGTCAAAGACCTTTACATAAAATAAGTAAGTAATCACACCACTCGTGAATTCTAATGCTTGTTGAGTGCCCCAGAGATGGTGGTTACTAACAGCTGTCTAAATGAAGCTCTTGAGCAGCAGCTAGAAATTATGCAACCATGGTGCAGTTTGCAAACAGCCCTATGTTGATGCTTTGCATTTCAAAATTTCTAAAAGTGTTAGTCTGTGAGTCTTTCTCAATAAAACATTTTGGAATCATAAGCTTTTATTTCACACAGAACTCATCCCTGCAGCACTTTGTCAGCATAATATAACCAAATGTTGTGAGTCACTGGAGTTACACTGAACATGTTGTTGGTTTTGACATAAAAAGATAACAGATGAATAATCTATGTTAAACATTAAGCCTGCTTCTGCTTTAAAAGTTTTTATTCTTGTCATTATTCCTTTAAACATTCATCACGAGTCAGTCAGTGTCATTATTTTGCATGATTAGACCTGTACTTGGAAATGTTTGGGGCTGGCTTTGCTGGGGGAGGAATAGCAGCACAGGAAGCCTTTTCACTGAGCCACTGTGCATTATCAGATGCTGGGCCTGCCTGGACTGAATCAATACAACCATCATGTTTTTAATTACACCTGTGCTTCAAAATATTAAAATGTCTCCTGGGAGAAAGGTCAGTTTGCAGTGTGGGTGTGCACAACCATTAAAATGTTTAATATTTTAACGCTGCACAATGTATTTCCAATTGAGTTTTTATCTGTGTTAACTGCAGTGTGTCATTTGCTCTGCAGATTCTGAGCAAAGATCAAATCAAATCTATTTGCCAGGCCATCATCGAGTCAGGAAAACAGTATGCCAGGAAGAAGAGAAAGCCTTTCCCCCTCATGTACTCGTACTATGGAACAGAGTACCTCGGTAAGAACCACCAGCTTCGTGCAACGTTCAGTGCCCTTGTTATAAAGGTAGTGTAAATGCACAGATATCAGGATTTTTCACAGTTTCAGTCCTCTGACCACAGCAGGAGCTTCTGTTGTCACAGGACTGGTGTGTTCATGTGTGTAAAACTAACTGTCCTTTTCCTTGATGGGCATCAGAGGAAGAGACCCCTCAGGGTTGAAGTAACTTTCACATCAACAGAGTTCATAGTAAGCATAGCCCTGCTGGCCACTTTTGCATGGATACAGCAACATCTTTGAGGATGACGAGGAAGTGGAACAGTTATATTTTGAGAGATCTGTAGATTAGAAATACCTGGATGAAAATATATGCTGAAGATCCTGCATGTGTTCTCAGTTTGCCTGTCATGAGAGGTTTGCTATTGGAGGAGTTTCTTGATCGATTTGCGGTGGGCTGGGCTGCCTCAGAGAGTCTTGGTTTCCTGCATGTGTTTAGCATTATTTAGGAAGTCTCGCTCCAGGATCCCAACGAATTACATCCATGTTTGATGATTCTGTAACTTACGATTCTCATCCAACGCCAGTGCAGGAGGAAGACATTTCTTTGGTGGAGTCTGGGGTGGTGGATGGTTGGAGACAGGAGCTATGGGCCTATGATAAATGCTTTCCTACGGTAACTGATTCAGTCATGTTCACAGTGTTTTTTCACGTTGCTTTCAGGTCATTTAAACATTATATGAAAACCTGAATATTCAGTACAAAAGCGCAACAGTGCAAAAGTCTTGAGCCACCCCTCATTTCCTTATATTTATCGATTAATATGGGAAACAGCTGCAGTGATTTATTGAAACATGTGCAAACATACATGGAAATACAGTTTAAACAGCAAAAACAGATTCTGTTTAATTCTGTTAAACTTGAAAGTCAATATTTGCGATGATCACCTTTATTCTCCAGCACAGCCTGAACTCTCTCTGGAAAGCTTTCTTCTATTTTCTTTACGCAGTTTTCAGGAATAGTGCTCCGGGCTTCTTACAGGATGGATCTTGGTTCCCTTTTGTTCCATTTTCTGTCAAGATGATCCCACACAGCCATTGCCACTTTCCAGATGGTATCACACTTCAGTGTCGTGTCTTTTTATGCTTGAATGATTTATAGGTCAGTATTTAGTGGCTTATTTAAAAAAACAAGTCCTCTGAAAATGTCCAGGTACAAAGACTGGATTGAATTTGAGTGAAAAAGCAGCCAATGTCCAAAAAAGAAACCCAAACTTTTGAAAGACCTTCAGAAAGCCTAGAAAACTACTACTAAAGACCATTTTGATAATGACAAAGTCTGGCTCTTTAGAAGCAAAACAAAAAGAAATTATGAGTGACTCAAGACATTTGTACGTTACCATAGTTACTACCGTATTTTGAGTATTATGTAGTTGTTACCTATAATGTGAGAGTTTGGAAATATTGTCATTGGATGTGGAAAGCAGTTAAACTTGATGCGAATCTAAAAATGTGCAGAATCATCCAGCTATGATGTTCTTGTCAGGAGATAATCTTCTTGGATGGTTGCAAGGCTACAAAGGGTTACTCTTCTATCTCTTGTTATTTCCAGCGTCAAGCATGTCCGTATACTTGTAATTAGACCAGTGTGTAGACGTGTGTGTCTATTGTTCAGACTAGAGGACCTCCGGACAACACATGTGTTCAGATAGTCTGAAGCCTAATTACTCTATATTACTGGATCCCTTCAGTGTCTTTTTAGCTCTTTAGTACAGGTGCTGCATTCCTGCATCATGTACAGTAAATACTGTCCTGACGAAGTGATCTCTAGTTTTGAAGCATTCTATTTGTGGGCCAGATGTCATGTAGCTGACGGACACTTCCCTGTTCTTGCATCAAGTTCGGGCTGCTGATGTATTTCCTCAGTGCTGGAAAATAGGACTTTATGTCACCTATCAAAACTGTCAAATATGTACAGTGAGCTCCGGATTAGAATGGAACAAAAACAAGTCCTCCCGTTGTGCTCTGTGAGCGTTTGCGCTTTTGTGCTCTGGGTGGTGTCCGTCTGTGTGCCTGGCATGGTGTTTTCCTGCATGCCTGATTTTGTTTGTGCATGTGCGACCCTCCCCACACACCTCGCCCTCCCTCCTCTGTCAGGCGCAGCCCACGGCCTTTCATCTGTGCTGCAGATGCTGTTGAGCTACCAAGACATGCTCAGTGGGGCTGAAAAGGATCTGGTGTGGCAGAGTGTTGATTTCCTCATGAACCAGGAGCAAAACTGTAACTGGCCTGCAGAGCTGGGAGCCATCATCGAAAGGGAGAACGAGTTGGTGCACTGGTGCCACGGAGCCCCGGGTAAGCTCAGAGCTGTTAATGCCCATCATCCTGTTCCTGTCCCGTGGTTTAGAGCCCCACTGCTACACTGTCCTGTCTCTTACAGGTGTGGCGTACCTTTTTGCAAAAGCCTATCTGATCAATAAGAAGCCACAGTACTTGGATAAATGCATTAGAAGTGGAGAACTCGTATGGCAGAAAGGTCTGCTGAAGAAAGGTCCTGGGATTTGTCACGGAGTTGCAGGCAGCGCATATGTCTTCCTCCTGCTTTATCGGCTCACAGGCAACTCCAAATACATCTACCGTGCTCAGAGGCAAGAAAGCCCTCCTTTTCTGGGGAGCTGCAACAACCCAGCAAACATTTTGATATTGAATAACTGTTTTTTGTCAACATCAAGTTCGAATAAATACACTCAACAAAAATATAAACGCAACACCTTTGTTACTGCTCCCATTCCCCATGGGATGGACGTAGAGACCTAAAGCGTGTACCAGTTCCCACGAATATCCAACAACCTCGCACAGCCATTGAAGTGGAGTGGACCAACATTCCACAGGCCACAATTGACAATCTGATAGACTCCATGCGACGATGTGTTGCACTGCATGAGGCAAATGGTGGTCACACCAGATACTGACCGGTTCTGGGTCCCCAGACCCCCAATAGCGCAAAAAACTGCACATTCCAGGGTGGCCTTTTGTTGTGGGCAGTCTGAGGTACACCTGTGCACTACTCATGATGTCAGATCAGCATCCTGATGTGGCACACCTGTGAGGTGGGATGGATTATCTCAATATAGCAGATGTGCCCACTACCACACATTTGGACTGATTTGTGACCACTGTTTGGGAGGGATGGTTATATTGTGTATCTGGAATGAATTTTAGGTCTCTACGTCCATCCCATGGGGAATGGGAGCAGTAACAAAGGTGTTGCGTTTATATTTTTGTTGAGTGTAGTTTCAAAATGACAGCTGACCTGACATTGGTTTGAGGTACTTCAAACCATCAAGGCAGCTTATGTGAGAGCAGTGTGTAATTCAGGGTTTGGTAACATTAACATCTAACCATCTACAGTTTGGTTTCTGCAGGTCTACTGCATCCAGTTTCTACCAGGAAGATGATGCCAGGGTTTCAACCATGTCTGCTATTAAGAAGTGTAACATAAATGTGATTAATGGCTTTGTAAAACCAAAATAGTGGGAATATTCAGGCTGTATTCAGCATTATCTGGTGTGTGTAAAATTGCTGGTGATTTAAAGGAAATGCTTAAAATTTTGAGAACTTTTGCTTGTCAAGAATTAGATGAGTAAATTGACACAATGGTCCTGTCTTCGTGTCTATTTGAAGCTGACCGAAGACAGTTAGCATAATGTAGCACAGAGCTACATGGGAGGAACCAGCTAGCCTGGCCATTAAACAGTGAACTGTCATTTTTACACTTTGATTTTTGGACACATTTCAAGGGCTTTAGGGGTCCTGGCATGTGAATTATTTCACCTTTATTATATTACCTTATCAAAGCCAAGCTGTCTGCTTTGGTTTATTTGCAGTGCTAATGCTAAGCTAGGCTTCCTGGCTTTTGCTACATGTATAACACAACTAGGGTTGCCAACCGTCCCTTAAAATACGGAATCGTCCCGTATTTCGAAACAAAAGTACATGTCCCGTATTGAGCTAATAAGGGACGCACTTTGTCCCGTAATACAGTGAGAATCAAAAGTAGTCTATAAATGTTAATGGAATTAACGCTTTGTTTGAAAACATAATTCCCAGCCCCTCTCCTGCTTTGTGACCAATGAGCTGACAGCACACTTATGACAATTCGAGTATGACAATTCAGATTACCGCTCATCTCATTGGTCGAGGAAAGGTCGCTTACGGAGAAAATACCGGAAGACAACAGATGACCACAACAAGAAGCATGGCCAACAGGGGAACAAACGCCGTCACTGCGGTGCAAGTCTCGGACGACAGTACACCTAAAGCTGGGCAGACACTGTGCGATTTTTTCAGTCGCGTTATTCAGCTCCTGCTCAAACTGCACGATTGACTCGCAGGGGTTAGAAGTTGGTAGGTCACGATGCAGGTCTCACACTATACCGCCCGATGCTCTGATGCGACCTGAGTGCGCACACTGTGCCTCCATAAAATTAAGGTTATAACAGAAAATCTGTCGCTCGCTCTCTCTGTCTCTCACTCACACAGACACACCACCACCATCAACTTTGCTAAATTGCTAATGAAAAACATGATCAGGCAGCTGTGATTTAGCAGCGATGTAGATCCAACTATTTTCACGGTTGTTGTGGTCGTGATAATTTTGTGAGGCCACATCGAAAAGGCTCGGATGAGCTTTTCAAAGTTCTACAAGTTGTGCCTCCATCGCTTGTGTCCAGATCACACGCTGCACAGCCGTGCTGCTCCGTCTTTTTCACGGCGTTTACGTGTTTGCGCGCGAGCAGTGTGAGCGGCTCACGAGCGATTGATGATCGGGAGCTGGTCGTGAGGTGTTAATCACTTCTCGTTACCCCACGTATACTACACGACGCACGATGAAGGCCAAAATCGGTCCGATCACTCAAAAATCGGCTCAAAATGGGCCTAAAACCGCACAGTGTGAGCCCAGCGTTAGAGCAGCAATGTTTGTTCCCCTCAGAGAAAGGGAAGAATGGGAAAAGGAAAACACCTGGCTGGAAAAAGTTAATATGGGCATGTGCAGTGAATATCAGCGCTATGTGGCCAGAAGTGTGATAATATAATTTATTTTGTGTAATAAACGACTGCAAGGATAGATGATTACAACAAATAGATGACTAATACATAAAAGTAATACATAGATGAATAATGATGATGAGTTATGATGCGTAATCATGGGAACAAGCGGGTTTTCAAACGGGAGCAGCTGATTAGCATTAGAAAAGCTGAAATAATACCTCAGCTGAAGCCAATTGTACTAAATGCACTAAATGTGCACTGTTACAAGAATATTTTTCTTTCTATTGTTTTCTATTATTTTAAGTTAAGCAGGACAGAGTTCTTTTAAAGAAAGATTTACTTATATTCTCAAAAGTTAAGCATGACAGGCTTCTGTTTAAGAAGGAGACCTGTTTTATTGTGTTAATGTTGTCATTTTGAGCTAAAAATAAATGGCTAAATGATCATTTGTTTCACATGTGTTCATATCACAAAGAATACACATCTACTTAAATCAAATTCAAGTCAAAGGGTTAAAAAAAATAATTTCACACACAAAAAAAGAGCTAGAAAATTCACCACACTGGGAAGGGTGAAGACAACTGGGTCGCCCGGCCCTGGCCACGAGGTGTCCCTTATTTATTTTTCAGGGAGTTGGCAACCCTAAACACAACGAGTGCGGCATCAATCTTTTCTAACTCTTAAATGTTTGAAAAAAACACATTGGGCATAACAAGAATCACAAAAACTGTTTCATCACAAAAGCTTCATACATGTGGGTCATGTTTTTACATTAGCAGCAGTGACAAACACGCATTATCTACATCTACAGCAGCCGTTGTCATGTGACTTTTACACTATATGCATATCAGGTCTGTGACTTTACATGATCTGCTTGCCCTTTGCAGCAATAACATTTACAGTTGATTGTGGAATATCTTGGTAGGAAGAAATTTCACAAGACTTGTTGCAATGATGACATCCTGTTAGAGCACCATGCTTCAATGTCATGACCTCTTTTGAAACAACCTACTCTTTTACAAATGTTTGTTTAAGTTGTACTGCGTGGCTAAGTGCTTGATTTTATACACCTGTGGCACTGAAAACACCTGAAATCAAAGATTAAGAGGTGTGGCCCAATGCTTTTATCCACATTGTGTACATTTATTGTCTTAAAAGGAGGTTCAGAAACTTCAGGTGCACTCCTGATCTCTACAAGAAGTTATAGCTCAGTTCTGGACATGCTGCTTTCACATTGTGTTTTTATGTGTCTCCATTCTTGTTTTGTCCACACAGGTTTGCAGAGTTCCTCTTCACTGAGGAATTCAAGGCAGGCTCTCGCTCAGTTACCAGGATCTACAGTCTGTTCGAAGGCCTGTCGGGGACCGTTTGTTTCCTGGTCGACCTCCTGCAGCCAGACCAGTCAGAGTTCCCTCTGTTCAGTGTCTTTGTGTGAATGGACTGAAAGGTTACTGCTGTTCACTGACCTGAACAGACCCCGCCCCTTTCCCAGTGAAATCGCTAAACAACTTATAGAAACTTTAGAGTCAGGATTGATATTGTGATCAGAACGAGAGTGGAGGGATGAATGTTTTTTGTTTGGGCTTTAGATCAATATCACACAGAGGAAAGTTGCTGTAGAAAAATTGTCTTTTTTCTGCTTGAATGTTGAGCTTTGAGGCTTTATCCGATGCATGGCACTCACAAAAACATTGTCCATTGTTGTCACTAGTGATGGAGGTCTATATGAGATGTCCGTTGGGCGTATACATCAATAAATCTGTTTGGGGACAAATAACAAAAAACAAAGATGCTTCTTGTAACTCCAGATTCGTCTGGGAATCATCAAGTTTGCTTCTGTATCGTAAAAGTAATGCAGTGATAGTCGTGAATGCATCCATGGGTACAGTGCAATATTTTTAATGGTGTAAACAAATGTAGGCTAAAAACAACGCGGCCACAACTAACTCACTGACTCCGCTAACACTAAGCTGTACTTCTTGTTTACATCACCCAAAGCGCCCAGATTGTTCCGTCTGTGTTGTCGTCTGCTTTATCAGGGTCACTCTAAGAAAGGAGCCCAGCACTAAAGTACAGAGATGAGAAACTGAGATATTCTTCCAAGATGCTGCTCTCAGGTCAGAAACACACAAGCTACTTACACATAAAAGTAAAAGGCAATCACACCCCAGTCACACACAAAAAAAAGCTGCAAACAGAAAAACGAGTGTCACATAAATGCCTTTAAAATTTTTCTACCAGTTCACCAGCTCAGCGTCACATATCGCAGACCTTTGAGTTCATGTCTTTACATAATCGCAAACTATAAAGATCATCAAAGCTGGGTGGGGAGGTACAGAAGGGATGTAACTGTTTATCGACATAAAAGTAACACTTTGTTTCCGCTGTGCTGTTCTCACCCGCTGAAGCTGAGGTTACGCCTTGTACCAGTGTGACAGCCATTTGTGTTTATTAATATTTCAAAACTATGTTAGCTACTGTGTGGGTACTTTCAAAGTGATCAATATGTTGTGATTGGTTTCAACTTTTACCCTACAGATAAACAATAAGTTAGTCTGTACCTTTGTGATGGAGACGGAGGAGAAAAGAACAAAGTGTGCTGCCGATGTGAGAATTTCACTTTTCGTCCAACTCAGTCCGTTTCTTGAGGCGACTCTTTCTGTGGTGAATTTCTTGAGCTAAATGCGCAAATGAGGCTTTACAAACAAATGTCTAGCTTTCAGATATGATATCACATCTCTCAGAGAATAAGAAGGCAGAGAATACAGGAAACTGAAGATGCTTTGGGAAGCTTATATGAACATGTGGCTCATGTTGATTAAAAAAAACTGCCTGCGAATAACAGCAAACCAAAGCAGTTTCCCAACTTTAACTGAGCCGGTTGTGAAACATTTACAAGCTGTACATGTGTGCTGCTGTTTTTCATTTGCAATCCAAGCTGTTTAAAACAATACCTGCTACTGGATTATTGATACCAATAAAGTGTCCAGATGACAAAATAATAGAGATGACTGGTGTTTTATTCAAGGGAGAGGCCTTGCAGGAAAACACACTCAATACATGAAAACACAGAACCGAAGCGTCCACTGGTGATTGATGAGGATCTGTTATTGGAGACTGCATAAAAACTGATGACTTTTAATTGCTGTAATATTTTATCAGCTTTTCAATGCCGCTTTATGAACAATGTGACAGAGAAAAAAAATCCCCTTGTGAGTGGATCAGTACTCGCAATAGAAAAATATTACACTTTTTCAAATGTATTTTTATGCTTTTCAGAGCTGGAACCATCGAGCTTGGATGTGCTGGTCCACAACCGCACAACAGCCGTCAGTGAGGTTCATATAGATAAATAAATGATGCTGTACATACTTGTTTTACAACATTTTAACAGTATTTTATAGGTATATGCAAGTATGTATAGGTTGCACTAATTATATTTCAGTTTTGGGGGGTTCTTTTATCAACCTGGCTCCTGCTGCAGTCTTTAAGGTTAGAGCAAAAGTGGAGGTTGAAGATGGAGCTAGTTTAAGTTCAAAGGTGAAACAAATAGACTTAACCATCTTCTATGACCACATGGGGGGGTAACAGGTTTTTTTGTGTTTTTTTTTACAAAATTAAATTTAGTTTTTGTTCCTGTTGTTTCTCCTTTTGCATTTAAAATTGTTTACTCAGTTAATATATACATTCAGCTGATTTAATTTTGTTAGCCATTATTTTTTGGTGCCGTTGTATTTAGCTGAACCTCTCAGTGCCCATTTATTTCTTAAAATGGCTTATTTATGTGATTGTGCATATCTGACATTATTTTTGTTGTTTGTGGGGTAAAATAAAACCCACATTTTGGAAATCATTACACTTGTGCCTGTATGTTAATGGCTGCTTAGTCCCTGATATTGGTAGAGGCACTGAACAGTTGGCTTTTAGAGCGTAAGAGGAGAAGGACGCTTCGCTTTGTTGCAGCCTATAAACATTTGTAATTTAATGGAAGCTGCGTATTCTGAGCAGATAAAAACTACACTATTACATCTTTTATTTTATATTTTACCTTTATTTTAATCCATTATAGGAGTGTTGAAGACAATGTGAAGATATTAATACTTAACGTGGGTTAGAGGCTCTTAATGTCGTCTAGAACAGAGTCTCAATAAAATGTCTGAACCTTTCTCATCAGTATTAAACTCCAGCACTACAGGCTATTTAGAGGTGAGTATTTGGTCCAGCTGCGGCCCACACATGTAGTGGGCCACAGCTGTTACGTGGGTGAGCTCAGCTGCCTCAGTGCAAGAACATTTTCACCTTACATGGGCCAGATGTCAAGTCACACCTGTTCCTGCCAGGACTTTAACTGAGCTGTAAGTGCCAAAAACAACATAGGTCTCATCTTGGTCATATCCCACATACATGTACACTCTCTGGCCACTTTATTAGGTACACCTTGCTAATATTGGACCCTATTTTGACTTCAGATCCAACAAGATGTTGAAAACAGTCCTCGGAGATTATGGTCCATATTGACATGATAATATCGCACACTTTCTGCAGATTTGTCAGCTGCACATCCATAATGTGATTCTCACATTGCAACACATGCCAAAGGACTGTGGAGGCCATTTGAGTGCAGTGAACTGTCCCGTTCAAGAAACTAGTGTGAGATAATTTAAACTGTGCAACATGGTGCGCTATACTGCTGTAAGCAGCCATCAGAACATTGATTCACTGAAACTGTCATGGTCCGTGGAAGTGTCTGGGGATTTTCCAGCCTGAGTTAGTGTGTTTCCTGCGCGGAGGTGGTGTCCCACTTGTGTCGTTTCCACGACTAATCAGCAGGTTCTTTAGGTCAGCGCTGTCTGAATGAAACCCTTTCAAAAAATTTGGACCAGCTTGCTGGTGACAGGAGACACCGAGAATGTGTACAGTGTCAGGTTTATTTAAAGCTGACTTATGTGTTCCTTATTTTTCTCATATACAGTTACAGTAGTGTGTGTGCTCGTACAGTTTCAAATGTTTTTAGCCTCTGTCACAACTTCACTGCAGCAGAGGAACATTTGTTATGATTTGGGGGCGTCAAAGCAGCTTTGCGACTGTGTTACGTAGAGACAGTTTCCTGTGTCACGTTTGAATTGTAAGCTTTTCCTTCCTTACAGACTAGTCATAGCTCATGGTTGTTGTTTATTTGTTTGTTTTATGTTTAATTTTACGTGACATTAGTATTTGGGCTTTCTGGCTCCATGATGGATAGATTAGTAGGCCTGTGAAATTGTCCAAAAAATGAGTAAGCTGGTTAGTGAATTGTAATTGAAACTCTTAGCCTCATGGCCCTGCAGATGTTTGCACCACCATTGTAACATCAGTCTTCGGGGCGTTATCGTCTCGTTGACTGGCGCTTCAGTGCGCACTGGAGAGCGCAGCGCTTCTTGCGCCCCCAGCAGTCTCTCCCCGGGACAACACTTGGCTGTGAACCTGTCCCGCCTGCCTCACATATCGCAGACAAGCTGCTGCTCCTGCGGCGGCGTTCCTCCAACACTCCAACCGACGACTCGGTGGTTTCGTTATGGACGTGCAGACTCTGAGCGAAGCAGCGCGCCGCATTCCCCAAATGGCGGAGTGAGTGAGGATGCGATTCCCCAGTTCCATCTTTGTGTCGGTGTCTCTGTTCACGGCCGAGACCACGGCAGCGCTGTACCTCAGCTCCACGTACCGCTCCGCCGGAGACCAGATCTGGCAGGGGCTCACGCTCCTCTTCACGCTCGTACCGTCCGTGCTCGTGCAGCTCACCCTCACCTTCATCCACCGGGACCTGAGCAGAGACAGACCGCTCATTCTGCTGTTGCACATCTTGCAGCTCGGTCCCATCGTCAGGTCAGTGCTGACATGTTTACCTCCGTTTGTCAAACAGGAGCTTGGATCCCATTGTATCCACAGTGTCCACTGTGTTCTGCCGAGGGCATGTCTCTTACCTCCCACAGGTGTCGTGCCCACGGATGTTTTTTTTCCTCTTAAAAACATGCCAGGCCTGCCAGCGCATAAGCTGCTTACAGATGGTGCGATGAATGCATTGCGCACATGCTGTTGTTTTCATTTTCTCTCGCCTTTTGTCTGGTTGGCTCCATACATACTGGCGCATGATGTGCTGTATGTCCGTGTTGTTCAGCTCGGAAGCAAAAGGCTGATCAATGTTGCCACTGTTGATCGATATATGTTACATATATACACAGCTGGCAGGCTGCTGAGCCAAAGCACTTACAGTACAATAAGGTCTTCTACCAGTTTGATCACCTTCAGCCATGATCGTTCGGGCAAAGCTGATTTATGACTGTTCTGACTGAAAGGACATTAAATCATCGTTATGAAGCCTAACTGGAGTCGCTCCACACTCACGGAGAAACCTTTAAATCATAATAGGCCCGGTCTTCCTCTTTGTATAAGCCTGAGCCCAATCCTGTACATAGAAAGCATCCCTGCTGTACACACAGAGATGAAACTGCTATCAAACATACAAACAGCAGGAAATCTGACTCTGGTAAACTCATTAAAACCCACTCATGGTTTGCAGTTGGTTGATTAATTCATTTCCAGATGGACAGAAGAGTGATTTACAGACTATGTGTGTGATTCAGTGATGAAATGGGAAGACTTGCTCTTGTCTTAGTTCAAAGTTGGTTATGTTATGGGTTGGTACATTTCTCCTCTTTTTCCTATGTTCGATAAACCAGAAATTTTGGATTAGTCATTTGGGAACTGATCAGCAGTTTCATCACAAACGCAAATCATTTTAGTAGTTGCCCAAAGGGAAGTAAACAATAGAACCCAGCGACTGATCTGCAGTGGTAAAGACTAAGCATTAAAGGTGTTTCCATTATTAAAATCGAAATAGACTTTTGTTTTTGTAACTTAAACCTAGAAAGGCTTCAGAGGGAAATCCTATCTTTCATTTGACCTAAAGGTCAGACTCATGCCATGAATGATGATGACGACTATGGAAGTGCAACTCCACATGCTCATACTACCACATCTGTTTTTATCACTCACTCTTTAAGTCCTTTCTGAGCTAAAATGCACAACTGGTTTCTCAACTGTGAACATGTATCATGTTGGACAAAACAAGCTGATTTAACAAGTAATTATTTTTTAAGATCGGTTATTTGAGCAGTTGATTAAACTCATGGGTGTTTTTCTAATCTTCCTCATTCAATTCAAGCTTTTGCTATTTTCCAAAATTAATAGACCATATTAATAACAACTGTGACAGGCAATCCTGACAATCTAAACAACCAGTATTTGCAGCCACACATACGGTAATTATGCCTCCTCATGATTCAGCTCGTGAATAGAGTCGTACTGAGCAGCACAGCCTCCCTACCCTCCCGACTGCATTCAAATGATTACTGTTCAGACCTCTACATCCTTCCTCGGTGAAGACCAGATCTAAGAATAGCACATGTCACTGCTGGCTCCTTATCTCTGACAGCAGACCGGGGAATGTCTCTCTCTTTCTCTGCTGCAGACAGCACAGCAGCACTTCCTCCTCTTGACTTCCCAAAACAACACCTCTGATATTTTGATGTGTGTCACCATCAGAGAAAGTATTCAAATCTCTCACAAGTCTGCGTTGGGTGTAATCATTTCTTCTGTTGTCGCCCTAAAGAGAAGTGCTCTTTAATCTATTTAACACTAAAGTGTTGCTGAAGAGTAGTTTGTCAAAATAACAGAAGTCTACTTCCGCCTTTTCTGCAACTCGAAATAATTTAAAGCTCATGTACAACTTAAACAAGTGCAAAAGCTTCAAAAAATTGCATAGATGTGGGATTTTTAAATGGGCGTATGCAAAATTATTAAACAAATTATCCTTAAGATGTATTTAAACCTCCAATAACATTTTTTTTAAATACTCGTGACTCTGCAGTAATGTTACAGGTCAAAAATCTAAATGTTGCTAGATGAATGGGAACAGAGGCCTCATAGGCTAAAGGGACAAATACGCAGAGCTGATCTGGGAGTGAAATGACCTTTTAACTCTTGAAAGCTTATTTGGAGAAATCTTGTTTTTTTCTTTTGTGAAGTGAGCAGTTTCTGTGGTATTTCAGGCCTGCTTGTAGAGCAAAATGACTGGATGTGCATCAGAAGTCTTTATAAAGTGACGTGTCCCAACCTGTCATCGGGGATATAAAAATAGTGGTTATAACTGCTATATTTCGTAGCAAGAAACGTGAAATAACCAAGTGAACTGGGTCACTTGTAATATGAATCCAAAGCAGATGTTTTCCTCGCGAGCTGGTGGAGACCAAAGACGAGCAAAAGAGAGCAAATGCTGATTTCAAATACACACGAGTGACTGAAGCATATGACTATCATTCTGCCAGCAGTTCATCATATGACCTGGAGTGTTGTAAACAGCTGTTTACATGATCCTGTTACATAAGTTCATGAGTTTTGTCAGCTAAAGGATCCTGTTCTACGACGTCTTTAAGCTGTTCTACAGGATTCAGATCTGGTAGCTTGACAGACATTTTACTAAACTCATCATGATGTTCATAATGAATCCAGGTTGCTTTTGCTCTGTGACAGGCTGGGAGCAGCCATAAAAACATGCTGAACTCTAAAGGGCTGCACATGTCCAGTAATAACACTAAAATAGGCTGTGGCATTGAAACAATTGCTAATTTATATTAATGAGCCCAAAGTGTGCCAAGATGACAAGACAACACCACCCCTCCCCCAACAGAAAAGCCACAGCTTTTTTGTATTCAGCTGACATCTTCAGCTTCAGTCTCAGGATCGGACTCATTTTTCACTGCAAGATGCTGTTCTGCTCAGCAGTTAAGAGTGGTTATCTAAGTCACCGTAACCTTTTTCTTATCTCCATCCAGCCCGACCGTTTTGGCATCACCGTCTGCAGCACTGCTGCTGACACGATGGGTTTTTTGGTTGTTTTTTACTCAGATGTCTCTGAGTAAACTCTAGAGACATCTGCGGTGAAAATCCCAGGAGAGTTGCAGTTTTAAAAATAGTGAAATCGAGCCATCTGGCGCTGTGATCACATTTTTTTCACAATTCTGTTGTTTAATGAAAACATCTGCAGGATTTTGCATCACCAATAGTCGAATAGTTACATGGGATTGCAGGTGTTCAGGTATTCCCGACAACATGCTTTGCTCTGCAGAGACAGAGCGCGAGACTGATATTCACCCTTGAATGACGTCGTTTATTTTTACTAACTCAGTGAGGCGTTCACTAAGCACGTCTGTTCAGTGTAAGTCATGCTGATAAACGGTGTGTCCCTGAGCACTCCTGTGGCTAAATCCTTGCGACTTGCTGTTTACCGGCTGTGCATCAGCACTGCTTGACAAGGACAACGCTGCCTCAACCTTTGGCGCTTTGCCCGCTCTATGCACCTCAGTGTTTTTAGAGTCGCACTTGCCAATACATGACTCTGTCCTGTCATTGAGGCCTCATTTGACACAGATAATGGATAGCCAAATGAGGATCATATGAAAATTACCCCTGGCTCTTTGGGCTTCTGTAGCTGCTCATAATTCTGAGCAACAAGCATTGAATTAATATGCAGAATAAGCTATATGTATTCTTCAGCTATACTTATTATAAACAGTAATAAACTTTATGTTACATCAAATTTAAGCTCTGAATAATAGCATTTTTCCTGTAAAGTACAACCTCACATAAACTCACAAGACTACATAATCAGCAAGCAGAGAAATGGACTAAATCGACCTTAGAAGGAAAATGAGTCCTTTCCTTAAAGAGCTGTTATGGCCATTAAAAGATAAGCACAGTTCATTTGCCTTATGCTGGTCAGTGTTTCTAAATTAAATAAAGAGAACTACCTTTACAACACTGTGCTGAATTATTAGATTAGAGGGTTGTTAATGAGACAGTACAATATATCCAACTTTCATCAGGTGGATGAAATCCGATGCACACGCTCATCTCCTCTCCTGTTTCAGGTGTCTGGAGGCCTTCTGCATCTACGGCAGCGTGGGCCGCGTGGAGGAGCCTTATGTCAGCATCACGAGAAAGAAGCAGATGCCCCGCAGGGGTCAGGCAGAGGAGGTGGAGCGGCAGGTTGGGCAGGCAGAGGGGAAACTGTTTACGCACCGAGCGGCCTTTGCCCGCACCTCTGTCATTCAGGCCTTCCTGGGATCAGCCCCCCAGCTCACGCTGCAGCTCTACATCTGCGTCCTGCAACAAGGGGTGTCCATCGGAAGAGGTGAGGGGAGCACGTATGACGTAAGCGTGTGTTTGTGTGGGACCGGACAGTTTTATGGATCATCCACCCATCCGGCTCTGCTAAGAGTCCGTCACAGGTCCTCTACAATGTGGGCTGATCAGCTAAGTGCGATATTGGAAATGAGAGAATGGATGTTTTCATGAGTCAAAGTGGTGTTATGTAACCGCCTCTCTGATACTAAAGATGGAAAATGGTGATTCTGTTTGCCAACAGGGAGCCAGGCTGTGTGTGTTTCTGTGTATGTGGAGTGGGGGGGTGAGCAGGTCTATTCCTGAGTATTCCTGGGAGAAATCGAGTAAAGGGTTCAAACAGTCAAACTAGGACATCTGGTCTTTGAATTGGGTCAAAATAAAAGATTTTATAAATATCTCAGTCTTATTTTGTGTCATAGCCCGAACATGAAAATCTTAAATTACATATTTTAAATCTGTCCTAAAATAATGGTCCCATATTGCTATAGTCATTTATACTCATACCGCCAATTTAAGATCCCATCTTTATTTTCTTGCGAGTGTAAATTGTTCACTTACATGGAAAGCACAAACAGCTTTTTGTTTTGTTTTTTAAAATCTTTCTGAAATCGATCTGTGAACACATGAAGAAACAACCGTCTAACTTCACTCATAATTTGTATATAAACCAACTAAAGTAACTGAAGTGTTGTTACGACCCCCTCTGCTAGGCGACAGGAGGGGAGAAACATACACCAGCCCTCTCACAAAATCTGAGTAAATAAGGGGTTTTAGAACAGAAAAGAACAGGCAAGAGTAAAAGCTTAGGGTTAACTAAGGCAAGCCAGCATCACAAAACTCTAATGAAACTAAGTTCAGCTGTATACCAGGTTTAAACAAAGAGCAACACAGCAAACAGGTTTAACAAACAAGCTTCACATGCAAAGCAGACGAGGAGGCCACTGCATGTTCACCTCAGAGCAGCAGTTCACCATAGTGTGAAGGATCTTCAGCCTTTTATACTCCCCGGTGCAGACAATCAGCCAGTCAATTGGTCATGGAGTGGTCATGGGATCTCCAGGCAGCCAATCGTCCGCGAGGTCTGGCACACTGTGATCTGCATAAGCACAAAAGGGTAGTCTCACTCTCTCCAAGGCCCAGGGCCGTAACAAGTGTTAAATGGGATGTTAATGGCTCAGCATGTGTAAAATATTTTATGAAAGAAAACTAGTTTGTATAAAATTATGTTGCATGTAATTAAACTGTGATATGTTGTTCTTCTTTTAACCTTTTTGGGTTTATAAATAGAGAAATAACCTAAAACTTTAGGCCTGTATGTATTTAGAGGCCTATCTCTGCTTTGTGCCTTGTTACTTTAATACTGTGTACCTAGGGGAGAAAGCTTTAACTACACCTTCAGTCTGCTTTTGATTTGTTTCAATTAGCAATCTCTAATCACAGATTAGTTTCACGTGCAGAAAATGCCAAGTTAATGGTATCATGTCTGTGAAGGTTCATCCACTTCTCCCTGTGATTCAGTCTATCCTGTAATAAACTAAAAATGTCAGCCTTATTACTGTTCTCGAATATTACAGAAAACATAGTAATTTTGACAGCAGAAATTTAAACTCATACCAAGCTTCTTTTATATGCACAGGACGTCTGTTTTCTTCCAGCTGTGAAATGAGTCTGCAGTGGCCTGTCATATCTGTCTTTGAGTGAGACGTTCTGTCAGTGCTCCAACGTCACTGCAGTGATAACACTGTGTGACAGCTTTCATAGTCATCAGTGGATATTTTCTTATTTTCATTCTCTGTAAACCCTGGAGACAGTTGTTAGAAAATCCCAGTAGATTAGCGGTTTCTGAAAAACGAACGCAAACATCCTTCTTCTCCATTCTGATGCTTAGTTTAACTTCAGCAGGTTGCTTTGATCGTGTACGAATGCCTAAATTGAGTTGCTGCATGCGACAGCTGAACTATGGACACGCGCACACATACACTTAGACTTACACTGATAGGCACTCACTCATCCCCCCTCCCTTTCCAACGCCTTCGATGCTTGTTTCCTGCGAGGGAACACGGCGGGTCTGTGTGCCGCGCTGGAATGGTAGCGCTGTGCAGGGCGGCTGCTGTGTTCGCTTCGGATTACTCCTCACCCCCCACCCACCCCTGTGGCTTGTCATGTCTTCACAATGTTGTGCTGTGGACATTTATGTGCTTTTTTGTGCAGAGGAGTTTTTTTGTTTCCTGTTCTCATGCTGTCCTACCATGGAAGCATAGCATGAGTTGGGGTCTCTTTTTTTCCTCTTGTACTTTCCCCATTGTAGTGTACATTTCAATGTTTTTTCTCTGATTCTACCAATCTCCGACCTGTATGTTTGCATGTAATGTTTGTGCTATATGTGTAAGGTCGGGCAACCTGCATGTGACGAATAAAGCTTTGATTGATTGATTGATTGATTGAGATATTTATCTTAATTACCAGTTAAGCAGATGTACCTTACAAAGTAGATGGTGAGTTTAAAGCTCTATTATCATATTTTTTCTCTCAGAAATCTGGCAACGCAGTACTTCATGTACACACTCACCTTGGTAGAAGAGTTTTTCAGGAACGAAGCAGTGTTTACATGGAATGAGCTGCAAAGTATCCTAAACTGGAGACGTGCTTTCACTGATTTATAGGCAGATTTGTTTGTTTTATTTTTTCCAACTTTTTTAAAAAAATGACTCTGTCTCTATCTGCATGTCAGGCACACTGATGGTGATCTCCCTCCTGTCCATTGTGTATGGAGCCCTGCGCTGCAACATATTGGCCATCAAGATCAAATATGATGACTATGAAGTGGACGTCCGGCCTATGGCTTATGTTTGCATATTCCTGTGGCGAAGCTTTGAGATCGCCACTCGCGTTGTGGTTTTGGTCCTGTTCAGTTCGGTGCTCCAGCTTTGGATCCTGCCCGTGGTTCTGCTGAACTTCCTCGTTTTCTTCCTCTACCCCTGGATCCTGTTCTGGCAGAGCCACTCCCCTTTCCCTGAGAATATAGAAAAAACTCTGACCAGAGTGGGAACCACCATCGTGCTTTGCATGCTCACGTTCCTCTACGCTGGCATCAACATGTTCTGCTGGTCTGCCGTGCAGGTGAAACTCAGTGACCCAGACCTCATCAACAAGTCCCAGAACTGGTATCGCATGGCCGTGTACTACATGTTGCGTTTTGTGGAAAATGCCTCGCTGCTCTTGCTCTGGTACATCTATAAAACAGACATCTACAAGTTCATCTGTGCCCCGCTGCTGGTGCTGCAGCTGCTGGTAGCCTACGCCATCGCCATCTTTTTCATGCTGGTCTTCTACCAATTCTGCCACCCATGTCGGAGGCTCTTCTCCTCCAGCATGACCCAGGGCCTTTGGGATTGCTCCTCACTTCTCTGCCTGATGTGCAGCTCTGGCTCTCCACAGAACCGGCCCATGATGAAGGAGGCCCCGACCCCATCTGCGCCAAAAGAGCCAGCCACACAGCGGCCCCACGACACAGCCAGCGACAGCACAGACGACATGCCTAACGACACGACGTATGACATGCTCAATGACACCACCTTCGACACGCCGAACGAAATGGACAGCAACATAGGAGGTGGAATAAATGGCGACATTAGACACGGTGTACCCTGCACCGTTTAACGCATCAGAATTATTCTTACGTGCCATTAAGAGGACATTATCTAACCTTCTTTAATCTTTTTAAGTGCCACATGGATCCCTCATACATCCATTGCAATTCTACATGAAGCAAATGTGTCCTTAACGTGAGAGCTATCCTTGCTGTAAACGCGCAGCCTGTCTTATCAGACTACATGCCAACAATTCATCCTGCAGCCTTTAAAACCAAGAAAAAACCCACAGGCACCATCACCTCACTCTCTTCTTTAGGTTCGGAGACCGTGTCCACGTATATGCTGCATTTACTGATCACAAGGAGCCAATGCATTTGAAGTGATTGTATTTAGTGTCTCTTTGGCATGGAGGCGTGCATGTGTGGAGCCTCAGACGAGGTGTAACTGGTTACTCTGCAGAGGAGGGGGAGAGCCGGCCCCGTGCTAGTTTTTTTGGCCACAATTATGCTTTTGTACTCCTTAATAAGAGCTTTAAGATTAATACGCGCTGCTTTCGTGATGTGCTCGTGTTTGATGATGAGATATTAATCGCCACACGTTGTAAAAGAGCCTGTTCCATCGCCAGACATACTGTTACTGTAAAGCACGGACATTCCCAATGGCTTTTGCACGTTTACACAAAAAAAGAAAGGACTTTGGTGGTTTGGTTCATTTTTTGAGCAGCAGCAGCTGTAGTGATGTGCTTTGTTTGGATGTATTTGCATTTTCCTTTTCTTATTTTCGCCTATTATGTCTGTCAACTGTGTTTCTGTCTGTCTGTCTCTTTAGTTGGAAAATTTACACTGAGTGCACGCGAAACATTTACTGTATCTAACTGAAAAAGAGTCTGTGTTTTGAACTGTTAAAAGTATTTATTCTTATTTCAACCTTTAATGTACTAAGAAAGCAAGAGATAGAGAGAGAATGTGATTGTGGTTGTTTTTGCACTAACTACTTTTTGCAACGTGTCTGCAGAGAGATGATGACCTCGGGAATCACATGAATGCTTCTTATGTTTGTACAAATAAGAAAAGCACTGTTTAAGCCAAAAAAAATTAATATACACATCAAACATATAGAGACACAAAAGGAGGCACTGAAAATATGAAGTCGTACTTTAAAAAAAAAAGAAATTAAATTTATATTTATATGTGAATATTGTCTTGCATTATTTTGATCTGTCACGCAATGTGAATCTGTGCTGACCTCTAGTGGTTGATCAGTGAAACTGCCTGTTTTAGCAAATCCTCGTTTGCAGATGACTAGTGAATTTTGCTCTATCCTGACTTACTGAAGTGACCTGGGAGGGATCTGTGTGGCTAGTGGGATGCTCTAAATGCAAATTAAAGGCACCCACTGTTTACTTAATTATCTACTTTAGCAAAGGTGCATTGGCACACCCTTTATAAAAGACTTCTTTTCAGTGGGTTGGAGGTGGACACAGAGAAAATCAGGATATTTAATCAGAAATAAAAATAAATTTGACGTAAATGTTGAGAATAACTTGTGTTTCAGTTAAAAAGTGTGTGGCAGCATTGTGCACCAGCTGAAGATGAGACAGGGAGGACTGGCTAACACCAACATACAAAGAATTACAGTAATCCCATGGTAAAGATGTGGATTATGGTTTTAAAATTAGATTTCAACAATGTTTTTTTTTTTTTTTTTTTTAAATCTTCACCAACTGTCTCACCTGAAAGAAGCTGGATTTCACCACTGCACTGATCTGACCACCCGGTCTAAAGCCGCTGTCCATCCTAAAACAAAAGTTTGTGACAGTAGGCTATCCATACTGTGCCATAGGGTAAGTCCCACCGGTGACATCAGAAACAAAAACAATCACCTCTTAAAATTTAAGACTTAGGCTTAAGATTTAGAGCCATGCAAGCTTTTAGTTTCTCAAGACACTCAATTCAAATTTGAATAAAGCAGTCATCCTTCCCAATAGCAGAGGCCCAAGTATTGAGCCCTGTGGAACCCCACATGACTAATATGAAAAGTTCTCTGAGCCAGGTACGCTCTGGATCACTCCAGAGCAGTGCCAGAAATGCATACACAATGCTCCAAGTGGTATACAAAAATATGCTACACTGAGTTGAAGGCAAGTTTAAGCAAATGTGGTGCTATGAAGAGACCAGAAACTAGAGTGAAAAACCAAGTACGCTGTACTCCAACACTGGTTAAATCCATCCTCTCATCCAAAGGTGTTGGCCTTCAGCTTCTTTATCAGTGCTCACGAAAACACACAGTGGAACATCTTTAAGGACTTTATTGGACAAAATTCAACAAAAACAGTCTTGAACTCAACAGTAATACAGAAGATCTTAAAAAAGAAAAGAAAAAAAATCCTGGTTACAGGGACTGACCATTAAATGCATCACAGGAAAAACACTGTTGTTTTGTCTAAACATTTCAATAACTTATTAAAATATTAATATAGACTAGTAGAAATACAGTATACTGTAGTGATTACTTAAACAGAGCTTCTCTAACATACAAAGCTTCTTATAGTCATAGTTCAGTTTCTATTAAGGGAACATAGTGAAGGAGACAAAGTTGCAAACATGCTAACATTTTCTAATTAGCAGCACAAAGCACAGTTGAGACTGAAGGAATGTCATCAATTAAAATTAAAAATTAAAATAGTTTTTCCTGAGGGATGAATATCAGTGCTAAATTTAATAAGAAACAATCCAATGAATGTTCAGATATTTCAGTCAAAAACACAAATGTAAACTTCCTGCTGCACACAAAGAGCAGTCATCTGTTTTTACACAACAGGAAAAAAAAATACAGTCAACATGTGGTACTTCTGGGCCAAAGAAAACACCTGAGCATGTTTGAAAAGTACTTTCCAAACAGGTCTGTTTGCAGATCATGACTCCAGTCCAGACCAAACAACATGTTGTCACTGTCAGACCTGCACGTATTCACAGGCTGCCAACTCACAAACCAAAACTGTTGTTCCTGCCTGCAGGGAGAAATAGATACTTGTAGGTCAGCGTCTATCAGAGGGTATATAATCAGAGGATCTTCAGTGTCATTCAAGCAAAGTTTGAGACATGACAGTGTTCGAAGATGGAGAGGTGGGCGCAGGGCTGTCACAGCGCCACAGCTACAGCAAACACACTGACCACACAGTACATGGTGCGGTTCTCCCACCTGACAGTACAGCTCCCTGAAAACCCACAGACAAGCAGAGGAAATTACTCCAAATCATACATGAAATACATGTTTTTATGATTCCATTTATAAACCAGTTTTGTGGGCAAGTTATTCAATAGATCAAAAAAAAAAACAAAACTGACCAACAACCATGGCACCATGCATCAACATAAGGGAGGCAAATCTGGTCTGAGTGTTGGGGGGTGTTACAACCCACCTCTCATAAATTAATTAACCCGGTTTAATCCAAAATGTAACATCAGTGTCATATGTAAAATGCAAACACGGATATTAACTATTATTATTGTTATTTCCACAATTATTGCTCCAAGTTGGCAGCACAGTGGTGTGGTGGTTAGCACTGTTGCCTTATAGCAAGGAGGTCCTGGGTTTGAATTCACCCCCTCTCTGGGCGCTCTCTGAGCCTGTGTGGGTTCTCCAGCTTCTGTGTATGTTAGGTTAAATGGAGATTCTGCATTATAGCAAGAAAATGTGATTTATTCTAACATTTGAAAACAAAAAACAGAAAGGAGGTTTCTGGCACAACTTCACCAACTTCTAAGCTACATAGAGAAAAGAATAAAAGATCAGTCTCTCCAGTCTATTTAAGCCTAGTCCTTGACTAAAAACTTCTTTCAATGGCAATCATAATCAAAGTTTTCTAAGATTAGGCTTAATCCATGTGTGGGAAACTGAGCCTTTAACTTATCCTCTTCTCCATGAACCTTGGTCGTGGGTGAAGCAGTCCCAGAAACTTCTTTAGGAGCACTCCCTGTCGACAGGGACGTTTCAGTTTTAATGAAAGTCTGAAAAAATTAGAAGTCCAGTAACTGGTGACGAAGTCCAGAGTGTAGATCAAACAGTTAAGTTGTTCCATGTGCTGAAAATATTTTTGGAGTTTTAATTTCCTCCATGGGATTAATAATTACAAGAACACGTTTAGGTTTCATTATGATTTCATCTGCTTGCAGGCAGGTCTATGCTGGTCCGGCCATCTACTTATATTTTTATTATAAGATCATTCCTCTATTTTATGCTGTGGGTGATTGAGTACCTCTGTATTTTGACTGTTGTGGTTATTTTTTGTTTGTTTTAAATCAGTAAAAAAAAAAAAAATCACTAGATAAAACTGATTATTTTCTCCTCTTGGATGTGGAGGAGAAAAAGTGGCACATCACTCTAATGTGTTATCATTTGTGCCACTTCCAATTAAAAATATTGGATTTAAATTATTTTGAAATAATGTTTGTTTTTTTGAGTGTCTCACCATCAGTGGCTGTGTCCCAGTAGCAGGAGTTGGCTGTGTGGAGCCCAGCGCCGCTCTTCTGCATGATCGTACAGTTCACTGGGACAGATCAGAGAGCGGCTTTACAACAAACACACGCTTACCTTCACACACAAACGCTACAAATAAGCTTGATGTCCTTGAAGCTCACGTTATCGAACACAGGGACTTGCTCACCTATGTATTTGAACGCCCGACCTTGTTTCACCAGGTGAGTGAGTGAATGCTCCACTATACTGGCCGTCCACTGGTTGACTTTACTCTGGTTATAATCTGTTCCACCGATGACGCCTTCAACGCACTGAGATTAAATCAGTAAACAGGAAGTCATCCATCCATCTGATTGCATTTAAAATACTGTTTATTATGAATGTTTCCAAAGATTAGAGAACATACCTCTTTTACCGAGACACTGATCTCATCGGGATTAAAGCCGACCTGCAGGATCAGTTTTAAAAGAAGCACAAAGAGGATCCGGGTTATTCCATGAATGTTCAATCACTGCCTCCACCTGAATCCCTCAACATCAACAGATTTTGTGTGCGGTCATTTTCGTATATTTAATCAAGTGATGCGAAATCTGATGTTCATGCTACAAAAATAGTCCTCATTACAGGTCCTTGAAGTACACAGGGCAGGCTGAAATTTGGCCCTTTTTAATTCATCATATTTTTCCCAGTACACGAGATTAAAAACAAGTGAGAATTTCAAACCAAAATCTGTTTTACAGGCAACTTTGACACCAATATCATAGGATACGTCATAGTTTCAACTGCACAAATGAACTCCTATGACACAGAGGAACAGAGACGTGCATTTGTATCCTGGATGTTTTATTTGTTTTCTGACAATTCACTGGCGAAAACTTCAAAAAGTACATTTTGATTAAACCTGGTGATGTCATAGGCGGCTGGTTTAAAAAGAAAGTTAAAGACTTCATTTTAATCTGAGTAAAAATAATCTGAACTGGAAATCATCCTAAATAAATCACATAAAAATCCAAGTCCATGTTTCATTTGTTTTGTTTTGTTTTTAAATGCACGCTTCGGTAATTTTATATGCGTGTGTATTTTCTCTAAAATAACGTGCCCATAAACGCACCACTGAACTCTCATTAAGGTCGACATTCTGCTTTGAAATTAAAGTTGCATGAATTACATTTTTGAATCACAGTTAAACTAAGTATTACTAAATGAGTCAGCTTGCCCTCACCTCTGCAAGTAACTAATAACCATTTTATTTTATTTTTAATGAGAGCAGGAAGTTCTTGTCCTACTGCGTTTCCTGTTTGTATAGCAGAGGATTTATTGCTTTGTATAATGGAGATTTGAGACCAAACCACAGAAGTGTCCAACTCCAGGCCTCAAAGACCAGTGTCCTGCAGGTTTTAGATATCAATGATTTATTCATTACCAGCCACTAAAGAATTTCGAGACATGTTGAGGAGGAAATTTAGTCATTTAAATCAGCTGTGTTGGATCAAGGACAAATCTAACACCTGCAGGACACCGGCCCTTGAGGCCTGGAGTTGGACACCCCTGAAGGCTTTTCTCATTTCTCCAATTTGTGCCTCCTCGTCTCCTATCCCTGTGACCTGGAAAGCAATGTCAGTGCACCACAATGAAGGATGTTTGCATCAGGAGGATAGAGAAAGCTGTATTATTTGTTATTAATATTAATATCAGATGATTAACTGCATGATCACATTTTCCCTTCATTGTATTTGAGGCTGGGTTAAATTAAAACAAATGTTATCGCCTTAAATAAATCTGATAACAGGACCACACCTAGCTAACAGGCTAAGCTAGCAGCTAGGTAATTTAGCTGTAAGTTTACTGCTGGCTGCGGACCTTTGGATGAACTTCGCTCATAAAGAAAGCCGTACCTCCTCTCCAGAGTTATACTCCTCCATCGCTGCCGTCACAGATAACACTGCTGCCTGCCCTCTTTGTGGTCTCCGGTGTGTCGGCTGTTATTGTTCCTGTTCACTTCCTCTTGTTCGCGGATGAGGAGCGAAGAGAAGAGCTGGACCCGCAGCCTGAAGCGGGACTCTGTTTTCTCTGTATCGCCTCTCAGTGGCTCAGTTCAGACATTACAAAAGCGTTTTAGCACAGAAGCGCCACACAGAAAGAAATATACTGAGAAACACAAGAGGAGAAAACATTTGTGAAACCTTTAGGATGACTAAGATTCATCAAATATGTTAGAAAAATGACTATACTTATTATATTACTATTCTTTTTTGGGGGGATAAACATGGTCAGCAACAACACTCAGGTAAGCTGTGGTGTTTAAATGATGCTCCGGTCCAAAGGGCTGAAAATATCCCACACACCATTACACATTTCACTCTCTACTCACGTCCTCTGATGCAAACAAGCTGCCAAATGTTGCCCATAAATGAAGTGAAATGGATTTAAACAGCATTTATAAAGGATGACTGGCAGGAAGCCCTGGTCAAACCTATCTCTACATTTAATAGACTGAGAGAGACTCAGTATAAGATTTGTTATGGACTACATATCACTGTTGTTTTGCACAAGACAAATCTCTCTCTCTCTCTCATCTGTGCATTAAGTGCCATTCTGATAGGGAGGAAGCATCAATTGATTTCCAAGTTCTGGACAATGATTTCCAAAGAACATAATGAGATATTTAAAATAAAGATAAAATGTTAAAATCCTGGCGTTTTCCTCTTAAGCCTCCCCTCCCCAACCACAGCGCATTAAAGCCTTCTGGAGAAGTTCCTTGTAATTGCCAGAAAGTGTATTTTACACAGTTGGATCAATGCTTCTGAGCCAAGTGTTACCCTTTGTTACCGGGAATGAAAAGACTACACACAACTTTGTTTTGTGTGTGTGTGTTAAACTGTTTGGTGTTCATTGATAAAACTTAAGAACAAGTATTGGGGGAGAAACAAAGAAGATTGCACAAAAGCCAAATGATCTAATTGATTAGAACAATTATTAGACTGATCATTTTTTACTTTTACATATAGGATTTTGCTGTAGCCTACTTGTAAAACAATCATACTGCATTATTTTCATTTGCTTAATGGTATGATGGCTAAGCATCCATCCATTATCTTCCTCTTATCTGACCTTGGGTCACTTTTTGCAGCAGGGTAAACAGGATGTTGTTGACGCCCTTCTTCAGCAACACTTTCCAGTTCCTCCTGCAGGATTCCGAGGGGTTCCAGTGCCAGATGAGATAAATGACCTTCCCAGTCGGTTCTAGATCTAACCCAGAGTTTCTTTCAGGTTGGGCAAATATCTGAAAAACCTCCAGAGGGAACCACCTCAAGCAGCTCCTTCTGAGCCAAATGAGCAGCGACTCTACTCGGCGCCATCTCTAAGGCTGAGCCTAGCAATGAAGGCTGGGCTGTGGGTAAAGGTGGGTGTCTGACCCCCAGCTTCACAGACTGGCAAAAAGCATTTGTTAATTTTTTCAGATTTGTTGCAACATTTTTAATTTGATTAAATTATTATTCAGTCATATCTCTAACCCTTCAAATGATCCCAGTAGGTGTTCTGTTTTTTTAACGAGTTACTATATTAAAGAGTTCACTTCCATTTTGCAGCTGATTGCTCAGTGTGTTGAACAAAAACAGACAAATACAGCTGCTTGGTGTGTGGATGGATGAGTCAGATTGTGTTTGACATTTTAAATGTAACCAGAAATCCTTTTTATTTCAGACTCCTGCACTGTTTACCAAAAGGTGTGCGGCACACAGACATAAACAAGTTGTGTGCCTTGTTAATATTGATTTGTGTGTTTTATCCAAAGATAATCAACCCTCCCAGTCCTTCGTGAGACTAGTAAATAAACAGTCACTCTACAGCAGGCATCTCCTGCGGCCATTACCACAGAAATACAGACTCCCAGAGGATGCCAGCAGGGAAATCCATAATACATAATGTAGCAGTGACAAGTGGGAGTTTCCCTCAGCCTAGATCTGCACTGCAGTGTGCGCTTTATGAACCGACTTGCCCTTTAAAGTTTAATTTATACGGACAATAAGAAGAAAAAGAATGAATGTCGCATTGTCAGAAAAGAGCCATTTCTCTGTCTCTCTTTCTCTCTGGCTCTCTCATTCACACACACACACACACACACACACACACACACACACACACACACACACACACACACACACACACACACACACACCACGCCCCCTCCTGTCGGGAACACCCTGGCTGTGGATCTCTGCCTTCAGACGGTGCTGAGGCGCACCGACAGGCTCTCACACGGTTCATGATTCTCGGGCTGACTCCGCAGCCGGCCGTGCTCACCCCCCTCCGGACCCTCACCGTGAAAGGCGAGCACACCAGGTAAGACACCGCCGCTCTGCAGGTCAGCCGGCAGCGCTCCGGGACGCTGAAACACCGGCGCGTTGCATACGGCACATATGGTCAGCAGTGCAGCTTGTTCGCAGTTCCTGATGTTTTATTTGTGCCTTTTCCTTGTTTTGCGGGGACGAAAGAGGAGGGGAGGGGGCTCTCTCCGTCCACCATCACGACCACGACCTCAGAGGACTCAGCACACATCAGTGGGTCCAGACAGCCCCGCTTCTTACCTAAAGTTAGGCGCGTTTGGGCAGGTGCATTGCAGCAGAAAGCTGGTATTTCCCTTCTTGCCTCCGCTGATTTCGACGGTAGATTTACCTGTTCGTTAATTTAATAACCTGTTGAGAATGTGTTGCACTGCTGAACTTGTTCCAGCAGACCGAAGAGCTGTTAAAGATGATGTGAAACATAAATAAAGCACAAACAATGCGTGTTTAGATCAAGTGATCTGAGCTGGGTTTGATGTGACAAGAAGTGACCGTGTAACAAGGCTGTTTCATCCTATTCTTATAATAAACCGAGTTTTAGCCTAATTAGTGATGACCTTGTCCGCGGAGTCACCAGGATATCCCACCAGGTCTTTTCATGGGGATTTCACCGTAAAGGTGACAGGCGCACAGCAGTGGCCTCGGGATGCTGCTGAATGTATGGAGGCTGGGCTGGTTGTGTGACACAGTGCTCATTGTACTCTGGCTGCGCTGATAAAGAAACAGGCTGACCTCATTCTGCTGTTCAGAGGTGGGTTTTGCTTCAGATGAGCAGAGGTGCATGTGGGTGATTCAGAAATGAGAAGTTCTTCTTCCATTTGGTGGTTGAAATGTTGTCAGCTGCAGGATGTAAAAAAAAAACCTCTGCTCAGCTACCAACAGGAAAACATGATGTATGCAGGATTTATTTATTAATATTTTATGCTTGGTTGGCTTTCCATCAATTTGGGGCCTCAGCCGTGGAGTAATCATCGGTGACTCAAATGCATATTTGTGTGTTTTTGTTTCGGGATACAAAATGACAGAAAATTGAGGAAAAAGTGGCAAAAAGGATGTTTTCTGATTGCCTTGTTTTGTCTGAATCAACAGCGTAATAGTGAGCTTTCACTCAAGAATAGTTCATTTTTTCATCAGTGATTTAGGCTCCAGAGTGAATTATTTGTTTGTAGATGGGTTTTTTTTTTAAGTGCTAAATAATTTTTGATTTAGAGAGGATGAAGTTGAATACTTTTTGAAATATCCAAGCAACAAGAAATCACCTAATGATATTTACACAACTGGTGAAAAAAACCCTTTTAATTTCTTTCTCGTGTAATCAAAATAACAGTTTTTTCTTTCTTTTTCTTTTTTAATTTGTCACTTGTTTGAATTTGCAATATTTGATTTAAAAAAAAAATATTTGAAGCACCCATTGAAATGAGGAGCAAGTTTGCTCCTTAGGTCAGACATGTGGGCTGATCCATAATTAAATTGTATTTACTTTTCTTATTTGGCCTCAAGTGTTACATCTTAACAGCCAGTATAATGTGAAAATAGAAAAGCCCAATTCAACTTTCCCAAGTGGCTCTTAGACCTCAGACAGGGTTGGCTGCTGTCCAGAGTGGCTACTTAACACTGACAAAGTAGATTCAGACGAGAACTGGCAACGTTTTCATCTGTCAGCCCCGTCCACTGAGTAGATTTAAACAACACTGCTGAGCTAATGAGCTCATATATTGCATAATTTTTATTATGAACCCCTAAAGGCCAATGTGAAAGATCCAAAATGTACACTGCTGTTTCCTTCATAAACAACAAGCCATTGCAGTGTAAGAAATTATCCTGCCGTACTGTAATTTGTCATACTGACGCTTCCCTAAATTGGTTCATTCGGCTCCTCTAAGCAATAGGTGCGGTTATCATTTGAGGCTGTTGTATCGTAGTCTCGAGCAGGGTACCTCGGTGATGATAACCGAACCTTCATGCAGCACACCCGCTGTGGGGGTTGTGAGGGGAACAAATGGGCAAATAAAGAATGAGAGAAGCAAGCGAATGTAGGGATTCCCTGATGTCTTAACACAAAGGCAGGGGAGCTCATCCAGTAGTGCAGAAAGAATCCCTGGGGATTGCAGTCACACAGCATTAGAGGTCTCCGGGATCTGCCGGCACAGGATAGAGGAGTGTGTGCGTGCATTTGTATGTGTGCACATACATTTGCTCGCACATGCATTCTTGTGACAGACACTGCAGGCTGCAGCCAAATGTGCCAGACTGATACTTGTGTGCTGCAAATCCAAAACCTCTGCTTAAAGTTTGAGTCATGGTGTGGCTCTTTGTATCAGATTGACTTGAGACAAAACTATTATACCACAAATATGTCATACTTTCTACAAAGTCGTATTTCAAAAAGCAAACTAGACAGCTGCACCACCTTTCTGTAGCTGTCTAGATTGCAGTATCTGACTAGCTCATGCTGCGCTTGTGGTTGATGCTCGCAGCGTTGTCGTGAGCTGTGAGATCTTGTTGTTGTTACAGATAAAGAAGGTGAAGCTTCTTTGGGAAGATGGTAAAATGTTGCTCAGTGCAGCATTTAAAGCCTCAATCTAAACTTGGTGTGCTCATAATCATTTCTATTTTTTTTACATGAGAAAATATGTGAAGATATTTTCTGGAGTCTGAGAGCCAAAGTCCTCTGATTTCTTACGCTTCCTTCCATTCTTGTCTGCCTAACCGATTCAGGGTCCTGAGGGAGTGGAGGGAGGGTTTTTGGAGACTATCCCAGCTACCATAGTTCGAATCAAGGGGTACACCCTGTACAGGTTGTTAGCCTGTCGCAGAGCTAACACAGAGAGACAGACAACCATTCACATTCACACCAATGGGCAATTAAAAATCACCAGTTAAACTAACGTCACTAACTACATGTCTTTGAACTGTGGGAGTAAGCTGGAGTAAGGATTTCTTAGGCTGTATGATAAAATGTTCAAGTTGAAGGTTATAGTGCTGGATAAAAGAAGAGTAGCTAAGCCTCACACCTGACTTGCTGTATCCATAAAATATTTAATTCATTCCCTTGGCTTTGTCCATAAACTGTATATAAAAGATGGCCATGGCTTCTGTCTTCAGAAAGTGTCTTAAACAAACATTCATGTTTATGTCTGTGGGTGAAAAACAACATGTGGTGATCTCTAGGCTGTGTCGTCATATAGTCCCTTTCATGTGATCACCAGTAACTGATACGGTTGTCACTGGGGCAGGTAAGTGGAACGGGTTAATGTATACTAGTTAATGGAACTATATCCACCCACCATAATGCATACTGCACACCAGCGAGTTTATTTCCTCCATTTATCTCCTTCACAAAGCGACCAGCAGATGAGCCTTGTTTAGACTGCATCGAGCGATTGGAAGTACCGTAATTAGTGACCTTAAGTGGATGGATATGAGCTCAGCAGTTAAAGCAATGTTAACCTTTGTGTGACTTTTGTTTTCCTTAAAATTTCCTCTTTAGGACTAAATTTATAGTAATGTGTTCAAGACTTTCTTTGTGAAATGGCTTCCTGTCGCTTCTCCCTCTTCACCCTGCCCTCCCTTTACAGCAACACGCACACAAAGCTCTAGTGAAACCAGAAGTTTAGGAGAGGACATAAAGTCAATGTCTCTTCAAATGGTCAGTTTTATTCACCTCTGTTTTAATATAATGGATTTAATTTAAGTGGAGTGCAGAACATGGATTTGGAAGATGGTGGCATGAAGCTTTAGGAAGGCAAAATAAACTTGATATGAGCCGAGTAATAACAATATGTCATGCATTAATATTCTTCACCCTCACATGTCTAACTTAACAGTTATTTTTTAAATATTTGAATATTCTCTTAACACAATGGGCCTAAAATCACACAAAAGACATAAAATCTGGCTAAATAAAGTCTATAGTTTTGTTTTTTGTAACAGCTTTTTACCATATTGAAACAGATTTAAACAAACAGTGAACTGATTTCTTGCAGAAGGGTTAGTGATAGATTTTATTTTGATACAGTCTTTTCTTGTAATTTTACCAGTTTGGAAATATCTCATACTTGCAGTCCCTAATATTTCAAGCTTCATCTCTCTGTTAATGAGACATATGAATGAGCTGGGGCTAAAAATACATAATGTGCTTGCAGTTTCCTAGAAAGCCTGGAAACTTGAAATCCTTTTTTTTTAGTTGTTATTCTCCGCCTCTGTAGGGAACCCTCTTTGCCTCTTAAACAACGTCTCTCTGCATTGTTCATTTACTCATATTTTCACAGATGTCTTAAAGAATTATGGAGATTCACACATCAAACTGTCGTCCTTTAAAGCGCGAGTCATATTGTGTTTAAGATTGGTCCACAATTACATTCAGATTAACTGCTGATGCCTGAGGTGCTGAAACAAAGCTCCTCCATGCTGCTGCACTGAATGTCTGATCTCTGTAGTGCAGTGTTGTGCGGGGTTTCCCTCCCTCCCACTCACTGATGGCGCTCTCATCCAAAGCTCTCCAAACGCATGCTGCTTGCCCGTTTGGTATGCAGCCTATAGCCCCGCGTGGCCTCAGAGATGCACCGCATCCTTGTTCAATCACAGCAGCAGCAAGGGAATCAGTAGGCAACCTGTCCAAACAACAACCCCGCGGATGTGGGAGGGGAGGGGAAAAGCATCTCGACAGCAGAAATGTAATTTGGAGGCAGTGCTGAGGGAAAGGGCTCAGTTGAGTAATAGATTGCTGGTCAGGGAGTGATGCCTCACTGTCGCCCTCCATAAACCTTGAATGTGTGGACACATGCCTCTGTGGGCGCTGCAGTGGGATGATGGGACACTTGAACCTAAACACAGAGTACAAACACTGAAAATGCCCCTTTTTTATTTAAAGTTGTATCCTTATCTTAGTGTTTCACAGCACTCAGCATGCTGACCGGGATGTGCCAGTGAAGAAAATCCACCCAGCACGGTGTACATGTAACACAGGCATTAATTAAATTCATTGTTGACATTTCGTGCACATTACGGTGTTTAATCATAACTATTTTAACCAGCTGCAGTGACGTGAATGGATGTGAGGAATTAATGGAAATGTGCAATAAACCTGGGCTGTGAAATGACTGCAGAGTTATGAATGATGAATGGAAAACTACTGATTAAAAAGCGCTATATGTTTGAAAACCAACAAATGGGGTATTACAGAGTTGAATGACTGTTATTTATCATTTAATTATTTGGCATTTTGCTTCTAAAATGTGTTCTAGTTAAATGGAAATCAACTGGATTTGAGCTTTAGAGTTAAATCTTGATATTTGGATGCTAGGAGTCGACTTAATCTTCCTAAAATCGATGTGACATGCTGTTAAACGCTATTAGTAAAGTAACTTTTTGACAATGGAGCCAATAATCAAAAGAATTGGGACTCCTAATAAAGGCTAGCTGCTAAGCTCTAAGCGAATAGACTTTTGTTTCCAGTAAGCGCAGGTTTGGAAAACATAAAGCTGAATCTGAAGTCAATGTTTACCTGCTGCTGAAGAAAAAGGTGAGGTTTTATATTTCATCTGGTCAACAAGGACTTTTATCAGAATGAGACAGGAGGTCACTGCCTTTATGTCGTCATAACAGACGGAGACTCACAGGTGTAGGATTATAACATAGTCCTCGTTGCTGTGTACATTTGAATCATGTAATCCTGAACATTAATCAGAAGTTTCGGTTAAATTTTCCGCCGACCTCACCCATATTTGTCGACAAGGGCAAAGTCCGTATTGGTTTTGTTGGTTCTGAGAAATGCAGTTGTGTTTTTGTTTTGTGTCTTTAGTAGTCCTCTTCTTACATTAAGGTCAGATCATGTTGGAGTTTTTAATTCATTTGAGCTCATTAATTAGCTGTTTTAGTTCCTCCAATGACGTTACAGTTCATTGACTCACATTTTTATATGTCGCAACACATCCAGTGCAGCGTGATTTCGAAAGTTGCATAAGTTAGAGATTATTGAAGATTTATAAATATTTGACTAATAATTTGTAGACTTCAGAGATCATTTGCTAACACATAGTTAACCTTGGCTCACTTTCAAATCCATGCAGCTGGAGATTTACGTGGGTGTGAATGTTGGTTTGTCTACTGAATTAAATACAGAAATAGTTCTTCATAGACCCTCCTGATATAATACTGGAAATGTGTTGGTGAGCAGGCTTTGAAAGGCTTCTAGTTGTTCTTCAAGCTGCCTGCTAATTACAGTAGCCTGCTTATGAGCAGAACCTAGCTCACATTAGGTTAGTATGCTGGGCCCTGATCACACATGCCTAGAGACTGGTTGGCAACCACCTGGCAACCACTTGTTGCTAGGATAAAAACAGTATTCCTTCCTGACTGATGTCAGTCGCTGTTAAATTGACTGCTAAAGCCCTAATTGTGTAGGCTCTAGAGACCAGTTTGTGAACCACTACTAACCATGGGACACTAGAAAAAAGTTGCATTTCCCAATCTGTAGTTGGCAAGTGTTTGCTGGAGGTTGCTGGCAGTTAGGCGAAATTTTCACAAAGAGCTAAATGGCGGTACACCAAAAATCTACTTGTGATTGCTTTGGTTGCTGGCAGATTGCCGTCATCACCTGTAGTCTGTATAGAAAACGCCAACTACTCTCCAACCAATCGCTAAGTGCTAGTGCAATGCGAACCTGAAATGACAGTTTGCAGTTAAAGTAAAAGTTACATGTTTGGAAATGCGTTCATTTTAAGTGAAAGCACAGCTCGAGTCTTTGTTTCCAGTTTACGTATCAAGTTTTGTTACTGCTTGGTCTTTACAGCTGTTTGCAGGCAAATTGCCATCTTCCATGCAAATTACAGGCGACTGTGGGAGTCTGTTAGTGACCACAGCAATCACAAAGATTTTTCTCTTTGTGCCCTGTTTCACCTAGCAACAGACAGTAACCTCTAGGGACCGCTTTCCAACAAGTCGAGGACTACACTTTTTCCCACGTAACTGAGGCTTTAGACCTTGAGAACTTTGAGTGACTATAAATCTATAATCTATAAGAAGTCTTCTAATAGAAGATCCCCAGTCCAAACCAAGAAGGAAAACAAAACTCTTTGGGGTTGCATCAGCAGGTTTAGCTGCTGTTAAAAATCTGCCAAATCAAAGTTCCCAGTCTTGTGTCTTGAATTTTTGTACTAATTTGAAGTCTCCCATTCCTTCTGGCAGCTTTAGTCTTGCTTTATAAGAGTGCAAAGTGATGTTTCACAACATGACACCCTTTCGTAAAAATGACTAATCCACAAATTAAGCACAATTAAAGCAATATAAGGCATGAACAAACCTGTTAGCTGCTTCTCTGGTAACGCTTTCTAATTGCGAGTTGGAGGGGCATCTTTGAACTTCAAAACAAAACCTTTTTCCAGCCTATGTGAGAAATCAGTAATTGTCTGTGGTTGCTCTGAAATGCAGAGCAGGATGCCCTTTCTGTCAAAACGTCCTGTGCTCTAAATATTGGTTGCTGAATGCTAATTATTTTGCAGAAGCAGTTGTTTTGGCTCCTAGCCTGGATTTTCCACAAGCATGTGGGATGCCAGGAGCTGGCATATAGAACAGAAAATGTTTTGTTCCATTTCAGATGAATGTATGTCATGGCCATTAACAACATAATCCTTAGGAAAATTATAAATGCATGCTCTAACACGTTATGGGGATAAATAACATCCAGAAGTGCTTTAAATCCGGAGGATTCAGGTCCCACCTGTCTGTCTAAACAGCAGTTTGTCTTTGCTAGAAGATCTTTATTCATCGATCTGCTGTGGAGGCTCTGCCAGCCCAGACGCTTAACACTGAATTTCATTGTGCATCTGTCTAGATTTTCCAGCTATGCTAATGTACCAGCATACAGCGTAATAAAGCCGAAATGATGCAGGGCTTATCATACGAATTTTCATAATCCATTAGCATCTGCCCAGCCTTAAATTACACATGCTGTTCAGTTGTTACGCTGTGATTAATACTAATGCTGCTATGAACATGTACGCACGCATGCATGCAGAGGATCTCCCTTCTGTCCATTAGCTTGTAGTGTCTTGAAAAGATGAAGGAAAGTACAATTTGGTTGGACTGGAGTGTTATGAAATAGTCAACCATGTTAGTGAAGGGAGCTGGTTTAACCCGAACATTTCTCTCACTCCTCTCCTCTCGAAGAAGAAGCAGCAGTGGCAGCAGAAACTGGGTTAATGAGATCCTGCCTCAATCTAAAAGCTCTTGTCTCTTGTTCTTTAAGTGTTTGCGCACTGGCAGCATGCAAATCTATTACATATCTGACTATGTAAAGTTTTCTCGAAACATAAAGACAACATTTTTAAATCTTAGTTTAATCTGTTCTTTAAAATCTGCCTCCCCTCATCAGAGGGTATGATGGCAAAGAGTAAAAGATTTCAGACTCTCTGCAGTGAAAATCTTTGTTTATCCAACAAACAGACTTCCTGCACTTGAACCGTCTCACAGTTTCTAAACAGTGCCAGATTTGAGGAACAGGCGCCAGACTGTGGCTTCAGTTCTGGACAATTTTACTGCTGCTTTTCAGTCCTGCCAGAATAAACTGGCAGCTTTCACACTGCAGAAATGAGAGCAGCTGATCATACTGAAGACTGAAGGACCAAATGGCATCTCTGTCACTGGCCACGCAGAATCTAAGGAAACAAATGTAATAATACAGGTTAAATCATTATTTTGATTTACATCAGAGGCTTGTCTTATTTCAGCAGGTGTTTTACACGTCTGCTGGTGTAGTTGTGAGAACCATTTTCTAAATTAAGTCTTGTAAGTGGGTATACATTTTGTCATCATGCACTTTTATAAAGCAAGAGAAGTACAAACAGATCAATTTGCAGATGTAATTCAGTGTTGTAGGCTTTGCAGTGTTTGCAGCTGTTGGTTCTTGGTTTTACCCTTAAAAAACATCATATCTTGTTGATTTCAGTCACTCTGAGGTCATTCTAGGGGCAAGCTGAATTCTTTTTGTCAATGTGATGCTGCAGATTGATTCAGACCTGGCAGTAACAATTTCAATTACAATGTGAGATTCTTGTCAGAGTTTCATTCTGAGTCTGTGCTGCTCATATAACATCTTCCATTGTTCATATGGGCTGTCTTCTGTAATATGACTGCTAGCTGCATTGTCTTGACACGGTGTATTATTGCTTACAGTGCATTGTGTGCAGCCCACACACTATAAACCAACCCTTTTCCCTCTCGTCTTGTTGTTTACCTTCAAATGTCTTAACTGTTCAGTACACCGTTCACTGTAAACATGACAGCTCTTTTTGTATCCTCTTGTATAAGACAAGACCTCAAAACCCATATCAGCTTCAGTGTAGATTACCAAACAAAACTGCAGTTACTCCAACAATTACAAAGCACTCCATCTTTGTTCCTGCATGAATCAGATGGAGGAAGTGAGTCATCAAGCTGAACGAGGATTCCTATTGGGTTTGGTTGGCCTGTGGGACTCCAGATGCAGTGCGGCGCTGGCCGAACAGCTGAAGCAAAAACCTAGCTGTGGTAGGCCAGTGTCAGCCTAAAAGCAAATCTGGCAAACCATAAGGTGACTTGGGAGGGGAACATGATACAGTGTACAGTGGAATACTTTGAGGATTCCCAGGAAAAGGGGATGGCTTGCACATCACTGGGGAAAATCTCACTGAGGTAGTTAAACCACTCCTCATAGCAGGGCCCCCTGGGGCCTGAAGTTCTGGATGCTGTGGTCTGTCTGCATGGAGGTCTGAGGTGGTGGTGCCTATTTTTAACAAGTGGTGCTGGAGGTATGGTAGAATTACAGAGGGGGCCATACTCCTCAGCCTCCCTGGAAAGGAAGGCCAGGGTATTGGGTAGGAGAGTCTGTCCATTAGTCAAACCTTGGATCAGGAGGAACAATATGGTTTCTTGTCCTGATTGCCAAACGCTGGAGGAGCTCTTAGTTTTAGGCAACAGTAATCACAATGCTGAGGAGATGAGGAGAAGAAAGGTCCTTTGTTTTAGTTTGATTTGTATTTCTCTCACAAACCGCTGTGTTTTAAGGCATTCTGTACTCCAAACAAGGCTTTTGGGGTCAGAACACTTGGTGTGCATTAAAGGTAAAAACCTGGTGTACGTATCTTTCCCTTTGAAGTCCAGATGGGCTTTTCTCTTCCTGGAAGTCTTTTATTTTACCAGCAACACCTAACAGCACAGCACAATAATCACGACCAATTTTCTGGCTCTGTCTCTTCTGCAGTTTCTCTGCTGGTTTGTTTTGGAGGATAAACAGCCTTTTCCTGAGCTCACGCTGCCCTTTTCCTCTTAATTAGCAGGTGAAATGACACAAGCAACCTTTCAGCACAAGGACAAGCAGCCTTCAGATAAGAGTGATGCCCGAGAGTTCAGTGAAGGTGAAAAGAAGAAAAAAATGGAAGGAGTGCAGGGAGATTAAGAGAGCACAGCTAACGGGGGTTGAGAGAGGGGGTGGGATAAGACTTTTTTTCTTTTTTTTTTTAGAGGAACTGTCTATGCTGGTTTGTTTTTCCTATTTTCTGCTCCATTGAGCCTGGCAGGGAACTGTGGAGGCCTGCAGGCTTGATAGGTCATTACAGAGGACGGCTCTGCTGCGAGTGTAATGTTACAGCGGCTGTGACATGTGTGCTTCATGGCTGTAAGGGCAGCACTTTAAATGTTGGTCAAGGCTTGGTAGCAAATGTGTTAAACATCGGTGGCTTGTATCTTAACTGTGAAAGACAGCCATGGAGGAAATCTCTTTTTTTCTTTTCAGTAACTCAAGAAAGGAATTTTTTTTCCAAATATTATTCACAAAAAAATCTGAAATATCAAAAATCTAAATTTCAAACTCAAGTTTTTCTTTTATTATCTGTATATTTTATGCATTCTAGGTAGCGTTTTAGCAATTTAGCTGGTGTCTACTAACATAATGTAATATATAAACTATACACATTTCTGACATGCTCTCACTCAAAGCTTAAGCTGTTAAATGAAGGATGGAAAAACATCATAACAAAAAGTAAGCTTACCACTTCTTTAAAAAAAAAATGTAATATGACTTGTCCTGCTGGTATTTGAACCACAAAATGGACTTCTCGTTTGTCTGTTTGAACAAAATGCTGCCACAATGTCAATTTCCTTCTTAAGTGTCATTGAGTTTGGAGCTGACTCAGAGTAAACATTCACTAAGCTAACAGTCACTTTAAGTTTGAGTGAACTCTGGTTTCTCAGCAGTAGTTTGTTCCTCCTGCTGCCAAAGATAATGGCTGAGTCCTGAAAGACAATTGATGTTGGGTTAGCTCTTCTTACCCAAGTAACTCTGACAGCAGTCGGATCAAAGAGAAATTGGTCAGAGAGTAAACATTAGAGCAGGTAACCGTTCATCTCCAGCCCTAGTATAAAGCGGCAGAAGATGGAAAATCTCATATAAACTCTATAAACACTAGACAACTTTATTAGCTATACCTTGCTAGTACTCAGTCAGACCCCATTTTGCCTTCAGAGCTGTCCTAAATCTTTGTGATACAGATTCAACACGGTCCTGGAAACACTTCTCAGAGACTTTGGTCTATAGTGACATCATAGCATCACACACTGGCTGCAGATTTGTCTGCTGCACATCCATTACTTGATGTCAGGTCAAAGATGCTTTACTGAATTGAGATCTGCTACTAAATGGAGGCTATTTGAGTAAAATGAACTCATTTTTATGTCCAAGAAACCAATTTTAGATGATCTGAGCTTTGTGACATGGTGCGTTATCCTGCTGGAAGCAGTCATCAGAAAATGGGTACGCTGTGGTCATAAAAGAAACAATCACACACACCATTACATCACCACCAGCTTGAACCATCGATACAAGGCAGGATTGAGCTATGCTTTTTTTTTTTTTTTGTGGTTTTTGAAAACTTCTTACCCTATCTGCCCCTTCTCACTCTACCAGCACTTAACACTACAATCTACCTCAAGGTTCAGAAATGATCTTCTTCATCTACGTTGTAATGCGTGGTTATTCGAGTTACTGTCAGCTTGAAGTCATCTGGCAAATCTCCTCTTATCCTTGGCATCAACAAGGCATTTTCTCCTCGAGAACTACAGCTCACTAGATATTTTCTGTTTTTCAAACCATTCACTGTAAACTTCAGAGACGCTTGTGTGGAAAATCCCAACAGATCAGCAGTTTATGAAATAATCAGATCAGCTCATCTGTCACCAATAAAGTCAATTAAATCAACTTTCTTCCCCATTCTTATGCTCAGTTTGAACTTCAGGGGGTTACTTTTACCATACAATGATACATACATTGAGTTACTGCCATGTGATTGGTTGATTAGATATTTGTGAAGCAGGTGAACATGTGCACCTAACAAACTGGCTATTGAGTGTTTGTACCCGCTTTAAACATCCTCCTCTCCCACAAATCCAAAATAATATTTGGAAGGTTGCAGGTATCAGGTTCTTTGAAGTGAACTACTTTTTACAATACATTTTTGATGAGGTCTTAATCAACAAGCGTTTATAATTGTTCCAAACTGTGCAAACGTGGAGGGGAGAGGGGTTTTTCCCCATTTATAGGAAAAATGTTACAAATTTTGGGACGTGAGTATAAGAGAGATTTATCCAACTGCTATTACAAACAAAATATCCTGAGCAAAAACCTCCTGAGTGTCTATAGCTCAGGAGGGTAGAGCAGGTTGTGTACTAATTGGAAGGTCAATGCTTGATCCTTGGCTCCTCCACCAGTGACAATGTTAGAAAACCCTGAGGCGAGATACTGAAACCCTAAGTCACTCCTGTTGCATATGTCGGATGTACGAGTGTGTGAATATTAGCTTAAAGCTAAGAAGAAAGTGCTTGTATGAATGTAGATGAATGAGGCATCTAGTAAAAGACTCTCTGTGTGCTCAAATTGAGTAGAAAACTGCTATATAAGCACCAGTCCATTTACCATTTACAGATGTTCTTACTGGGACACTAAGTGTGGATTAATTAACTACTATCTTATTGGCAGGTTCTTGACATATTGTTCACACTGCATGGTAACAAGCTGCCAAGGCCTTTAACAGCTTACTGAGATACAGTGTCAAGGGCAGTGATTTTTTTTCCCTCCAACATTTATCACTGGAAAAGCGCTGGAAAAACGTCTGCAAAGCCAACATTAGTGGAAACAGACTGCTGCAAACATGTAACAACAAAACAAACAAATTAAGTATTTCGCCTGGTGTGACGGTGGGGTTATCCGTGGGCGGGGGAGCTATCTTGGAATAATGAAGCTTGAACAAATGAGTTTTTCTAAAGCTTTTCCTCAGCAGGCAGCTTTGAATGCTCTCACACAGGGCGAGACGCAGTGATCGGATAGCTCAGCTAGCAGTCATCCTTTCTTTGAAGACGTTTGTTAGACTGCACTCAGCAGCCAACAAGAAGTTCAAACAAAACCCGTTTTTTTTTTTCTCTCAGACACAGGTGGTCACAACTTTTAGGGATGTTGCAGGAATCCTTTAAAGTTACTCCCCCCAGTTCTGTTTTTGGGAAGGTGCTTATAGTATTTGGGGATGGAAAGAGGCTGGAGATGAAAGCAAATGTGAAAAGCACCTCATTTGAAGCAAACTGGCAGCTTGCATCCAACAGTCTTCTGAAACAGCCAAACTCGAACAATTATGATCACACAGCGGTTGACTGGCTGTTTGGAGATGAGACACTAAAACTCCCTCGTGGTTCCACAGAGCTACTTCTGCCACACTTTGTGGTTGTAGACTAGTGTAATGTTTGTTTGTTTTTTATTCCTTTTTTTTTAAACGATCATCATGTGTCACCTCTCTGTGATTGCAGCTTTGACTGTGGTGGTTTGAAGCACCTTTAAAGCACTTTTGCCTTCAGATACGTGAACAAAGTCACCCCACTCTAATCTTCCGTCCAGGAAAGATGACTCGTAGACAGCCAATCGAGGAAAGATATCGCAAAGTTTGGCTGCCGTTCTCCTATATATGTCTTTCTGCTGCATGTTGGCATCACCTTCTTCGCAGACAAAAGGCCAAATCAGGCGACGACAGAGTGTTAGTCACTGTTATGCAAAGTGTCAGGCTTGATGGAGGTGGGTTATTCATATCGGCACCTAATGCTGCTTCATTACCTTTAAGCCAACCAAGTAATTAAGGTTTTAAATTGGATTCCAGTTGACAAACCGTGGTGAGCCGTGTTTTGGGAGAGTTATTGATATGCAGGGAGTTCAGGGAATGAATTGATGAGCGAGGAGTGAAGGAAATTCACACTGACAGCAGGTTTTCGCTGATTGGCAGTGACACGAACAGTGTGTCTGACAGACCTCCAGGCTGAGAGAAAGGGTCATTAGTGCACTGCAGATATATTATCCACCCTGAGGTGTGTGTGTTAGAGTCTAAGCAAGAGACTAAAAAAGAGAAATCTACGAATGCTTTCCAGTCGGACAAACACGTCATGTATTGTTGCTGGTGTGATTTTTGTCCTCACCCAAATCCACCTCACATCTCTTCCCAGAAACCTCTCCACTCTGCTCCAGCGTGCCACATCTCATCTCGAGCTTTCTGGTGAAGACGCAGCCTGCCTATTGATTTCACCCCACTGTGAACACTGGTTCACATCCGATAGCAGGAAGTAGATTACATGGTGGGGAGATGCACGGCTGAGATAGCAGGATAAATCTTATTTCCGCCCTCAGATAAGATGGTTGAGCTGGAAACCATTCTGAACATGCTTATGGATTGTTGTCTGTATCTGCACAGCAGAAAGCAATAAAGTAAGAGTTTGTGCGCTAACTGCTTTATAAAGAGCTTCTCAGTCTGAAGACTCTCCGTTGGTAAATTATGTTGTCCTGAGCCTGGCTTTTATGTGCAGTCGTCTATCTCAAGAGGTTTGTGCTTCATCTCATTCTGACGCTTAGAGAAGCAATTGAATTTTATGTCTGAGTGTAGATTTGTCATCATTGTGAGATCGGTTGTAAAAGTATGTGGGTTAAAAAAAACTGTTTGACTCACAGGTGCAAAAGATCAGAAGCAAACGGTGTACAGGAAGCAGGCTGAGGCAGAATCCAAAGCACACGCAAGATTAAAGAAACACAAGAGCTGAGGCACAGAGTCGGTCGGATCAGGCTACTAAAACTAGAAGAGCCTTTGTAAAGTATTAAGGAATTATCCAAAAACCTACAGGTTTCTTTCTTAGCACAAAATCAGTTTGATAGTTTTTGTCCTGCTGACACTGTAAAGATTTATCCAGCAAGACACAAGTCAACATCGTGGCATCAATTTTATTTTATTTTTTTAAAATAAATAAAAGTATCTGAGCATTTTAAATGGAACCACAGCAAGCCCATTTGAGTCATACCTTCAATTTGTAGTTGTACTTAGATGGATGTGTGTGGCAGTGCCGAGAATTGCTTTCCTGTTAAAATGCTCCAGCTCTGGTTGAGCAACACGTTTTGGACATTATCTTCAAGCACTCTCTTTATATGATGCAGTATTTATTGTTAAATCGATGACTGGAAGCAGGCCCGAGGCAGTGAAGTAGCCCCAAACCGCATTCTGATCACCGTGCTTCAAGGCTGGTTGGAGGCTCTCCTGAAAAGCTTTCTTTGGTTTGCACGAAACACGTCTGCACTAACTGTGCAAAAACAACTCTGTGTCCATAGCACATTACTCCAATAGAGCTGCTCTTTGTCTTCATGGTCATTGGCCAATAGTCTTTTATGCACTGATGTTTGTTCTAATACCAGATGCTTTTTGTCTGGCACACCTCCCATATAGGATCTGATTTTACACGTGATGACTATTGTTGCGTCTTTACCTTACAAGATAAAACACATCTTGAGGGGTTTGTTTTTAGTAACATCATTTTTGCACCAAATGGCCTGTTCCTATTGGTTGGCAGCTGTTCAAAATTAGATGAGCATATTGCAGTAAAATATTTTATTTCATGTTATTAGGAGATCTTTTCAAATCCCCTGCTAGGATCATATTCATTCCCAACCTTTTCTTCTAAAGGCGTCTGAGAATCCTTTTAATTTGATCTGACCCTACGTGACCTTTTTCATAATCACTCAGGACTTTTGTACAGTGCTGTGATTTAATGGATGTGAAGTTGTGATAAATGTGACTAATTACCAAGATGACGTTGAAGTTTAATTTTAAGCGTAAGTTGTTTATCGTGCTCATCTGTTAGCACTTTATCAAAAGGATCTTTGATTATCTAAATATGCTCAACAGACGCGTGCCGACTGTAAAGATTTCCACTCTGAAAACAAAAGCGTTTGAATGATGGCAATAAATTGAGAATCTATCAATAATCTGTCGGTTAAATGGGGTGTAATTACATTCTGTATTTGTTTGCTCTTTCAAGCAGGTCTGCTGTATTGGTGCAGTCTGCATGGTAACATAAGCAGCGTTTATGAGTCAGAAATGTGTTTTTGCAGTACTGTCAATATAACACGAACATGACAAACGCGCAAGCGAGGGGTGGTGATTAAAAATGTGTGCGTAAACAGGTGTACTGTACCTGGGGGAAAGAGGCACTTGCTATCCAAAGAAAACAGGAATTTGCTCTGTCATATTCTCTGGTGTTTGCAGTGGCAAGGCGTAAGCAGCTGTGAAGTGTGTTATTATTGACCTTGGATGGTGAATAATTGATGCTTCCTACACTTAGAGGAAGTCTGCCCTTGTGTGTTTGTGTTTGCTCCACATAAAGACCCCGTGTTGTTTGTCTGAATCCGGCAGAAGGTGGTCTGCGGCTGTGTCAAGCGACCCGCTGTTTAATGGTCATCAGGGATGATCTCTGTTATTCATCATCACTACCGAGTCCGACTGCATTAATGATTCAGCATCCTGTGAATCGCCGCAGGAGGATTCAGAAGCTATACATTAAAACAAAAGAGTTGAGCCACAGTACAATCTGCCAGTTTTTATCCTGGGGAGAACTTCCCCGACTGACTGACTGTTATAAATGAAGCTGTCTGATACATAGAGCTGGAAATCTTTAAACTTTATTAGGTGATACAGACTCTCAGTTCTTGTAAACACTTCTTTGGGCGATATATATTGCTGTGCCTGGGGACGTTATCTAGAAAAACCTGTGCCTCCCAGGAGATGAAGAATCTGCTGATTAAAGGTGAAGGGATAACTCTTTAAGGAAAAACTGATCTCTCGAGTCAAAGATCTAAGCTGCTTCTTGCTGCAATAACATGTCTAACGCTGGAGTCGAAGCCGGTGAATTTTCAGTTTGAAGAAGTCAGCGTGACCCACATTTTCTACATAAACACACTATATAATGTTCTCACAACCTCACTCATCCCGCTAGAACTCTCTCACAGAAATGCTTTGTGCAAGGCTTTCAAGGTTTATAATCCAATATGATTTATCGAATTGCAGCAAAACCTTATATCATCTAACGCATATCTGGCATTGAGAGCTATAATTAAAAATATACTGCAGTGAACAGTAGCTAATGCTATTTCTGTGGTGCTGACATTAAGGACTCTGCTGCGCTACTGTTTTCGTTTCACACCTTCTCTCCATAGAAGTCAGACTCTATGTGCTGTCTGATGAAAGGACGGCAGTGTTTTATTTTGTTATTTCCGTATTTTATTTGTTTGCTGTTTTAAAGAAAATCCACTGGTTTATTGTTTTTTTTAAATCCTTAGTGACAACGCCAGCTGTGTTTGTTAATGTTGGGGAGTTTAATCGGCTATGATGGATGGAACATAACAGTTAAGCTGAAGCAAAATGCTCCCTTGGAGTCATTCTGAGCTGCTGCATCATTATTTCACAAGTAACAGAGATGAATGAACTGTACATCAGTGCCTTCTTTCCTTGTCAGACTCCAGGGTGGGGGGGCACACATAAAATATTACAGAGGGCTGCTCCTGGTCTTTGGGATGCACTGAACCCTAGTTGTAAGGTTAACTGTCTGTAGCACATGACCATGTAAAGAAAATTGGAAAGCTAGCATTTGGCTCAATTTGTGGCAGTGATTGCTTTTATGTACACCCACCTGACATTATATTAGGTACACCTTTCTAATACCAGGTTGAATCCCCTTTTTTGCTTTCAGAACTGCAGAGTTCGTCATAGCACAGATGCAACAGGTTGCACGAAACATTCCTCAGGGATTTTGGATTTCATCGTCATGCTCAAGAAACCAGTTTGAGGTGATTTGAGGTTTGAGACATGGCTATTGTTGCGTTTTCAGTTTCACCCCAGTTCTTTTTATTCCTCAGTTCTCCAGAGACGACACCGGAACTTAGTAGTTATTTCACAAAACCTTTATCTTCAGTCACTCATGCACCTTCCAGAAGTGGAGAGAATTCCTCTGCAGATCTCAACTTCTTTGTCTGGTACAACGAGTTTTATACAAGCGACCCCCCACACCCCCCATCGTAAAACCCACACGGTGTGTTGTAAACCTAAAACACTGTGTTTGTGTATGTATGTGCGAGCAAGTGAGTGCCTGCGTGTGCGCGTACCTCTGTGTGTTGTGTGTGTGTGAATGTGTGTGTGGGTGTGTGTGTTTTAACAGTGTGTGTCTGTATATGTGACTTCCTGCTGGTCATAAAGTCATCTCCTCCCACCCCCAAGTCACAGCAAACTAAGATCCCCACTCGGGTATCCCTTGGGGAATCTCCACTGAGCTGTTGGCTTCTTGTTGTCTTACTCTTACAGCTAAGGATGAGGAGGGTCTCCTGCAAACCTACTTCTAAGTTGTGACAGTTATGAGCCTTTATTACATTCAGGGACAAAGGTAACAGAGTTTTCCTCTCTTTCCTATCTGTTCCATATAGTCCTAGCATCCCCCAACTGTGGCTTCCTATTTCCTTTTATGACTGGCAGATCAAATTCTGATCCTACCATTTGAATGTCACAGCAGGAATCAAGAGTTATCAGACCAGTTTTCCAATGCTAGTGAGCCTGTGTGAGTTGCGGCCTCAGATTCCTGTTCTTAGGTGACAGGAGCAGCGCCTGGTGTGGTCTTCTGTTATTGTAGCCCATCTGTTTCAAGTTTCAACATGTGGTGCTCAGACCAGCCTGTCTGGCACTAACAACCACATCATGGTCAAAGGTTCTTTTTCTTCATTCTGATGCTCAGTTTTAACTTCAGCAGGTTGTCTTGATCATGCCTACAGGCCCAAATTCATTGAGCTGCCTTCATGTTATTGGCTAATTAGATTAGCCAGCAAACCAACGGCGGTTTTCTTCTTGAACTCATGGGAGACTGGGCCATTTTTGCCCAGTCTCTTTCTTATTGTTGAATCATGAACTCTGACCTTAACTGAAACATGTAAGTGGTTTTTTAATGTTTTTCTGGGTTTGTTTTTTTGACTTCCTGGATGAGTCGTCCATGTGCTCTTAAAGTAATTTCTTTAGGCCGGCAGCTCCTGTGAAGCATTACCACTTTTCCAAATTTTCTCCATTTGTGGAAAATGGCTGTCATTGTGGTTCAGTTTAGTCCCAAAGCCTTAGAAATGGCTTGTAACCCTTTCCAGACTGGCTTTTTTTTCTCAGGTGTTTCCGTTTTGTTTTGTTTTTTTATGAGTGAAGTAAAAAGTGTTTGTTAAAGAAGATCATTACTGTAATTAAATGTAGAAAATAATGAGCATCTCTAACCTGACTGCAAGATTATTGGATATGACTAATGTTTGGCTTATTTCTGCCACATCAGTTTGATTATAATTTGATAATTTTGCGTATAGATTTATTCTGTTGTTTATAAACTGCAATAACGATTTCAACCACATTAGCAGTCAGTATTAAATAATCGCATATGTATTTTTTCCCATCATTTCCTGAGTGTGCAGAGTTGAATGCCTCCCTCACTAACTGCTTTATGAGTAAGCACTGATGTGGGTGTACCCGGTGAAATATTGTGTTGTTTGCAACATGCAGTAATGCTCAAATAACAAAATAATAGTCATGAAGTCTTCCAGTTAAACCAGTCACGGTGTGTGTATAGAGTTTCATTCAGCAGCATATTGGAGCTCGAGACTACTTGAATTTAGTTCAGTTTTTATTTATTTTTTCTGCAAATCTTAAAGTGCTAAACAACTGGGGAGAACAGATGTTTATTTTAATCAGAGCAGCAAAACAATGTGAGCAGAGGGTACAGCAACCATTACAAACAAAACATGAAAGACACGAGGGAGATGGTGACTGATATTTCATATTTCATCCCCGTCTTCTCTCCGGACCCAAGATGACTGGATCTCAGTGTGGGGGGGGAGGAAAAGAAAGTTCAGAGGCATTTAGAATCATTTATTTAAAAGCCACACAGCAGCAGGATGTGACGCTGAATCAAGTTGAGCTACAGTGCCTGTACTCCTCACAGTGAAGAAACAGTGCAGCAATGCAGCTCATTGATGTGTTTTTAATTGTCTTTAGGCTCTGTTACATATGAATGTATTAAAGGACTCTGGATAAAAGCGTAGCACGGGTACCGAGGATCACTCAGTGTTGGTTTTGGTCTTTAGAGGGGAATCTGTGACAGTAAGGAAAATATAACACATCAACAATATCAACAAGCCCATCGTTCAGAGGCTGACAGACATACTGTGTCTGACTCATCCTGTTTTTCCCCTTGGAAGGTTTCCTTTCTGAGAGAAAAGAGCTGAAATTAAAATACCGACGCTTTTCTACCAGCGTCCTGTGGCCTTGGACTTTGAATTATTCCATCCGGCCGCTGAATGCTCAGTTCATGTTTGTTGCATGTTCATTTCTCACTCATATCTATTTTGCTCTTCTGCCAAGTGGAGCCCACCTGCGACCTTTAATTGGCAGATTGATTCTGCTATTTGTAAGCTCGACCACCTGCAGAAAAGACCAGACTGACAGCTGGTGAAATGCCACAGAGTTGCAAAACACAAGAAAGACCGCAGTGTGGCTTTGTGGCCAGATGTCCTTGATAGAGCACAGAGTCGGTGACAAACAATCCATTACATGCTTGGATTGTGAACAGTGCAAAATATGAAAACCACCGCTGTGCAGCGAGTGATCGAAACAGTGAGTCACCGTACTTTCCTCGAAGCAACGTTTATTAGCGCAGAGCTGAGCAGCCAGTGTGTTTCTTCCACTCGGATCCCAGAGTTTCACTGCCTCCTCACTCGTGTTTACTCAGGGCAGAGCGGTAGCGGGAATGTGTGTTGTGTGTACTCAGGGAGGGCTGCATCAGGATACCAGCCCTACAGTAGCACACACAAGCGGACACACAGTGCAGTGCCTGTGACTATAACATGACAGGAGCTTAGATAAATATTAGTTTTGCTTTATTTATCTTGTTGACCAACTATTGTTCGTGAGTGGACTGTACGTCAGAAGGGTCATGTGACATAGGCTGTGTTGTTCTGCTCCGTATTTTTTTTATCTGATGCACAAAACTAAACCCAAACACTACCACAATCATAACAGAAATTTTCAGTATTTGCAAAATTATTGTGTTGATTAAAAACAAGCAAGATCCCTTGGCAACAATGATGATTATGACCTTTATGAGTTTTTTTTTTCTTTTTTCATTTTTTAATGGCCCGTAATAATCCCCTTGTAACTGCATCTTATTTTCTGTTCTTGCTTCTATCCATGCAGAAGTAGAAATCCTTGTAATTTTCATTAGATCAGTCAGTTAGAGGATCACATGAAGTGTGAATTAGCTGATGCAGAGATAAAACGTCTTCTGCTAGTTTCCAGATTTTCCACTTTCATGCCACCAGAAGCTACAAGCTAACATATATTTTGTCAACCCTGTAATGCCAAGTGTATCATGAATTCTTGTGAGTTGTTGAAGCTGAAATGCTGAATATAGCAAATATGATACAAAATAAAACTAGTACATGTATAAGAATATTTTTTTATTATTTTAAATATAAATGTAAATAATAATAAGTAAATAATCCAACATGTATTGAATAGATAAGGAAGTAGAAACATGTAATTATACAGCAGATTTTAAATCAAAGTGTGTAAAGTTAAAAATAAAAGTACATTTAAAAAAGTTCTTAAAAAGCTTAGACCTCAGGATGGTCGAGTGATTGGGAAGCGACGATCTTGAGGGAGTTTATGGCTAGAGGTTATCTACCACATGCACGTGAAAAACATTTAAAGGCTTTAAATTCAAACTGTACCAGTTTACACTGGATTCTGTCATACCCAGGGAACCAGTGCAAGGCTGCTGTATTGTCCTTTTTGGTAATCAGTTATTGGACTAATTGTATATGTAGGAAATGACTGACTGACTCCAATATACAGTGCATTCACATCAGACATTTCTAGATGTAAAAAAGCATGAATAACCTTTTGCAGATCAGAAGGTTTTAAAAGAGAATTTAGTCTGGATGTTGTTCTGAGCTTTAAGAAGAAGCCCACTGAATCTCACTCACAACGCTTCTTGATTCTCAGGCGTTTTCTTCAGCTTCAACTTGAGGATGAATATCTCGGCAGCTGTTATTCGTCCTTTCTCGTCTCATTGAGCCGTATCACAAGGTCACGTCTCTGCTTTAGGACCAGATACAATGAAAGACCTATGTTATTCCTGCCATCTTCAGATGTACTACATTAGCATGCTAACATCCCCAAATTAAACAATAAGCATGCTAATGCTTGTTCTTCCTTGGCTTTAAGCACAAGCTAGAAGTATGGCTGCAGAGGCTCAACCCAATCCAGGATTTCTGGGACAGATACCCATTTTTGGCAAGTAAAAGATCTCATATGGAAGCTTGTTTCCACCACTGAAAAACGAAAAAGTGGGGGTTTATCTCAAAATTGTAAAATCAGTAACTCAAAATACGTCAGAATTTTAAAGTATTCTCCCAATATCTAATTATTTACTGCGATTTTTACATTAGTAAGTTGAAATTTTGACTTATGGATAGTAAAGCTTTTTACTATTTACCATTTTTATTTAATTATTTATTTTCCCAGTGACAGAAACAAGCTTCCATACATTCTTGATATATCTGAGCCAACTTTGACTTTTCATCACTAGCTGCTTAGCTGCATTTGCTCCAAACAGCAGAGTTGTAGCATAGACACTATGTGTCAAGCTGTCCTAAACATATTTTTCTTCATCATATTCACTATAAAACTGCTGCTCTAATGTCTGCACTGATATTGTTATCAGTATCACTGACAGGTTCATATCATCCTAAAATATTTGCCAGCCCATATATGAGCAGTTTTTCTTGTTCCAAGTGAAATCACACATTAAGTTAATAGCTGATAAAAGGCAAATCTGAATTCAACTGCTTGAATCATTTAAATTCTAAGGTATCTTTTATTATTCTCTTTATCAAATCCCCAGCTGACGTCTAAAAGGTGAAGCAGTATCTCTTCACAGGTTACAATGCAGCTGGAGTTCAGCTTAAAATGCCATAATTGCTGATGTCAAGATGTGCCTTTGGCTGCAAATGAAGCTGTGATGAAGTCTGCCGGTTCATTAGTGCTAATTCATGTAAAGTGAAAGGAAGAGGGAAGAGAAGAAAGGACGAGGATGAAAGAGACAGTAATGAGTAAGGACTGAAGGAGACTGGTGTGGGCCTGGGCGGATCTCTCCAAGCCGTCAAATTTGGTTTCCCGACTTAATTCACGCAAGCACAGGCAGAATTTTGTCCTCATTCCACCCCATATACATTAGTATGTCATCTTTGTGGTTGCTTTTATTGTGCACAATATTCTTAGCAGTTTATTTGATCAGGCACTGCAGCGAGACGGAGAATATTCTCTGTGTGTTCAGATACTTTCAGACACATCAGAAGAAATCAAAGCCACTCAGGGTTTCCTTAGCACAGGAAGGATTGGCATTTTCACTCATTTACACTTTTCCTTGTGGACCTCTTATCATAATCAGGACTGCTTTAGCTCAGATGGTGCAGCTATTAGTTGTAGGGTTAGTGGTTTGTTTCCTAGCTCCTCCTCATCATCTTCCTGTCTGTCTGTAAGTCTTCAGCTTTTTTTTCCCCGGTTGTTTTTCTGATTAAAAATTCAAAAACTTCAAAGCACAGATCAAAACAACATACGAGGGAGACTAGATAAAAGAGCTAAATTATATAAAAGTGTTGGAGCAAGACACTGCTAAACTCCAACCTGCTGCTCTTTGAGGCTGCACCAACAAACACAAATGTTTTAAACGAAATAATAGTATCAGCGTGTGCAAATGCAAACCATGAAAGAGATGATGTTTGGTCATTTCAGCTTTTTGATTTGGTCTGGTTTTGGTAGGATGTTACCATGGTAATATTTACTGATGGGATTGTAGCACAGAGGGCCAATCATGTGAGAGGGTAATCACGGGCAGCAGGAGAGGAGAGGGCAGGTTGATCACACAGACTGAAATTGTTTCATATTCCTGTAGCTTTGTAGCATCAACCTTCTTTTATTTATATTTTTAAAGTTGTTGTTGTACTTTTTGAGTGCCTTAGGTGTTTTTATTTATTAATATAGTGGCTCTGCTAGAACTTTTATTGTAGGTTTAAGAGCTGCGGAGATGAATAACCGTTAGCTGCTGCAGAAGAATGCAGTGAACTGTATTGATTTTAAATACAGTTCACTGCAAATGATCGGTCCTGCCTTTTAGCAAGTTTATAACACTGCAGAGTTGGTTTGCAGACAGATTGTTTTGGTTAATGTTTGGCTTTCAGTATTGGGTATTTCAGTCTTTTGTAAAACTGATTATAGTTTAGCAATTCTGACTCTGTTTTTAGTGCTGTGGCTGGTTGTGTCCTCTGGTGATGTTCCCTTATGTTCGGTGCTGATATTGTCTGTGCTGCTGCATTTAATTAGTGTCATTTGAAGAGTAATTTGGTTTACATTTCACGAAGACGATAATCCCAGTGCTCCATCACTGGGTAGTTAGCTTCCAGCCTTTAGGATGGTTTTGTTTCTTCTTCTTTTTTCTTAATGCCTTAACAAATGGTGGTTTTGTGGCTGATGACCCACACTGACTGCTGCGACCTTTTCATGGAAGCCCTTATGTCTTGATTCACCTGTGATACAAAAAAGTGCTTATTACTGCCGGTACAAAAGCAAGCTGCCTCGTGACGGTGCTAGAGGTTAAAATAAAGTTGTGCTAATTAAAGCAATATATTCAATAACTGTTGAAACATGTCAGTAAAAAACATAAATGTGGAAGTTTATGTTTAAAATATTTAACAGTACCAACATTACAATTTATGTATGGACAAGAAAGTCACCCATCTGCACATGGACTGCACAAGGGTCCAGATCTGTTGTTGAGAAATCTCTCTCCAGTCCTGAGTGAGTGCATTGATAATTGATGAACGTGTCCCAGGTATGTTGCGCAGGACACATATCGGGACTAAATGGTGGCTGACAAAGTGTCTGGATATGCTCCTGATCCAGAGAGACCTGCACTGCTCTGTCAGCAGGGAGGGCAGCTATTGTTCTGGTGAAACAGCCGCAGGGTGGGTGCTGCTGCAAGAATAGCACAAGTACAGGTTGGAGCACCTGATCTCAGCACCTCTGTGCACTCAGATTTCCACCAAGAATAATCACATCATACATGGTGCTCTCGTGGACATGCAAGGCTGCAGCAGCACCTCAGAAACATCACCATGTGAGCTCCTTTGTGTTCAGTAGACAAATTTATCAAAGGCACTGTTGACTCAAACCAATCAACCTTATCAGAAAACTACTCACAGTCTATTTTTGTTTCTGTAAGATTAGATTAAATGATATCCTGAGAAATGACTTTACAGTACAACAAAGATTTGAAAGCTTATTTCACAAAATAACACTTATAACACCTGTATGTACTATAGTGTATATAATCCTGTGTGTATGATTGTTCCCATCTGCGTTATAGATATCTGCATTTCTTAGCAGACTGAGCAATACTGCCATCTCTGTGGCTGTGTCAGGTTATATAAAAGCCGTTGCCATGAAGCTAGGTGGTTTGGTTTGCAGGTGTGCAGATAATTAGTACAAGTCTTGTCGGGAATTTCACGGAAAGATAGAGCTTTGCTAATGTAAGCTCAGCAGCAGCGCTCTGAATGTCAGGCTCAGCTCCTAATTGGGAGGTTGTTAAGCTGCTGTGGAGCCGTCAAATGTCTACCAATTACTTGTGCTTCCACTTGTAATACAGAAAATCATTGTCTTATTTTAATTAATGCTTTTCAAACTGGCCTGAAGACAGGTATATTAACCAGGATCAAACAGGATTTTTTACCTCGAAGCCGTGATGATTTATAAAGTTATTATTGCCAGATGTATGTTAGTGACTTTTCTTTGTGTCTGCTTGACCTTGTCTAGGTCTCCAGGGAGTTCCAGCTTTCCCTCCCCCCAAAATAAAATCAAATAAAAGAAGAAGTTCTGGAGAGACCCTGGGAGCTTTGAATTCATACCTTTCCAGCACTAAAAGAACAAGATGAACACCGCAGGATGATGTAGTTCTTGCTGACGCCCTCCATGCAACGTATTCCCCTGGCTGACATAACTGGATAACTGGTGACCGTGGGATCAATGGAGCAATCTGGGAAGGATCTGAACCTCTCCTTTCTGCTGGAACATGAACGAGAAATGATCCTGAAGGTGCTGCAGAAAGACGAGAAGCTGAGGAAAAGAGAGGAGAAGAGGATTCGGTGAGGACTTCCACGTCACCATTTAAACTCACCGTCATCACGTTTACTTTTCTTAGTGTCCTGTGACATTCTTGTGTTTCTGTCCCGCAGGAGGCTGAAGAATGAGCTGCTGGAGGTCAAACAAAAGGGTTTCATCCGGCCACATGATTTGGGAGCCCGACAGTGCACTCGCTGCCTCAAGACTCTGGGCCTGATCTTCGACCGGGGCGATCTCTGTGAGGAGTGCCAGTCTCGAATCTGCAGCAGCTGCCGTATTGTGAACCCCAGAACACGCGAGTGGAGATGTACCTTCTGTGACAAGCTCACGTAAGTGTGACATCTGAAGGGGGACCAGAGCAGCGTTCAAGCTTTTCTTTGTACTAAAGATGATTAATTGCACCACATCTGCCTCCATTCATCTGTGAGGGTGCCCTGGGGTTTCACTGCTGTGATCTACAGGGCTTAAAAGAGAAAAAAGCACTGCTGGTCTGTGTAGATCTATCATGTTCAAAAGTTAAATGAGCTAACATGTGAGGACTAAACAGATACAACATTATGCAACATCTTTCTCTGACACTTACCTTTTCTTTCTAATCAGGATTGTCCTTAGTTTCTCTTGAACTTACCCTGCACTATTGCCACATTTAGAGTTTTTCTGGCCTCTAAAATTTGCAGGGTTTTTGTTTATTTGTTTGTTTTTAGCTGTAAAGCCTCGTTTTTCAGCTGGTTGTTTTACTGTAGTGTGATTGATCAGGTGCTGTGAGCTCTGTTTGGAACCATAAATCTTCCCATCTCTGCTCTGACAAGCCACTGTCCCTGACTGTCGCACACCTGGACAGTGAAAAAAGCCAGCAACCGTGAGCCGTCACCAGCCTTGGCTCCTGTGTAGTGATATTTTGAATCAGGGATTTTTAAACTGGTACCGTACGTACAACATTTGAAAGGTGCATTTAATGCAAATATCCCCAGTTTCTGTGTGACAAAGCGTCTCGATGCACTAGTATTCGAAACAAATGTAGTCTAATGAGCACTCGAAGGTTTCCAGTAATTCTCCCCGCCTGCTGATGGAGGGCTAAATAACAGAAACACCTCCCTGTGCAGTTCATTAGTGTCACAGCAGCTTAATAACTGTGCTTTTAAATAGGCTATGCTCTAAAACAGTTTCAGCAATAACTCAACATTATAACCCTCATGAATAAAGGTGTTATTTTTAACGCTGAACTGAATTAGCTTCGGTGTCAGATAAATAGTGTGACCGAGTGTGTTAGGATATCTTCAAACCTCGTTTCTTTGAACCTTTGGGTGCTCCTGGTGGGCGTAATTGTCCAAAGGCTTTTTAATGCCACTTTTGATTGTATCCTGACATTAAAACCTGCTTTAATCTGCTTTAGCTTTAAGCTCCAAGCTTCCAACTACCTGTGCGTGGTGGCTCCGAGCTAACTAAACATTCACATTTAAAAAAATGTTTCTGAGAAATAAAGACGCAGGTTTTCCACTGCTTAGTCTGAATAATTATGCTGAGGCCAGAAGATCATGTCTGCAAGAAGTAAAACTTTTCTCAGCTCACGCCCACACGTGTAGCGAAAAGGTTTACATGCAGAAGATCACAATCCGAACCAGGAGGAAGGAAAAATGGATTTTGCCTACGGGTGCCGGATTAATTTCAGAAGTTAGGAGGGTAAAAGGGAGAGAGAGAAGTAAATGCCCACCACTGTATTCAATAGTTTTTATGCTTTGTGCTGGATCTGTTCTCAATGGTGATTGAAAATGCAAAAAGCGTGACATAAAAGTGTCGAGCTATGATTTACAACTCGTGTTTAGTGTTAGTTAATGAGACTGAGATGCAATCGCTGGCCAGTATTGCAGAGATGTAATATTGCAACAGCAACACTTTCAGAGAAATATATTTTTCTATGTGCAAAGTATTACCAAAGCTAAAATTCAAATGTTTTTCTCATTTTTGCCTGCTTCATTTACCCGGAGTTCTTTGAGTCGCTATTGATGATTAAATTGAGAATTCAGAGACTTAGAAATAATGTGCGACATGGGAGAATAGAGCACTTTCATTCCTTCTTGTTTCCTCTGATTTTACTTTTACTACATGTACTGTCTTGAGGTGTTGATTCCCCTTTAATGTCTTTGTACGACAGGGAGCTTAAGGTGTCGAGCGGAGAGTGGTTCCTGGAGGAGAGGTCTAAGCGCTTTGAGCGGGGGCAGTTGAGCAGTGAGGTTGTCAAACAGACGATCCTGAGCACCCCGCTGAGTGAGTCCGACTGCTTGTGTTCTTCAAACCAGAATGATTACAGTTGAAAAGACATGTTAACGGTGCAACAGAGAAGCAAATGTGCTGATTTCAATACTCACTGGCTGATGCGTTTGTTCCCGAAGGCCCAGAAGTAAAAAAGGCCGCCCCTTCAAAGCAGGAGAAACCTGAGCCTGCAGTATCCAACAGATTAACTGTACTCAATGGTGCCAGGAGAAAAGGGTAAGCAGATAACACAGAGCTTTAACAGCTGTTTAGCTTCATACAAACACATACTGACCTTAATGAATTAAACAACATGAATGTTTAATGCATGCAGGACATGCAGCACATAGACAGGATAAAATCATCAGAGAGTAAATGTTCAATGTGTTGAGTGTGCACCTCAGTGTGAAAGCATTAGAAAAGATCATATGTATGTATATGTATATATGTATGTGTGTATGTATGTGAAGGCAGCACTGAGAGGCATACAGACAGAAAGCAGAGCAAATGATAAACAATAGACGATAGAGATTTACTTTCAGCATTTCATGGAGTCGCAGTTATTTTATCACTTGATGAAATAACTAGTTTTGTCCAAGCTAACAGACCAGCACCTCCAAGTTGGCTAAAAGTTGGTTCTACTCCATTACATCTTTATTTTCTGTTTTTGCTTAAGAATACAAGCAATAAGTAAAACAAAGTTAATCTGAAATATTTTCAGCATCCAAAGCGCTTAAGAAGCAAAGCTGAAGCCGTTGCCATTTCTGGAACTGCCTTCAGTGTTAAACTCTGGATTAGATGCTGTTATTCAGCTGACCTCTGTGTTTTTTCAGGGGTGGTGCAGAGGGTATGGAGTCCATGGCATCCAAAAACCTACGTCCCCGGTCTCTGGACAGATCGTCCCATCTTGATGCTAATCGGAGGGTCAGGGTCAGCAATCGATGCACACAAACAGCAGCGCACTGGGGAAAGTTGGAAAGTTTTTACATTTGGGGTGGAAAGCGTATTTTAAAGGTTTGCGTGGTTTTGTTTGTTTGTTTGTTTGTTTGTTTGTTTTTTAATGCAGCCTGAAGGAGCAGAGAGTGACGACCCTGAGGGCGCACCTGAGAAGAAACCTTCTGGCCCGAGCATTTCTGTATCCAGGCCCTCAGTTTCATCAGGTATTTTAATTTTTGTCCCTGCACAACGAGGTGATGTGAATCCTGCCACCGTCTCACAGCTTCATAGCTCTCACACAAGCATTTTGATAATTCACAAGCTATCGAAACAAGTCACACTTTCAAGAACATCACCTTTGAGGGTTGATGCAAAAGCACTCGTCTCCACTTCAACTCAGACTGTAGCTCACAAAAGATAAAATTATTCCTTCCTTTTGGAGAAAATGTCACATCTGCACGAATTAGACTATTAACTTCTACACTCCAAAGTGCCGAACCTCTTCATCTCTTTCAGAGCACTTGCCTATGCTCCTATCTGCTGGCTCTGTAACTTTATCAAGGTTTTTTAAAATGGTTCTGATGAGGGTTTTAGTTCAAACAAAGCTGAATCTCTACTCAAAGCCAGTTGTCAGACCAAAGCAGTAAAAAAATAGTTGTTTTGGTCTTAGTATTTTTCTGTGCCTGATTATATAAGAACTATTCACAGCTTATTTTTTCTTTCTGAGACTTTTTTAAGCTGCCTGAGGCTCATTTAAGGCCACAGCTCTAAACAGTGAGAAAGGCAAAAGGGTGTAGTTTGGAAAAGGCTTCACTCTCAGTTCCCAGGCCTGGCAGTTTTTCCAGCATAAAAAGAGAGAGGAAGGACGCAGAAATGAGCTCTTAAAGTTTTTTTTGTGCTGGCACTCAACAGCCGACGGGCTCCTCCAGGAAACTGACTGAAAATATAAAAACTTGATGTGAGATATGAAAAAAGACCCCTCAGCTTTCAGTTTCTACTCTCCAGAATTTAATTTAGAAACATTTCAGGAGATATTTTTGGAAGTCAAAACAAGATCTGGAGAAAAGAAGAAAACATTGAGTGAGCGGAGGGAATGCGCACTTTCTAATTAGAGAGGCTCTGCATAACCCCCTCATATGACTGCAGAGTACCTGCAGGAAGGTTTAGCTGACGCGGGGATTATGGTAAAGTGCTGAAGCACAAACAGGGTCTACACAGCAGAGATATTGGAAGGAAGCTTTACCTGCAATCTAATTAGAAAAGTCAGATGGAAATGACTAAGAGAATCCCAGAAAGTTGACGGTGCTCATCTGGACGAGTGGTAAAACGTTTCTCCTGCTGAAAACGCTGCGCACGATGAACGGAATCAACCTTCTGAGGTCTAACAAATCTGCAAGACGATTTTATGGGATAAGTTCTTTGGGAGCAAGTGGCATGGAGTTCAGATGGAGCTGTTTGGCCGCAATCCAAGGTTTCAAATGTTCAGAGAGAAAAGGGGAGAAGTAAAAGCGCCTTGCTTTAGCTGATGGATCAGGAAGATTGGATTTCCACAAATGTCACTTAACTCTGAAAGCAAATAGCATGCAGCTAAGAAGTGAAACTGAAATAAGCAGCCTTCTACAACAAGACAAGGATCCTAAATGGACCTCTGTCTCTTGCATCTTTCTGAAAATTATTTTTCAATAAACTGTGTTTTTTAGACCTATTTTAGGAACATGAATTAATTTCACTCCAACCAGTCGCAGCAGATGGCCCCGCCCCTCCCTGAGCCTGGTTCTGCTGGAGGTTTCTTCCTGTTAAAAGGGAGTTTTTCCTTCCCACTGTCTTTAAAGTGCTTGCTCATAGGGGATCACATGATTGTTGGGTTTTTCCTCTGTATGTGTTATTATAAGCGCCTTGAGATGACTGCTGTTGTGATTTGGCGCTAGATAAATAAAACTGAATTGAACTGAATTGAATTTAAAGCAACAAATAGTTGGAAAAGAAATCCTACATCATAACAAGAAGATTTATCTGCTGCAGACGGCACGATTGAGCAAATAGGAAGTTAATAAGTTTCCAAATCTGACCAGAAGTCCGCTGCTGTCTGCCTATATTTCTCAGTGTTTACGTTACAGCACTGCACCTTCAGAACGGTTTTCCTTATTTCTCTTGCCTTCTTCCCTCTCTTCCTTCATCAGATCACAGTCGATCAGAGTGTGACCTGTTATCTCCCGGCTCTGAACCCAGTGACAGTGCCCTCTCTGTCAAAAGCCGCTCAGTCCCCGGCCTCAACGAAACGGTAAGCGCCATCATCCCACCCCCACTCCTCCTTCACACTCATCACACATTTGATTTTTCAAACAAACTCATAAATCTCTGAGTGGGAAATTGCCGCACCTAGATTTTTTTTCCCCTCTGTTGCGCATTTATACATGATGTGGTTACACACTACAGTAAGCTCGGGATCCGTGGGCCGATGAACTCGACACGATGCGTCAGATGTGGGACTGAATGTTAATTTCACTTCAGAGCTCACTTCAAAGAGCATGACAGGCATCTAAACAGATGTAGGCCAAAAGCAGGTGGAGGATGTGATGGTCAGTGTTGGGCTGCTTTGTTTGTTTTTCAGCGAGCAGCAAACAGAAAAACTCTCAAATGTTTTTTTTTTCTTTACCTACTCATCCATTCATGCACTGTTCATTGTAAAAACAACCACAGTGTGGTTTTGCTCGTGAAAATTTAATTACCGCTCTCTGTCCGGTCCTGTCTGATTAAATTTATGGAAGCTGCCTGCATCCACCCACACAGCTGCCGCATGGAAAACTGCACAGAGCACAAAGACGCTCTGGCCGGCTTCTCGCGTGCCATCTCCCGTGTCATCTCCCTTCTGACTGAATCCGCTGTCATCCACAGGAGTTTTCTGACGACGACGAGGACATCGATGCCCTGATGTCAGCCCACAGCAAGATTACGAGCAGACGCCTCAGCAACGCCGTGTCAACGGTAACACCCGTGCTAGATCACTCACAAAATCAAATAGTAATAGGAGTTCCCATGTGGTCAAACAGGTACACGATTATGCTCCGTATGCACACATACCGTGCGCTCACCGCCAGATGTGTGACTCAGATGTGTGCGTTCTAGTGTTGACTGTGCAAACACAGACTCAGCTGTGTCACGAACACCTCCTGTAATAGGAAAGCTTAACCCTGTTTCCGTAAACTAAGTAGTCGTATGGAGGGAAGGGTCACTGCTTTGAGGCGTGCAAGTGTGTTTATGTAGGTTAATGATGTGCGCTTTGCGGGAAATATGTCATCCATATGTAAATACTGAAAAGTGGAGATGTGTGTTTATATGAAAAGCTAAGATTTGAAGCTGCACCCATCTATATTTCAAACTAACAATGGAAGTAATGTGAGGCCTCTAATGAACTCTGAGGAATGATCTCAATCTGCAGTCCTGCAGAAGCATTTCGAGATGATCGTTTTGTGGAAGTGGAACGGCGCTCATAACACGACATTAGCATAAAAATGGCTCCCCTGTGAGTTCTGAGGCATGATGACTGATTGTTTAATCATGTGTAGTTTATCAAAGTTCCAATAAAGAGACTAAGGTGTCAGATTTTTTGCATTTTCTCACTCGTCATGTCCGTCACGTTGTCCATTTCAAGCCCAAACAAGATACACTATAATCACCAAAAGCGGAAAGGGAAACTAAAAGACGCGCAGCCTCTGCTGTCCTCTAGATACGAGCTGCAGCTGTTTTTCTTTTTTTCAAGCTTTATTGAAAACAAGACAGCCATATCTCACTCTGTCTATTTACACTGCAGTTGATCCATAGCACCTATCTCACAGGTGTGGGATGACACCAGCCTATACGTCGTCTGTCATCTGTCAGCAAGAATATGACATCATAATTACCTGATGTAGCCCAGCAACCGTTTTATCAGACTACTACTGTGTAGTCTGATAAAACGGAGTTATTATATTTTGTTTTCTTTAATTCGTTTTCAAATTTCTCTTTACCTTTTAGTTTTTCTTTCAGTTTCGTTTTTATTGTTTGAAGATGTTTCGTTTTAGTTCAGTTTTTATTGGTTTTAGTCTTTTGAAATAAAATGTCACGAGTACAATTTAGGAAAATCACTTCAGGTATTACAATAAAAACAACTATTTAAAAGCAGTTGACGGTCAGTCTCATAGACATCCAGAGTCTCAACAATCACGTGCATCAGAGCGTCATCATGTAAATTGTAATAAAGTTTTTGCCACTCTAACGAATCTACAAACAAAGAATATTACCTTTAAATTATATTTTCATTTTCCCAATTTAAACTTTTTGTTTTGTTTTGTTTTTTCAGTTAACCGAAATGTTTTTTCACATCCAGTTTTAGTTTTTAGTTTAAAATAACTTTGGTCTGAATCTGTTTTTCGTCCACCTGTTTTCAACCAAAAGCCTTTGAACTGAAGAAGAGAGAGTGGGCTCTTAGAGAGGGCTGAGGCCTGGAGCTAATGTTACGTTTTTCAGACAGAGGCCGGACCGACTGGCTGCTAACAGGCAGACTGAGACAAAGAAGCATCTCTTTTCTCCAGATCATGCAGATCTGCTGTAGTCAAGCCCCAGAATACAAATACAGAGTTAAGTTTCATTTAATATCAAAGCGATAGTGTTTTTTTTACTTAATTGCTCATACATTTACTTGATTCAGATATGCATATTAACTTCTTCAGGGGAATCAGTCACAGCCAGCTCTAAACTACTTTGGCAGAAAAGCAGTTATTTAAATGTCGAGATAACAATCTTATTCATGACTCACTGCGCTCTGCTCGTCTCCTTTGTGAGCGTGTTTAGTTTGAGAGCTGGGTAGGTAAATGGATGATATGGCCAGCCTGTTTGACAGTCGATCTTTCTGTTACAGTAGCAGTCACTGAGCTGCTGTTGGCAGTATGAATGGAAGTAGAAGGTGGTGATGAGATGTGATGCAGATAGTTCGCTGTCACTGACTCGAGCTCTAATATACTCTGCCCACTGCTGTGATTCACTGCACAGAGGGCTTTTGTGGATAATGAAGGCACAATGAGCTACTATTAGAGGCATTTAATGGTTCCCATGATCTATGACATGTTTTTTTTCCTTTTTTTCGGTTTTAACGAAACCTTTTTATTTTCTGGTGAGGTAGGGGGTAAAGGCGATGTGTATAAATATCATAAATATCAACTAAACTATACGTTTATTAGACTTTTAAGGAAATAGTAGTGGTTTTTTTCATGACTGTAGCAAACTAAAAAGCTAGCCAAGTGCGTACATGTGTATGACACAGATACCCGCTGATCAGTGCTGAGGGACATTAGAGTAAAATACTGTTATTGCACTCATTAGAACTGAAATACAGGGGTTTTTTGTATTGTCATTATTTTCACTCTAATGGTTGATATTCACTCATCTGCCACTTTATTAGGTACACTGTGCTAGTCTTTTGACTTCAGAGCTGCTTTGATTCAACAAGGTGCTGGAAACATCCTCAGAGAGTATGGTCCATGCTGACATGATAGCATCACACAGCTTCTACAGATTTGTCTGCTGCACATCCAACTAAAACGAAGCCAAACTAATATGAGCAGTGCTAATGAGCAGTTATTGAAAAGTTAAATATTTAAATCTGCAACGATTTTTAAAAAGATGGTTAATAGTTTAAAGGGTTATGTCCCATTTCTTTCTCGTAGCAGCTGTCTATCCGTTGCATATTTTCAGATTTCACAGCTGGACGAGTTGGTAAATCTGTGATTTCTAACACATCAGAGAGCTCAGTACTCACTCTTTCCTCTTCTATCTTTCTTCATATATGTTTCTGCCTCTTTTATAAATAGTCTTCCACTCCTGGATCAGAAAGAAGGTGGGGGTACCTCAATGTCCCCGACTCAGATGCTGAGACTGTAAGCCTCTCCTTTGGTAGTTGTGCATGCTTTTATTGCACATTCACACAGTAAAGGTGCCGTAGCAAAGCACCAGAACCTAAATATTACATGCAGGTTTCAATAATATATAGAGAATTTTCATGAATATACCATAAGATGATATTCTGAGTGTAACTGCATGCTCACTGCATGGTTTTGCTCGTACTTTTCCTTTTTTCTGTTGGTGCTTTAATTTGGTGCCCCTTGCATTTAACAAAGCCATTTGTCATGCTGACTTCCTGCAGGAAATAAATGAGTAAGACTTTACAGTAGAGGTGGGGTGAGAGAGCCAACGTGGCTCAATTCTGGCTTCTGGAGTCTTTTGCTCCCTGGATAGCAATATTATTATCAGTGGATTATGCCAGTTTTATCCTGTCTGGAGCTACAGCAGTCATGCTTTTAAAGACATGTTCCAGACATAATTACCTGCTGTGATTGCAAATATTTTTTTTCCTCAGAGAAATAGGTTTGGCAAGAGTTCAGTGTGAGGGGGAAAATTGTGATGGTGAATGTGGCATAAAAATGTTACTGTTTAATTTGATGGGCAAACAGTGAAAATTCAGGAGGAGCAGCCACCCAAGTCAGAATTTTACCGCTTTTTAACTTTAAAAAAAAAAGTTCACTTTTATTATATTACATGTTTGCTAATGTGGCTTTTATTTGATGGAGCAGACCTAATTTCTATGACAGTTATAACCCTGTGGATCTGACTATTTAAGCTGACGACCAACAGCAACAAGTGTTCTTCAAGCAAAGTCACATCTCTCTACACTCTCAGTTGACACAGTTTGCTGCATTCACAGGTCTGATGTGACTGTGGACTCGACATCTTTAATGTTCAGTCTCTGAAATTTCCAAAAATGGCAACAAATGCCGGTTAAACTTCTAAAAGATTGGCCAAGTGACAAATTCTACAAAGTCTACACGCTGCTACATGTCACGCATCCTTACATATGTCTTGACATTTCCAGACAGAATATAAATGCTTTTTCTCATTTATACCCCCTGAAAGCTTCACGTTTTGCAGTTCCCTCAAACTTCCAGTGACAGCAATGATTGACGTGAGCCTCAGTCTGAACATTGTGCAGATTTTCCTCCTCTTTTGTTCATCGTGTTTTGTTTCCACTGTATTTCATCACTTCTCTTGCGTCACATGCTCCCCTGTCTCCCTTCTCCCCTCCTTTATCGTCGCCGTCTCATATCTACGCCTTTATCTCTCACCTTGGCCTCGTAGAGCAGTATAAACAGCACGATGAGCATGTACAGCGAGACCGGTGACTATGGCAACGCAAAGGTGAGCGGCGAGATCCTGCTCAATGTCAGCTACAGCTACAAGACCGGCGCTCTCAGTGTCCTTGTGAAAGAATGTCACAACCTGGCAGTAGGAGATGAGAGGAGGCAGCGCACAGATGCGTAAGAGAGCACGCACGCACACACACACACAATGGCGTAAGAGGACTCCGTTATAACCTGCTGTGTGTTCTTGTGGCAGGTATGTGAAGACTTACCTGTTGCCAGATAAGTCCCGACAGAGCAAGAGGAAGACGAGCATCAAGGCCAACACCATTAACCCTGTTTTCAACGAGACTCTGCGGGTGTGTGAGAGGAAAACTCAATGAGAGCTAGAGAGCAATGAATTAATACGTTACATCATAAAACGACATTCAGTTGATCTTCTCTTGTGGGATTTTTTTTTTTTTTTTGAACTTCCTCTCTCTCAGTATGTGATCAGCCACTCGCAGCTGGAGACACGAACCCTGCAGGTGTCCATATGGCACCACGACCGGTTTGGACGCAACAGCTTCCTGGGAGAAGTGGAGCTGGCCTTTGACGCCTGGAAATTCGATTGCCACATAGAGGAGTGGTACACACTGCAGCCCAAGGTGGCAGCCTGAATCAGCACATATAGTGTTTTTCAGCTACCTCGTATAAATATGAGCATCTGGTTTATTAGTGTGTGTGTGTGTGTAGGTGGAGGGCAGTATAGACGCAATGCTCCAGTATAAAGGAGAACTAACTGTTGTGTTGAAGTACATCCCTGAAGGAAAGAACGTCACACCGACTGCGGACCAAGTACAAGGTATGTTCATGGCTGTCATCACCATTAAACTTTACAGTATGATATACTGTATATAATAAGATTTCTTGACATCTGGAGTACATTGCTGCAGATGTTCTGTCAGTCTGTGTTGGCAAGTGTGCTGTTCTATGCAGCAGTCTGCTGAGAACACAGCATCAGAAACAAGGATGCAAGGAGACTGGACAAACTGTAATCGGAGCCAGACTGGACATGCTGGGGGAGGTGGTGGAAAGATGCACACGAAAGACGTTAAAAGCCATCCTAAATAACTTTGATCTCCTCCTTTACAACACCTTTATGAAACCAAAAACCATCAGTACTGGAAGACTCTGCTCTCTCTGTTGTAAAACAGCAAGATATAGAAAATCATTCGCACCCACAGCCATCAGGGTTTCAGTTCTCATACAAACCGCAGATGAGCTGTCAGACATTTGAATTTCCCTCGGGGATCAACAGAGTTATTCTTCTTCTTCTTCTTTGCTCCTTATTAGTGACATTTTAAACCACAAAATCAAAAACATGTTTGTTATATTTAAAACTTTGAAGTTCTGAGGGTCTGAATAATGTTTGACTGCACAACATGAGTTTGTGATAATGAGTGACCTACCAGTGAGTTGTTGATTTGCTAATGAGGATAAATATATATTTGCCCAACCCTCTTGGATCTAAATAAAATCCTTCTTATCCCCGTCTGACCTGAAAACATTGTTTTTCGCTACTTTCAGACGTTCCCTGGTTTTTATCCCCAATTACTGCAGCGCGACTGCTCGACTGCTGCCCAAATGATTAGAAAACAGAAACTGACCTCCTGTTTGTGACTAGTGAAAAATATTCCTAGACATCTATAAAGCACTGCATGGTTTTGTAGAGCAAGTGGTGTTGTTAAGGTTGGTGCAAGCAGAGGATTGTCACAGGGGTCAGGGCTGAAGGAAATTCTTTGATTTTTTTTTTTCTATATGACCCTTTTTTAATCATACAGACGTGTACAGACACACGCCCCCACACACACACGCACACACACACTCTCCAAAACTAATACTTGTCTTAACCAGATGCATGTATGGATCAGGTCTGGTAAATCTGAGAAGGAAGGAATGCAGTGGGCTAAATCACAGCTCTAAACTAGGGGCTGAAGTCCAATGTGCACAATAGCTGCTATAGCTGAGACTTTTTGGGGGGGATTAGTGTGTTCTTTTCTTGTGAAAATCCTGATAAGATGACCACCTGACCACCAGATTTTATCACTACAGTACACAACATCTGTTTGCTTGCAACCAGGTACATCTTAGGCTCCTGAAGGTACTCATCTATATCGTGGATAAAGAGGCCCATTTGTAATTTATGCTCCTGTAATGTCTTATAAAAGCATTGTATCATTTTAATTTCACAACATCTAATTGATTTCAAATGCAAAACTTTAATTATGCAAGCTATTTTGTGTTGAGATTGCATTGCCTAGCAACCACCTAACACCTGACAAAAATTACAAACCAAACAATACTGCATCATGAGCATGCAGTAGTTATTTAAAATGCGAAAAATGCAAATGTCCAAAATATTGAACAGAAATGGAAAAACTACGTTTGTGTTCTTACACCAAAAATATCCACTATGCTGTCTGCAACAGATGATGCTTGTGTGGATTTCATCACACTAAGTAACATAAAAACTGGTTAACATAGGTCTTCATTTTAAAGGTGGGTTTAAATTGAGGCTTCCATCATCTTTCACTGACCACATCTCAGAAGAGATACGAAACACTTCCTTTGTGAAACTTTTGCTCTTTGCTGGCTTATATTTATAATAATAAAGCATGTAACTATGGTAACTGACGTGGTCATGTGTGACATGTGGCTGCATGGTTTTCATTGCTGTGGTTTGCATGAATTAAATTTGTATCCTGAAATTCCTGAATAAATAAAACATGAAGGGCCATATGCTTTACAAGCATGAGTCACTACTTTGTAGCTAGTAGGGATAGATATTATTGAACTTAATGCCTTTATTGATTCTGCAAAAAGGTGCAATTTATTTATTGATTTTTTTTGTGTAAGTCAGTGTGCACAGGTCATTGATATCTCTTTCTTACTGTTATGACTGATTTTATTTAATTTTGTATCTAATGTTACATATACATTATAAACTTTCGCTTGCACATGGATTCATTTGTCTGCTTTTCCTACCAACGCAGTGAAAAAGAGTTTTCTGAAGGGCAAAAAGACGAGCCCTTTAACTCTGCCTGAAGGGGGCATGGTTGAGCTGCTGGTCAAAGGAGCCAAAAATCTCACTGCTGTCAAGTCTGGAGGCTACTCGGATCCTTTTGTGAAAGGGTGAGACACTGGTTTATGAATTTGAATGAGGTAATGAGGTTTTACGTCAGAGTAGGCACAGCTTTTATGAAGCACACATATAACTTACAAATGTAAATGATCTAAATGATATTTGACGTCTCATTTCAGAAAATGTAATCTATTTTGGCATTTACAGTGTGTTATTCTTCAGTTTAAAATCTGGCACTAGTTGTAAATCCAAATCATGAAGTTACATGGACACAGTTTGAGACAACAGGACTAATTTTTCTGCCTCTGTAGTCACTTTTTTACTACTTCTGAAGCTGTTTCATCTCTTTGGGTCAGTCTTGCATCTCTTGGAGCATCTCATGTCTTTTTTTTTTGTCGTCCTCTGATTTCTTTTCAGTGACCGAATTTTATTTATTTATTTATTTATACCATTTTCCCCTACCAGTATATTGATGCAGTATGGAAAATGAATGATAGTGGACTAAATTGTGATTTCTTAAAAAACACAGCTTGAGTATATGCTAAGTAACTTCTATCCTTTTTCTTAGATACCTCCTCCCTGATAGCAACAAGTCAACCAAGCACAAGACCGTGGTGGAGCGACACACCGTGAACCCACAGTGGAACCACACCTTCACCTACTGCGGCCTGCAGCCGGGAGACCTCAACAACGTCTGCCTGGAGCTGACTGTGTGGGACAAAGAAACTGTGTCCAGCAACGTCTTCCTGGGAGGGGTGAGGCTGGGAGCTGGCACAGGTAAGACTGTGTGGCAGGAAAACAAAATAATCTGGTTAGCCAGTGTTATGAGAGAAGGAATTTCCATGTATTTTTTCTGTTACAGTCAAAATGTTGCAGAAAATGTTTTATTATTTTTTAAACAACTCATATGTTGTATATCTGCTTGAATGGATGCTTTTATTTATCACATTAATTAAAATTTTCCTGTGAGCCAAAGTCAGACGTATTTATATTTATTCATAATTTTGCTACAGTCCTGTCACATCCACAGTGTAACAGACATTTTCCCACTTCAGCCTACATTTTAGATTTCCCACACTTATAAATATACTTTTTTGTTTTTCGGACTATGTCCGAGATTAGAGTCACAGGTATTATTTCGACATATACTGACATCACTATTTTAAACTCTGCTCGAATTAAATGTAAACATCCATATGTCTGTACAAAAATAAGGACAGGTATTATTGGTGTATGAGGAAAAGAAAACTGCCTCATGCAAACCTTACTCTAGTAGTTCTCTTCAAGCACATGCACGGTTTGCACATTAAGCAAAAATCATAAAGCATATGGAAATCCTATTAACTGTGGGCTGTCTAGTTCTAACAAAGTAAAACAAATGTGTGTGTTTCTCTCTGCTCCCATCAGGGGAAAGCTATGGGAAGGAGGTCGACTGGATGGACTCGTATGGGGAGGAAAAGCGGCTGTGGCAACGAATGATTGAAAATCCTGAAGTCCCTCATGAGTGCACTCTGATGCTGCGATCCAGCATGTGCAAGCACAATACATGAACCCAAACGAAGCACAGCTAGAGAAAAGACTGAGACTGGAAGGGAGAAGGGAAAGAAGTCGTCTGAAGGTGTGAGGAGGAGCTAGAAAAGCGGAGCGGTCAAGGGGTAAAAAAAGAAGGCAGTGAAGGGGTCAGGACTCAGAATAGGAACAAAGCCCATGCCTCTCCCTGCTTCTTTTCTCTTCAGATCCCTTCTCCCATCCACAGGAGCCAGTCATGCCTTACAAATTCATTCACATGTGCCCCTCAGCCCTCAAAAGCATCTAGTCTTGACCAAACACTGCTGTTTATGGAAAACCAAGTGCTGTATTTAACATACTGTACCTTCTGAATAAGCACAGGGTGACTCCCAATATGTCCGCCTGTGTCTCTGTGAGTCATTTCTGCATGTAGCGGCTGGAGACCATTCACAAGGCATTAGACGAGGCACCGATCAGTTATAAATAAATGTGAACACTCCCCTTATAAACAGCAAAGCTGAATCCTGTTTTGAAGCACATGGGATGTTGAGTTCATCCCCTCAAACAGCTGCGTACAGGTGTAGAAAGTGACTCACTCTTACTACTGTGCTGCTCAAGTACTCAAGAAGTACTTTCACTTGAATTTACTTCTTCATAGGCTTTCTTTTAGATTAAAGAAAAGATTAGCAACAGAACACTTGGAGAGATTTAAATTACATATGCATACATATAATTTAATAAAATGAGAAATAAAATGAAATTTACTTAGTTGACATTGAAATAGAAGAACAGGAAAAAAGTCACTTTTGAGAAGCTGGGTGTAGCTGGGTAATTTTTCCATGGATAGTATAGCAATAGAAGGATGTTGTGAATCCTGTACGTTCATTGTCCCCATAGGATGTACCCTCAGGATGATAATGATTCCCTAATATTCCCTTGGGCTTTGCCTGCTGGAGGAAGGTTTCACTTATCCTGTAAAGTGGTTATATCAGTGTTCAAAACTGCTGTGCTGGTGAATCATGAATAGTTCCTGGTTGGCGCATCCTAGTGAACCCAACTTTCTCAATCAGCCGCTCAAGGGTCGCATTTGAATTTTGAATACAATATCTTCAACCTATAAATTGTGTGAACAAAATGTTATGGCATTCATAACCCTCTTAGAATTCTCTTTTAATAACTCTTGCAATCTGAACATTTGTTTAGTGCCCCCATCTGGTCAGAACAAAGTGCTAATTTGCAAATGTTAGCATGCTAACACAGTAAAGCTAAACATCACACTATCGGTATGCTAACTGTAGCGTTTAGGTTTGCTGCTTGCATGGCTGTTGTCCTTTTAAAGTGCATCTGCACGGGAAGCGGTTTGCAGTAAAATGCTACAGCAAGTCAATGACATTTGGCAACTTTAAGCTACCATGGGTGGAGGAGGGGGAAAACACTGCCACAAAGTTGATGGGTACTGAGACAAGCTTTCCTCAACTTCAAGGCAAGTGGCTTAAGCAAGTACTAAGTAAATTAGAGGGTTAACTAGTAACCACATATAACCCTAACCCTTACCCTGGAATTTATGCGTCGTTTACCAAAACGATGGGTCAAGCAAATCGCTCCCTGTGTGTATGCAGCTTTATGCTAGGTTCAGACGACACTATGGCCTTTGAGATTACGCCGTTATAGACTGAAATTATTTGACCAGTAATAGAGGTAATTTGTGCACATTGCTTGAGTTGTCCGTCATATTGAATGTCATGCAACCACCGATCATGAGTAAAATCTGTATTCCCCAACTGGTTTGCAAGTGGTTGCTGGATGTTGCTGGGTAAAGTCTCAAAGAGGCTGCTGCACCAAAAACCTTGCAATTGCCTTGGCTGTTAGCAGGGTGTCAAGTTTGGCTGTAATTTGTGTGAAAGATGCCTTCTTGCCTAGAAACACTCATTAACAACTAGCGAAGTGCTAAATAAACTTTAGAAAATGCAAGGCAAATGGAAAACCCAGAACCTTCACCTTCAAAGTAAAAGTCAAAGGTGCAACTGTTGTGGTTATTATCGCACTTTTCACAATGGCGCTATCACTCAGTGAGTAGCTGGCGCGTCTCTGACAATAACTACAACCTGAACAGTCTGTTAGCAACCAAGGCAACAAACACAAATACATGTTCTTAAACAGGTCAAGGATTTTTGCTGGTAAGTGCCATCAGTCTCTATGGCTGTGTGACTCGGGCCTTATTCACTTGACCCTACATTGTCGCACGAACAAAACAGCAGATGTAACATGATTTGGAAAATGTCACTAGCCAGTAGTTTGCATTCTTTCATGACCTGTGTGATGCGCACAATGCTTGTCTTCTACCCCAACCCCTGACACCTTTCTGCTGTTTTGTAGTCCAAACCTGACGTAGTCCTATTCTTTGAGGGGGAAAAAGAAAGTTGCTTTGTTTTGTTTTTTTTTGTTTTGATTGACTAAATAATTACAGATTACCCAGCTTAGACTAGCTTTGATGTAAATTGCTTAACACTGTATCAGTGTGATAATAGAAAATGCATGGTATTAGAGAAAAAGAAAAGATTATATAAAGCACTGACATTGTCACTTTACTCCTAGAAAACAGTTATTTGAAGTGCGTTCCCAGCAACCCCTGAGAAGGAGGCTGTTTGCTAAGAGTGAGTCAGCACTGAGGCGAGCGCCTCCATCTCAGTAATGAGCCGGTGACAGTCGGTGACCTTGCCCCTGTCGCCCGGAGCTCTGTGGTCCACCGTCATGCGTTGAAACGCACAGTTAACAAAAACTCATCTCAAGATAAACTCCGTAGAGCAATTCTTTATGTGGAATGCCAATTTTTTCTGCTTGTCCTCTGAAAACGTCCGCTCTCAGCTCCCAGTTTGACACCCAGTTATAGTAATAATACATGTGTTAACTGTCCAGCATACATGACAAGTCGTGCAATACCCAATTACTGAGAAAACTCTTGATGTACAGCATGTACTCTCTGTTGTCTGGTTTCCATGCATCAGATTCACTGTTTGAAAGCCTATTTCATCCCAAATGTGTTACGAGAATATTTTGAATTAAACACTCTTTCCATACACTGTACCCATTTTAGTCTTGATTTTACTTTGGCTCAGTCTTAAAAACATGTTCATTTATACGTTCAGTCATTGTTTGACTCATTTTACCGCAGATTCCTGCATCAGTGCAGTGTGCCATGAAGGCACTCGGCTTGTGGCACTGCTTACGTGTTTCCTGAGATCTGGTTCAGGTGAGTTTGGTCAATCAAGTGCAATGACAATATGGTCAGCAAACCATTTGGTGGCAGTTTAGGCACTGTGGGATGATAAGACCTGTTTGAAAGGGAAATCAGCATCTACGTACAGCTGGAAACATGAAGTGCTTTCCAATCTCCTTTTTGATGGCTGCATCGATTTTCATCCACTTTGTTTTATCACGTTCAACCAACACCAGCAGATGACCTGGAAACTTCACACTGGACTTTATAAACACTTTATAAACACTTGTTTTCAGAATGCTTCTGTACGTGCAGCTATCAAACAACATATCCAATAAAGAGCTCAACATCGTAACAGGTTTAATTCTGTGGCCTTAAGGTCACCTAGAAAGTGGAAAAATATCCCCATAGCTGGGTCTGGGTGCAGTTTCCCCCTCCAGGGGCAAGGGTACCTAGACCCGGGGCTTAGAGTACGCTTGGGGAGTGTGATTGTGTGTACAGTGTCTATTTATGTCTGTCTCCACGTTGGGTGATTGCTGAGTAATTGCATATGAGAGCATGAGGGTGGGAATGGATGTTTGTATCTGTGTGTGCCTGTTTGTTTGTGTCTTTATGTCAGGTTGGGTATCAGACGCCACCTCTCTGGGGACATCTCAGGCCCTCCAAGGTATGGAGGCCTATCTCCCCTCACCACTCCCCCTGCCAGTGGCCGACGCCCGCAGACATCGGGCGGTTCTTTGTGTCCGGGGATGGGCGTCCAGGTACGCACCGGCTCACTCCTTGTGGCTGCTTGTCGGAGCCTGGAGCCTGGGGCTCGCTCGGACCTCTTCGGGGGTGGGGTGCCCTCAGCCTGGGGCTTGGTCACTCTGGCACAGCTGGCTGCCGGCGGAGCTCACGAGCACGTCACTGCAACCCCCCCTGGCTTCTGCTTCGTGACTGGTGAGTGACCCCTCATTTGGGGCTCTCCTCAGCTCTTTCCGGGATAGTAGAACGGTTGCCCCTCCGTTGGTCTTCCTTGGTCTCGTGTGCTCTGAGGGCCTCTGGATGTCTGGAGCCTGGATCTCCTCCATACCTGCTTCATGCCCAGGAGGACGGGGCTATGGCTCCCCACACCCTCTAGGAGATCATTACATGAAGGAACCTTTTAAATACAAGCGCGCTCACAGGTGTACACACAGGTGCTCACAGACACAAGCTACACCCTTTTTAGCTCCTACCTCAAAGCACACTGTGCAGTGTCGATCCTACGTGCCGCACAATACAGGGAGTGCAGAATTATTAGGCAAATGAGTATTTTGTCCACATCATCCTCTTCATGCATGTTGTCTTACTCCAAGCTGTATAGGCTCGAAAGCCTACTACCAATTAAGCATATTAAGTGATGTGCATCTCTGTAATGAGAATGGGTGTGGTCTAATGACATCAACACCCTATATCAGGTGTGCATAATTATTAGGCAACGTCCTTTCCTTTGGCAAAATGGGTCAAAAGAAGGACTTGACGGGCTCAGAAAAGTCAAAAATAGTGAGATATCTTGCAGAGGGATGCAGCAGTCTCAAAATTGCAAAGCTTCTGAAGCGTGATCATCGAACAATCAAGCGTTTCATTCAAAATAGTCAACAGGGTCGCAAGAAGCGTGTGGAAAAACCAAGGCGCAAAATAACTGCCCATGAACTGAGAAAAGTCAAGCGTGCAGCTGCCAAGATGCCACTTGCCACCAGTTTGGCCATATTTCAGAGCTGCAACATCACTGGAGTGCCCAAAAGCACAAGGTGTGCAATACTCAGAGACATGGCCAAGGTAAGAAAGGCTGAAAGACGACCACCACTGAACAAGACACACAAGCTGAAACGTCAAGACTGGGCCAAGAAATATCTCAAGACTGGTTTTTCTAAGGTTTTATGGACTGATGAAATGAGAGTGAGTCTTGATGGGCCAGATGGATGGGCCCGTGGCTGGATTGGTAAAGGGCAGAGAGCTCCAGTCCGACTCAGACGCCAGCAAGGTGGAGGTGGAGTACTGGTTTGGGCTGGTATCATCAAAGATGAGCTTGTGGGGCCTTTTCGGGTTGAGGATGGAGTCAAGCTCAACTCCCAGTCCTACTGCCAGTTTCTGGAAGACACCTTCTTCAAGCAGTGGTACAGGAAGAAGTCTGCATCCTTCAAGAAAAACATGATTTTCATGCAGGACAATGCTCCATCACACGCATCCAAGTACTCCACAGCGTGGCTGGCAAGAAAGGGTATAAAAGAAGAAAAACTAATGACATGGCCTCCTTGTTCACCTGATCTGAACCCCATTGAGAACCTATGGTCCATCATCAAATGTGAGATTTACAAGGAGGGAAAACAGTACACCTCTCTGAACAGTGTCTGGGAGGCTGTGGTTGCTGCTGCACGCAATGTTGATGGTGAACAGATCAAAACACTGACAGAATCCATGGATGGCAGGCTTTTGAGTGTCCTTGCAAAGAAAGGTGGCTATATTGGTCGCTGATTTGTTTTTGTTTTGTTTTTGAATGTCAGAAATGTATATTTGTGAATGTGGAGATGTTATATTGGTTTCACTGGTAAAAATAAATAATTGAAATGGGTATATATTTGTTTTTTGTTAAGTTGCCTAATAATTATGCACAGTAATAGTCACCTGCACACACAGATATCCCCCTAAAATAGCTAAAACTAAAAACAAACTAAAAACTACTTCCAAAAACATTCAGCTTTGATATTAATGAGTTTTTTGGGTTCATTGAGAACATGGTTGTTGTTCAATAATAACATTATTCCTCAAAAATACAACTTGCCTAATAATTCTGCACTCCCTGTAATATTCAATATTTAGTATTTACTGTTATATTCACATAGATGATGTTTATTATATTGCTCTTTTTTTTTTGCTTGTTTTCTCTTTATTCTTTCTCAACCGGTGATCCAGGTGATTGATATGTATTTTTTTTGTCTGTTTGTTTTGTTTTTTGCCCTTTATCACTGTTTTTCTTTCCCTCTTTCTTTTTTCTCTTTTCTTTCCCCCAGTCATGTCTGTCCCATGTGTAGCAAGTGAAAATAATATAAAATAAATAATAAAAGCAAAAAAAAAGGAAAAATATCCCCATAGTTTAAATTTTTAATGTTCAGGCTAGCCAACACCAGGAGATGTCGGGGAAACCACAATCATTATATTGCAGAAACATCCCACGGGACTCGTTAACACCTTGGATTCGCTGTGTCTCCACTCTTCCACCAGAATTTAATTTCTAAAATTTGATTTCTAAAAAGAAAAGCAAAATGTGATTTCATCTGAAAAGAGGACTTTGGATCACTGAGGAACAGTCCAGGTAAGACGCTTTCTGATGTCTGTGGTTCAGGACTGACTTAATATTAGGAATGAGACATTTGTAGCTTCTTTCCTAAAGATGTGTTTGTGTGTCGTGGCTCTTGATACAATGACATCATCCTCAGTCAGTTCTTGAATAAACTTTTCTTGATGATCTTCTCAAAACTGCCGTCATCCCTGTTGCTTGTGCACCTTTTCCCTTCCAGTATTCTGTTTGTTTTGATGGATGATGAAAAAAAAACATCTGGGTAACTGTGGAGTCAACAACATGATTGTGGCTGATTGTACTGAAGATGCAAAGTATTCATACTGTTTAAATTGTATTTCACTCAAACTGAAATAAATATACTAATAATCTGAATATTTTGTTTTGTTTTTTCATAAGCTATGAGGCATATTCATGAAAATTTAAATGTCAAGTTCAGGAATCATCTAACTGAAGACCTTCAAAGGTCATAAATATGCCAGACTAGGATGTGTGATTCTCTGCATGCTTCCACATCTTTCCTTTTCCCAAAGAAAACCAGTGGACCATTGAGCTGTAGGACTATTAACCAGATGTCAAACAAAGAGCTAAACATCATAGCATGCCCTTATTGGCTCTTATAAAAAAAAAAATTTCCCATATTTAAAATGCAGTGTTGCAAAAACAGTCCTGAAACCAGAATTTGTCTGCTGCACATCCTTTTTTGGAACAACCTAGTAAGTGATACTGAACACAAAACGAAGGTTTAAATGTTTTGCAAATCACTGCATTCAGTGGGTTTTTTTAAGTTGTGGAAGGAAGTTTTTTTGCTTCAAGGACAATTTGTATTTTAGGAAAATATTTAGTACTGACTTATCGAGTTCTCCTGTGAATCATTTGCCCTCTTAACTTTCTCTCTTTACTTGTCCTCGGGCACTTTTGCAGACTGCTTCCTCACACTCACGCACACAGGAGCACATCCTTCGCACTAGACATATTTAATCAGTGTTTGCAAATTCAGACACAGATGCACTGCATGTACAGAGTACATCCTTATTGGGAAAGGTGCGACATAAATATTAGGTGAAAGGTCTTCCAGTTCATACAGTAAAAAGACTTTTTTTTTTTTTTTACAAAGTAGTAAGACAATTATTCTGCTTTGAAAATAATAATAATAATAATAGAACAAATAAAATACAGACAAGACACAGGAATCAGTATGACTGTAATGCACTGTGTGATTAGCACCATGACTGACATCCAAACTTTTGACACACACACACAAACAAACAGACATGCTCGCGCACACAGGATACAGGGCAGATTTGGTTCAGGTAGGAACGTGTGACATGTGGATGGAAACGGGAGATCCGAGTCTTTTCTGCTGTGACGAAGGAGGGAAAGCTCAAAGATGGCTGACAGTCCATGGAAGTGTACTCGGCGTTTTATGACTGGCAGGTCTGGCCCGCCTCCTGCTGTACCAGCATCTCGTCTTTGCGGAGGGGGAAAGTGTCGATGGTGGTGAATAATTCAGCCGCTGTGATTGGAAACGGGTAGCGTTGTTTGTCTATGCCCTGCTTGTCTACCAGCACCATTTGGAAAGACCTTTGAGGAATCTGGAGCAGTAACCTAAGAAATGCATTCAGTTCAATGAGCAGGAGCGAGCAAAAGTCACACATGCTGAAGTTAACAGAGGTGGGTGTGTTTGCATGTTAGTACCTGAGCTGCAGGGCCAGTCCTGGAGAAAGCAGGTTGTGTCGAATCCGGCCGACTTGTGCCGGGTAAGTCCCGACCAGCTCGATTACTGTCACATGTCTCAAGTCCAGGCCACACTGAGCTTGCTGTTCTCACAGGACACAGACACACAGATCCATCAGTTTTATGTTTTTGATTACGTTCAGCGCCACTCGAAAACAATGCTGTCTCTGTGCATGTGTTTTCCACATGTACGTATGACTACACTGTTTTAGACTGTGACTAATTTGGAGCCAATCTTGGCTCTGTTTCAAGTTAAGAGCTTGATCTGGAATCTCAAATCCGCAGCACACTAGAGAAAGCAGAACTGGGAGACATCGTGTGTCCAACAAGTATACACACTGGATTTTTGTTCATGAAGAGAGGGGGAAATTTTAATCCAGTGGAAACCCCACTCCTGTCCTTATTGCATGAACAGGAATTCAAACAATCCGGCAGGCTGTTGATGTTGCTCAGCAGGTTAAAGTTAACAAAAATAGATTTTAAATGAGACATTTTCCAATAACTGAAAAAAAACAATGTGCCTACAGTGCTGTGCAAAAGTCTTGAGCCACCTCTTAGGTCCAACAATTTATTTAAATGTCCGGGCTTCTTGAAGGACTCCCAAAGCTTTTCTTTGGATGTTTTGTGCCTCTTGTTCCGTTTTCTGTCAAGATGATCCCACACTGCTTCGGTAATCTTGAGATCCGGGCTCTGGGGAGGCCAATCCATGTCTGATAATGTTCTATTGTGTGTTTTTTTTCTATCCAGGTATGATTTTATTGCATTAGCAGGGTTCACTGCCATGCTGAAAAATGAAGCTATTGGCAATCAGACTCTTTCCAGATGGTACCCCTAACTACATGGTGGATTAAAATCTGAAAGCACTTTTTCTGCATTCCTATTTGTCCTTACTTCTCTTTGCTCTTTTCTCAGACGGCTCATTTTTTCTGGTTTTGATTAAGTAATATTGTAGAGTCCTTACCTTCCAATATAATACTCCATGAGGTGACTGCTGCTGTGAATTGGCACTTTGTAAGTAAAACCTAACTGAATAACTGTTGCAAGCATATTAATAAACAATTTATTGTAATATTGATATTTCGACTCATCCATTTATATAAACGCACGAATGCTACAGGATCCCTGCGTACGTGGGTTATACATCTGTGAATGTACAGGGGGATTTTTGTCAGTGTTTCGAATGATGTTCAGGTGATAGAGAACTTGTACAGCACTGCAGTTTGCTACTTATTTAGTATTAATATACTAAGGTAAGTATTAGAACAGTGTCTACACATGTGCTTATCTTGCTATTAAAATGTGAAACTATCTGAGCTAATTATTAGCCCTTTATTTATCCAGGTAAAAAATCTAATTGAGATTAAAATTCTCATTTCCAAGAGACGCCTGACATCATGGCTAATCTGCTATGTTATTATGAAAGCATACAGTTTAGTACATTTACGCTAATTTACAGCTACACTGACACTCCTTTTGCTTTTTAAGCTGTGAAGTTGTGGCACACAACACAGATAGATTTGGACAGACTTCACTGAGCCCTGAGGGGAAAATCTCTCCACAGTTTGCATAAAAACTCATTTCAAGTTAGATCTGCCTACTCCACACAGCCCAAACTTTCTGACAGTTCCTTTGTCTGCTACTGCAGCAAGATGATTTTTAAAGTGTTTGCAGTGAATAAATAACCATACTGATGGGTCAGTTGTGTAATTGTGTAAAATTATCACCATTTTCCCAAATAAGGTGAAAATGAACTGTTTTTTCCTTCACTTTCAAACTAACTGTAGAAATTCCTGATAACCAGTCGACAGACTGCAGGACCGATCAGTCATCTTGTTCACAAACTGACACCGGTTTATCTTTCAGCTGATATCCGAGTCACTTTGAAAGGTCAGGCATTTAAAAACAGCTCTGACTTAATGCTGTCTGATGATGTGGGAAAGCATCCACCCCAGAATAGCCTTATCAGAGCCAGTGTCACTATCATTTATTCACTGCCGTGACATTTCGTGTTCATCACCACAACACCCTCTCTCCTATTTATTTATGTCACCACTTTTACCCACTTAGGTGGCAAATCGGGCGAAAAAACCCCCCACAAACACACTGAGGCTGTCTTTGTGTGCATCATCACAGAGGACGCAAGACGCTCTGGCGTTGACTTCCACCCCTCCATCTCAGTCGACTCACATTCAGCTCATTAACTGAGAGTCGTGCCTCACCTGCAAGTTAGTCATCTGGAAGCGGTAATTATGATTGGCAGCCGTTGGCGCGGAGATAACGAGGAGCCTTCGCTTCTCATAGAACTGGTCCAGCAGCGCAGCAGCCGTACGCACTCCCACGTTGATGTTCATGGCTGTGACGACATTGAACGGACAATTTAAAGTGATGAGACAAGGCGTGACACACACGCTACAAAGAAAAGGGTGCTATTACAACACATTATTTCTGTGAGAGGTTTCATCATTGATTGTTTTTGGCTGCTCAGGTGATCAAATCAAATTAATGGCTCACGGTCTTTGACCCTTGTTTTCGATTATAATCCTTACCTTTTAACGGTCCTTTGTGTTTCTGGAGGGTTTTCCTCGTTTTCTGTGCCTCCTATGTTTCCTCTTTCTGCTTTTCATCGTTTGTCTGTGTGTTTGTTTCTGAAAGTCAGTTCCTCCTGTGGCTGTCTCGCCTTTGTTCCTTTCCCTGCCTTCATTATTGTCTTGACTGAGTCCATCCCTGCCTTATCCCTCTCCCTGGTGTGAGCATTTAGTCTGTGTCCTCTGACCCACAGTCCTAACCCTGTTGTTGTCCCATCACCCTCATGTTTTTTAGTCGCTCTTGATTTCTCCAGCTGGCTCACTGCTTTCTTTTAGTCTCTTTGCGATTGGATTTTATTTCTGTATTGATTCTCGTGCCACAATGCGCATCACTTTTTACGTTTGGTAAACAATAAAAGCACTTTTTATATTTATTCTGCGTTCCAGTCTGTCTCTGTAGGTCCAACTTATGAGTTTCATTGGAAATGTGACAGAACCGAGTCGAACACATGACTTTTGTTATTCAACTGTTGCACTTTTTCTGTCTTCTTGAACATTTAATGGAGGACCGTCCAGTATTGATCTGTCCAATCGATCGGTAAGAGGCGCCATATTGTCCTCATTTTGGATTCTCATATAAAACCAGAAAAGGTTACAGGAACTATATGAAAAAAGAAAATGCACTCCAATATCTCTGCATTAAGCAGGATCCCTCTGAGTTTCTGTAGTCAAAAAATGACCTCCACCTCTGTTTTGATTACATTCAATGGTGAAGAAACCCACTTACATAAATATCAGGCCATATAATATTTAACAGGACAGAATTTCGATTTTAAAACGTCATATTGGGCTAATAAGTAAGCAGATTTTGTAAATGAATGCAAACTAAATTCTCTAAAGTCCTTGAGCTCTCTATTGAGTAATGTCCAAGGCTCATGGTTTCAGTTTCTGTGATCATTCACCTTTTCAGACTTCAGGATTCCCTCTCATACTGCAATATTTCTACAATTAATTTAATCATCAGCAATTTCAGCTACTTGTAAAAACTCCCAGCAGGTTACAGGACAACAAAGTGTCTCTCTTACTGACTTGTTGCACGAGCAAGCTTTTTCCTCTGAAGATTTCATCCCAAAAAGCAAAACTAAACAGTGAAAATGAGGCTTTTAGGGAAGCTAGATAAAAGCTAGTGGTATATATATTTTTTAATTGCCAATTTAAATTGTATTTTATTATTTTAAGTTGTATCATATCGACAAAAAAACTGATCTATCAGAAGTTTGTCTTTGTCTTTAAAGTCACTGTATATTGAACCTTCTCTTTAATGAAGTAGAGATTCGCTGCATTTCAGCCAGATGGGGGAAAAAAACTGCCAGACAAAGCAGCCAAAATGACGGCAAGACACAAAAACATTTTGACAGCCAAACCATATGAAAAACAGACAAACTGAGTAGAAAAAAAAACCACCTAATGAAAACCACTGCATATGATTCAAATGGTTGGAAGTGAAGCGTTTATACTCACAAAAACATAAAGAGACATAAAACAGAAACCCACTGGAGAAGATGTGAGCAGTGAGATGAAAACTACTTGCATGTGTGTTGGTTGTTACTACAGATTTTGTCTTTTTAATAAATCCTGAAGTACACAATGTCTACTTATAAATACAGGCTAAGCACATGACACAGTGATGGTAAAACGAGTAAGAAAGGTCTATGTCTATGTTTATCCTTCCATTTCTGAATGACTTAAACTAATACAATTATTAAATGAAGATTGTCATGTCTGTACGAGAACAACTTGTATGGCTTGAACAGGATGCAGTACTTACGTGCACAGGTTGTGTCTGAGCCCGACCAGGTGAGTCCATACTGACACACTCTGGCAGCGCTGCCCCGTAGCTCGGAGCCGCCGGTGCAGGTGAATTCACAGGTGGCTCCGTAGTTGTCTTTGTCACTGTCACACTTCATGTAACCGTTGTCCGGAGGAAAGAGAGGGCTGCAGCGACGCACTGTTCACAAAAAGAGACGGTAAGATTCTGGAGAATTAGCTTTTTACAAGCCTGATTAACTCTTGCCTAATAGATATTTGCCATATTAGTCTGTATCATATGTTCAGACTTGGCTTATGCATAAACCGTTGTGCTAAAGGGGAAAATAAAAGCTGGAGTTGCATTCAGGTAACTGCCACAGTACTGTGCAAAGGTCTTGAGCTGCCCCTAGTTTCTATTTTGCTTCCAAGCAGCCAGTCTTGTCATTTTTTTAAAAAGGGATCTTTGGAGATTACATTTTCAGAAAAACGAATCATTCAAGCATAAATAAGGTACCTTACTCAAGGAATGAACCAGTGTTTAGTCCCCTCATAATAAATTGTATCTTTAGCCACTTTGATATGGCTATTTTATCACCACCAAGGTTTTTAGCAGAACCTCTGGCATATCTAGACATGAAAAAAAAATCTGAGGAAACTAGACAAGAAGAATAAGCAGTCCTAAAAAAATGCTATCTACAGCAGATAGACATTATGGGCATTAAAATTCAAGCAAAGATCTGAAACAGAACCAGAGAGATGGATGTATGTAGGTGGATATATACTGTATTTCCATATATTTTTGCACATGTTTATTTTTGCAATAAATCACTGCACTTATTTTGCATTATACTGCAAGACTTTTGCACACATATTCTGTATGTACCGTACATCTGTTCTGTCTTGATCTAACACGTTTAACACGCATCCTAGCAAATATTGCATTGCATAATGTTAGTCTACCAATTAAATATATATTTCTATAATCTTTGGAGACTTCTTGGAGATAACCCCCTGAAAAAGTGTGTGACCAAAAACCCTGTTCCAGACAAACGATCAAAATCTTATCCCCTGCTTTTAGAGGCTCACCTCGCACTCTGACAGTGAAGCGGCAGGACCCTTTGTTCCCAGCCCGATCAAACACAGTGTAAGACATTTTATGGAGCCCCTCTGGGAAGTTGGATTTTGAGGGCTTTCCTTTAAGGATAACACTGGGGGGGGGAAACAAAAAACACATTCTCAGTTTTAATCTTTCAACTTGCTCTTGGGGGCTTAACAAGGAAGCAGAAAAGCAACTGACTCTGTGAGGATGCCGTCTGCAGTGTCAACACCCTCTGGTGTGTCCCAAGTCACCCTCGCTGTCAGCTTTCCAGGTTCTGCCCACTTATCCTTCACATTTGGACACTTGATTTTTGGAGGATCAATATCTACAGGAAATTAAAAAAACAAACAAAAAAACTTGTCAAATCTTGTCATCACTGTAACTCTTGCAACATAAAGTTATACGGTGCATCCTCCTAAACCAAATCTAGCCTAGATGAAAGACATGCTTGAAGTACATGAAAGCCATCTAAAAAATCTTTTAAAGCAATACAAAAAGTAGGATGACTGCAGAGACAAAGATGAATCTTGTGAGGAAAGTGTCCTCACAGATTCAGGTGATGACACTGTCACTGGCTTTAGTTCTGTGACACTATGACACTATGTACAGGTCACAAAGCTGAAAGCCATTTTTAGTTCAGATTGGCGCAAAGAAATGAAACACATTACACACTGGTGACGGTCAAAGTCTGCGTATGTGTCTCTGAGTATAACACACAGAGTTCTAACTTCGCCAAACACTGTATCAGGACAAATAGTAATAGAGATGTATAAGTGAGAGCTGGAGCTGACGGTGTGCCTCTGGCAGCTAATTACTTGTTAGCAGCTTAGAGGCTTCAGTCCTCTGTGGGAGATCAAACTGTACACAAAAGAACAACAACAACAACAACAATGCAAACAGTCTTACCAACACAGCTGGGCACTCCTGCACTCCACACCGCGTTGTAGCGGCACGTTGCCGTCTTCTGGCCCTTCAGAGTGAATCCGGGTGAGCAGAAGAACTCACAGCGAGAGTTGAAGTAAGAGCCGTCTGAGCACTTGTAGCCACCATTAATGGGCATATCCAGCTTAGGACAACGGATCTCTGAAAGCAGGGTGAGCTCATTGTCATTGTGGTGCTTGCATGAGGGTTTCATTGCAACAGATGCATTTAAATACTTATACACACACACACACTCATGTCTCAGGAGGTGGCAAAGCCTTCAGCTGCCAGACTCCTCTCCTATGGAACGAGCTCCCAGATCAGACTCAGGATGTAGACGCTCTTTCCACAGTTAATGTTTGGTTTGAAACTTTGCTTCTGCTGCAGGTTTTTGATCCACAAACTTCTTTTGAGTCTGGTTCTCCTGGTTAATGTCTTCCTGTTAAAAAAGGGAGTTTTTTCTCCTAACTGTCACTCACATTGTAGCATCTTTACCTTACAGCGTTGAGTACACTGAACTTGTGAATTGGACCAGTATAAATTAAACTGAACCGAGTTTGACAGAGTAAGCCAGCAGACGCAGGTGCTGACGTTTGCATGCATATGCAAATTCCTAAGGAGACAAGTGGCACACAAAAGTATAAAAAAAAAATCCAACAAACTACATCCCCTAAAGAAGACTGTGATATGTGGTTCAAAGCATATAAAATTTCTACTTCTAGAATCAGGAATGAGCTCTAATCACGCAGGAATCACTTTGACGTGATGCTTTAATGTGCAGCTACAAGCTATCTGGCTGCACTCAGAAACAAAATCTCTCTAGAACAGTCAGTACGGTCTCATTTGCTAAATTTGGGCCGTCCACAAAGCGTGCCTGTGGTCATTTTGGATGACGGCTCTGTTAATAAGATTTGAAGGCTTATAGACAGCTTTGGTTTCTGCAGTTTTTCTGCTGATTGGCAGCTCTGTGGAAGGTTCTGGCTCCAAACAGCGGCATCTCTGGGTTCCCAGTTTGATGATATCCCACCTCCCTTCATCCATTTTGATAAGCATGGCTATAATGCGTGTGTTGAATACATGCATGCATTTAAACAGTGAGAAACACAATGTGTGCGCATGTTCAAGTGGACTTTCTCACCTCGGCAGGCGTAGTTAGAGGACCAGTGTTTGCTCGCCATGCACACCACCTCTGAGCTCTGAGCTTCATATCCCTGCTTGCAGCGGATTTTACACCGTGTCCCCATCACGTTCCTGTAGTGCTCTCCTCTGGGTGTGCGACAGCTCACGTCACCATGTTTAATTTTAATGGGTGCGCACCACGGGGTTCCTAAAAAACAGCAGAACGAGGCACTGACCTTTTCTTCATCGTTTTATCTCATGTCTTTATGGTGTGGCCTTGAGTGACAGACGCTCAGTAACAAGCACTTACCTGTGATCATAGAAGCTTAGAGAGAGACTTCCACTGCCAGAGTGAAAGAACAAAAACCCACCCATCACCTTGAGTACAGGCAGATACAGTGGATTTCTTATTACCTTTTCAGTGACTTCCATTATCCAACAGTCTCATGAGGCAAAGGAGATAGTCTCACTCGAGTAAAAGACTGATAATAATGTGTGTAGAGAGCACTTAAGTTTTTGTGTGTGCGCGTGGTTTCAGAGCGTGAAAGGCACCACACCAAATACAGTCTTTATTAAGAATGCAGCTCTTTTTTATCCTTATCCTTAACTGATTTAGGAATCAAAGTTTATGGTACCCTGGATCCATTATCATCTTTCCCTGATTAGGACTGTTCCTGATGCTGATAAGGATGACCAGGGAAAGTTAAAGTCTCGAAAAATAGTGCCTTAATTAAAGGAAGAGTTTGACTTTCTTGGAGATCTTAGAGAAGACAGTTAAGAAGTCTATTTCAGCTTTTCATATGGAGCTACAGTACTGTGCAAAAGTCTTGAGCCAACTATTATTTCTTTGTATTATGTTTCAAAAGCAGTCTTGAGCAATTTGTCTTTGAACACTGGCTGCTTTTTCACTCATTTTCAGTCCAGTCCTTATACCTGACCATTTCAGATGTATGTTTTTTGTTTGTTTGTTTGTTTGTTTGTTTTGTTAAGCCACTTAAGACTGACCTATAAATTATTCAAACATACAAAGGGCACCAAAAGCAAGGAATGAACCGGTGCTGTGTCTACACATAACAGACAACTTAGCAAAACCATTTTTTTGTTTCTTTAGGCACTTTGTTAATAGCAGCCTGTCATAAAAACACATAATTTGTTTCCATTTCTTTGGTTGAATTGACAAGAAATGCCAAAGATAGCACATCTTGACAGGCATAAAATAGTAATTTTGTCCCAAGAACGTGACTCGCAAAGAGCTATTAGCTGAAAACTTGGCATATTTCTAGGCACTGTGTGCAGTGTGTCCTTAAAGACAGTAAGGACCCAGTGCACATGGTGTGAAGGAAAAAATAAGGAAGTGGCAAAACAATCTACAGCAGATGAACTGTATCTGAAAGTCATGTCCTGAAGAACTAGGAGAAAATACAGCAAAAACCTGTGGGAAAAACATCAGGTAAGTGAGTCGTGACTGGTCCTTTGGGCCAAAGTTGAATCATCATCAAAATGTACAGAGGAGGTCAGGAGAGAGGTACAGCAGTGAATGTCTACATCTGTAAAACTATGGCGTTATTTTTGTGCCACTATTCTGAGCGCACGTAAAAATAAATTGCAGGTACAAGTGTTGCATTTTGAGGAGAAATTTATTATTGAGCAAAGAAAAGCTAAATTTGAGTGAACAAAATTCATTGCTGCGTGCAAAAAATGTATTTCAGTGTTTGCTATTATCCATACACACGCACACAATAGCAGCCCCTGTCGCTCAGTTTTTGCACTTGCGCTCGCTCGCAATGTGTTGCTCGCGCTCTCAACATTTCGGAGCAGCATTTTGGCAGTCGTGTTGGAGATCGTGTCTGTCTTATTTATCAGTCATGTATTGGCCTCCCCAATACATGACTGGACCTCAATGGCAGTGTGGGATTATCTAGACTGAAAACAGAACAAAAGGCAGCCAACATCCAAATAAGAGCTTTGAATGTCCTTCAAGAAGAAAGTATATCTAAGTGATTTCAGGCTGTGCTGAAGAATAAAGGTGGTCGTACCAAATATCGATTTTTAAACTTGTTTGAATTGTACAAACTCAGTTTTTGCCTCATATATTTTCCATGTATGTTTACATATGTTTCAATCATTCATTACATCCATTTTCCATTTTTCTAGCAAAGTATAAGGAATTGAGGAATTACTACTACAAGACTTTTTGCACAGTGCTGCACTTTCAGTGACTCCGCATAAGCTAAACTCTGCAGACTGAATTCAGTGTTCACTTCTGATAGATTCGTTTATTAAAGAGACTGAATCAATCTTCTAATCTTCTCAACAAACTTAAAGTAAGAAAGAAAGTATTTCTTTAAAAAAAAAATCAAACTATTCCTTTGAGATCTTTGCTTGAAATTGCACATTTCAACTCGCTTCCTCACAGAGTGGATAGCTGCCCATCTCTGTGATGCTTGTGTAAAATTTCTTGAATGTTGCCAAATTTAAGGGGCCACAAGGTTCTTATTCCAATACAGGAAAATCAAAATCTGCAGTTTATTTCCTGCTGGCTCTAGTTGAACATTGAGCCTGCAGACCACCACAAACACACAGAGGAGAATACACACAAGCTCAGGCTTACTTCCAGGTGGAGTCAAAATGAGTTTTCATTACACAGCAAACCACCCTTGCTCCTTCTCTCTGTGCTGGTGTGTGTGTTGGCAAAACTTCCACAGCCAACGAGTAAGAGAAAATATTATATCTGAGCTTTTACTCGAGGGGAGAGTGCGGTTTGGCCGGGATGATAATGTTCCGTGTCTAACTGACCCTAGATTTAAAATGGGAAGCTACTTTGACGTAACAGTGTCAGTTTACAAAACTGGCTGAATGAGCTGGTGTTGAATTAATGGAGGAACTGAAATGAGTTCAGCTATTTTTGTTCAAGCTAAACAATTTTTTAGTATTTTATCGAAAATTTTATCCTGTGAAATTCTTGCCTCAATTTAAACTTGGGTGTATACACTATCTGACCACTTCATTAGGTACACATTGCTGTGTATTCGGCCTTCAGAATTACTTTAATTCTTCATGGCAGAGATTCAACAAGGTGCTGGAGACATTCCTCAGAGATTTTGATCCATATTGACATGATAGCCTCACACATGCATGATGAGAATCTCCCATTCTACCACATCCCAAAGCTGCTCTTTTGGTTTGTGGAGGCCATTTGAGTAGTAGTTACGCCACCAACAGTAGCATGAACCACTGATACATTACAGGATGGATCCATGCTTCCATGTGGCTTACACCATCTGAATGTTACAACAGAAATTGAGACTCATCAGACCAGGCAACATTTTTTCAATCCGCTTCCTGTTTTCTGAGAGGAATGGCATCTTCTGCTGCTGTAGCCCAGCTGCTCTTATGCATGCCTTATTTATAATGAGTGGTTTCCATTTTTGCCCAGGAAACTGAATATTTTCTCTTTTTTCGATCACTCTCTGTAAACCCTAGAGATGGTTGTCTAGAGAAAAGCCCAGTAGATCATCAGTTTCTGAAATCTTCAACAATACCCAACAACCACGCTACATTTAAAGTCACTTAAATCCCTTTTCTTCCCCATTCAGATGCTCAGTTTGAACTTCAGGGGGTCATGTTTACCATGTTTAGATTCACTGAGTTCCACCCATATGATTGCATTATTGCACAGCTGAATAGGTGTATCTAACAAAGTGGCTGGTGAGTGTACTTTCTTAACTATAGTGCATTAATTGTCTACTTCTAATGTAAAAACGTCTTGAATTCAAATGCGAGTTAAGTTTAAACTGATCCTGTATGTCTGCGTGCATGCTGTGGCAGTGACAAACCAAGTGTCGTTACCTCTATAGGTATGAGAATACCAGTCCTCGTCGTCTCCGTAGGCGTACCGTCCTGACCCTGGGGGTAAAAGAAAGCAAGAAAAAAGCAACTAATACAATGAAGAGCTACGTTTATGTTGGGCAATGTTTGAAAGCTTTGTCCTGAGCTGACCTGCAGGGCTTTTATCCGCCCTGCAAAACAGCACCAAGAACAGCCTAAAAGTATTGCTCAACTTCATCTAATCCAGATACCACGGGTGGGAGTAATCAGAATCCACTGGACAGAACACATGCAAGAAGAATAAGTAAGTCCCAAAAGATCTCTGTTTTCCAGTTGGCTTGGAAAAACGAATCTTTTTAACACAGGGATACACTCTGTGATCCTCATTTGAAACGTTTTGCTACAAAACAGCTCCTAAACATATACCCACCATAGCCATCGATATTGTGTCATCTTTAGCAGTGACACATTACTGAGAAAACATGAAAAAAAAAGCTGAAATGTGACACATCATTGAGAGGCACTCACAGCCAATCTGTGAGGAGCCAGGGGGATTCATCTAGGAAAGAGGATGAAGGGATAGGGAAGATAGAGCAGGCCTGGAGCTAATAAAGCTGAGAGGAAATGAGTAAGGATGGGGTTAAAGAAGCAGGAATAAAACTGGCTCAGAGACGTTATGAAGCCCGGCGTGAATGTGTTCTCTGTTCAGGGTCCACAAAGGAGGAGTGTTCAGACCTCCTTCAGCACCGTATATCGGCCACATGTCAGTCAATGAGCCCAAGATAAAAATCACCAGTAGCTACCACTCCTTCTTCCTCAGCGTGGTTTTTCTGTCAGTCTAACAAATGCTGTCTGGGCGAAAATGCTGCAAGTCATATAGCACACAGTTACACACATGCACACACACAACAAGCTTTGAGGTTTCAGCATTCAGATCACACAGCATCGACTGCACAGAGCAAACCCACATACTGAGTGAGTCAGATTTAGCTGTCTAATGGGAAAACTTAAGTGTCTGCTTCTTAATGGGGCGAGGGAGGGAGGAAAGAAAGTTATGGAAAACCAATTACAGGTGTGTCTGTGTGTCTCTGTGTGTGTGTTTCAGCATTATAGTGAACACTAGTTAGAACCACATACACCGTCAAAGTTATCAGCTCTGAAGGAATTTGCAGCAACTGCAAACAAACAGGATGTGATCATTTACACTGTGATGCAACTGGCACTCATAACCCTATTTTTGTGCTTTTTATGGGTAGACTTAAAGATACGTTCATTTATAGAGAATTTGAAGGACTTGTGCATTTGTTAACGTTATCTAACTGATTAGAACCTCGCTGTTTACTAGATTACTAGTTCAGTTTGCAAGACATGCAAAAAACGTGTTTTTACGACTATCAGTTAAAATGTAATTGCTGTGAATCAAAAGGTAGGAAAAGCAGTGCATTTGACACCGTTGCTAGAGCTGTGTTTACAAAAAGAAATAAAAATCATCACTGGATCCTTTTTCACTTTTACTGTGGAGTAATGTACCAAGATGGAGCAGTTACAGTGAGAAATTGCTTGCACTTTGCATAACAAGAAATCTGCTAATTAAATGTTGGGAAAAAAGCAATTATTCACAGACTTATTTATTAAAACAGGTTGTTTTTTCACCAGTTATTAGAAAAGTAGCTGCCTAAGGGGTGCCAGGAGAAAGCCTCTTCTCTAAAAAAGAACATGGCAGCACAGCTTAGTTTTGTAAAGCTGCACAAAGAAAAAGACTTCTGGAACAGTGTCAGCTGGACAGTTAAGACCAAAGTTAAGATGTTTGGCCTTAATCCACTGAGCCACGTTTAGTGGATCCATCCACGCGTTTGTGTTGTTTATGCCAAACTCTGATCCATGCAGAGCTGAGTGATTCCCTTTGGGTTTCCTAACACACATAAACAGGCTTTAATACAATAATCTTACTCATCTTTAACACCTTTTTTAAAAAATTGAGTTCCCATTCCTTCTGCAGTTTTAACATTAGTGAGCTAATTTATTCAGTCACCCTTTATCTTCCTGAGTTTTACTTCATTTAATCCATTTTGTTCTAAATTGTGTTTTTTGGTAACTGCAGTGTGAGAGTTTCAAAGCTTGTGACATAAATAAAGTGCATTCTATCGTATTCTATAAAAATGTGATCACTGTTTTACAGCCACTCATTTTTCACTGGCTGCATGTTATCAGAATGGGTCAGTGTGTCTGACATGATCACTGAAGTTGTTGTAATAACACAGTTTGCCTTACTAAAACCACAGACAATATAAAAGATAGATGTAGCTTCATAGTCGGAAAAGTGAAGCCACGAAGTGCCTTAAATTTGCATTCTTTATGTGGCCACCAGGGGGCAGTGCTTGTGGCTGCAAAAATGCTCCCTGTCCTATTGAACTGTGTGAACTTTTCTGCTGAGTTTATGGACCCAGTTGCTAATTTTGGTTCATACTGAATTAAAAAATAAAGTCTCCTTTCTAAATCTTGGTCATTCTATATTTTAGAAATGAGGATAATTTTGGGTGCTGGAGACATTCCTCAGAGATGTCTTACATAATGATATGTGATTGGCAAGGTGTTAGCAAGTGAGCATGCAGTTTCACAGTCATCCCACCTCTGGACACAGGAGGGTAATGAGACACAGGTGAAACCAGTAAGGGCACAAGTGAAAGGAAAGCTAAAGACAAATGTGTATCTGAACTTTACAGGAAATACCAGGAAAGGCTGGGAAACTTAAAACAAATGGATAAAATAACCTAAATAACTAAGAGGATGAAAATAAGTTAAAAGCTTCACAATAATCCAAAAACAACTAACAAATCATAAAAACAATGAGACCATGACAAGTCATGCACATCACTACTTTTCATAAGCTTAAGGTAAAAAAAAAAACATTTGCCTCACTGTGTAACTTATAACTCCTTATCATTCACAACTAAAACAGCCAACATGTGTAATAAAGATCAATAAAACAAACAGAAATGCTCCTCTCAGTATAAAAAAACGCTTTATGTAACACTTTTGTAGCTTGGTGTTACCCAAGAGTGTGTTATGGTGTTTCTCATTCACCCATTCAGAAACACTCACACACCAAGGTGGTCACCTGCCACCAGGAGCGACCTTGGTTTAAGAACAGCCTCAGTCTAAGGACACCTCACCAAAAGCTGCATCTTTCAGCTATATTGGCTAAAAGAATAATAATTTTCTTTAAAATGGGATCAGATACAAAATCCATGATGAATGATAATCTCACCACCAGGTGAGGTACAACAGCCATAAATCTTAGTCGAGCCGATCAATAGCCTCTCCCCAAACTCAATTATTAATCTCTCTATAATTAAATAAGATGAAACGCTGTTGTGCCACACTGGCCTGCAGGGAACAAATATTTAATCCTTCCCACTCTCTAAAAATGCTTAGCACACATGTAACTTATTCATCCACTTTGTTTGCAGAAACCAATTTGGGTCTTGGCTCTGTAATAAACAAAAGCAACTAAACAAAAGCATTGGAGCTCAGATATTCATCTTCAAAGAACAAATAACTTTTTCTTATATTGTTTACTTTTGGAGTAGACTTTTTTTTTTTATCTTTAGACAAACAAGCAGCCATGAAGGACGGAGGGCACACAAGGATGCTCAGAGCAGCGTGAACTCTCCCATCACTGATGTCTCCATCTGCAGCTCTCAACAGCTGCTGATACCTTTCTCACCCATAGGTGGGACAGATTTGATTGGATCACAGCAGCTACGCAGCTGGAATAAATGGACTGGGTCTGGCTTGTGCTTGTTGATGAGAGAGCTCCACATTCAAAGGATTTCAAAACAGGGATTGAGCGATCTGAGACTTTCCTTCATTTATATTTAACGAATCTGTCAACGCGATGAGGAGGGGATCGGCAGCCAGCATCATCTTCCTGTCCATCTCTCTTACTTCAAAGGAGTTGTCAGTGTTAACAGTGCAGGAACGGCAGGAGCTTGCCTTCCTGAGAAACCTCTGGGAGTGAATATGCTTTAAATTACAGAGCCTGATTCTCCAATTAGCTGTTCTCTGCAGGCCTGTAATACAAACCGTCATTATGTGGAAGAAGCTCTTTTCCGGTAAATGTGGAATCGTGGCTGCAGGCTACCAGAGGGGAAGAATAATAAATAAAATGCGCTGTCATTTCTGTAGAACTCAATTCAAAACGCCACGATTACAAACTTACATAATTCCCTTTTTTCTGCACTAATGACTTGTGTCTCACTTACACTCACGTCTGCTTTGCTTTTCTCATTACATCAGCAGTTTCTGACCCTGAGGAGCAAACTGCTCCGGGTTTCATCTCCATTACCTTACATAGAGGTACAGTGTTACACCCTACAACCCACCACAGCGAGTGAAAACCTATTAAGGAAAGTAAACTCGCCTAAGTGCTCTCAACTGATGACGCCTTGATGCATCTGGTTTGTGTGTCTCGTGTAAAAGCAAATACTTATATCCAGTAAAACCTCTGTAGGTACTAGCCAAGCAGGATGAAGCACTTCATCACCTGAGAGATACAAAATAACTACAAGCTGTTGGCAGCTGAGGTGTTTGACTCATTCAGTTAGTGTTCACCAGGTTCACTGCTAGAAACCAATCATTCCACACCGGGTCTTTATTTAGCATCTGTTTGTCCATTCGTAAAGCAGAGACAATCAATATTTCTGCATCAACAATGGGTCGGATGGACCCCAGGAAGGATAGTGAACACTAAGGGGGGATGTGGGGAACACTGCAGTTTCTCCTGTTTTAGTGTTTCAGTTCACTCAACATTTTCAGAGGAAGGCAACAATTTTTAGAGAAACATTTGATCAGCACCACACAGACACATGCCATTCAAATGGGTGTATGCATCATGTATTTTCAGGATTCACAGTCCAAAATAATCTGCATTTATCTTAAAGTGACCATTGTTGCAGCCCTTCATTTCATCCACCTTCTCAGACAAGCTGTTGTCCCTCATAAACAGCAGAGCGATAGACCCATACATCGATATCCGGTGATTTAAAAACATAACAGAGTGATATTTAGACACACGAAACAGATTTCTCTAAAATTTCTCAAACATGTGTTTCTCTCGTCACTTCTTTACTCTTGATTTTAGGTTATTGGCTGTTATAAATGCTGATGCCATTATACTGACAAACAGCTAATACTGGCTCATATATCAGTCCAGCCAGTATTGCTCGGATTCTAATAACCACCAGGCTTGGATATCAGTTTAGTGGGAGAACTGTGTTCCTGAGATGACCTCATGAAAAGTTCGTGAGAGTTTGCAGACAAGACGGCATCTTCAGGGCAAACTATACTGACCACTGCGATCTGCTAGCAACGAAAGCAATCAAAAAGAGGTTTTTGTTGCAGCATCTTTGCAACCAATTTCACAGCCAAGAACTACTCAGGCACACTTCACCTTAGCGACTGGAGGTAGCCAAGGGCCCGTCTCACACTGCTTATTAACTTATAGATTGAACTTATTGAGTTCACTCTATTAATCCTTACAAATATGGTTTTAGTACATCATGGCCACAAGTGAATAATGAAGACTTCATTGAACATTTTGTAAATCCTCCTGCTGCTTTCTCTTTCAGCCACATGCAAACGCCTCTAATAACACTTCAGTCTAAAACTAGCTACCCATTAACCAGAAAGGCATTTGGAAAGTGCATCCTTCACCAAGGTCAATATCCCTGTATTGCAATGAAGAACGTGAACCAGATCCACCCTCAACTCAAATATTGTGGATCCTGGATGGTAAATTTAAGAAAATTCTAAAAAGCTCTAGCACTGACTGAGGAATTACTAGAGAGTTCTTGGTCTGGTCCTTGTGCATTGCTTTGTAATTATGCAGGTTGCTTTCAAGCAGACTTCCTCGATGATGGTACTTGCTGGCATTTCCTCAAACTACTCCCTTCATGAGGTGTATGACCCACATCAGTAAAACATACCCTCATGGAAAATGTGATCTGGCTGTGATTGAGTGACTACATGGCCGTACAAGTAAGCCCCCCCTCCCACACACACACACACACACACACACACACACACAAAAGAGCCCGAAAGGAGCAAAAGCAACTGCACATCTCTAGATTTGACTCTGGTGCACTGCCAAACAACCCTGGCCATGCCTAACTAATAAAAGGCTTACTAACCAAAAGAAAAAAACACAAACAGAGCCCAGTAAAATAAACTCCTCATAATAGATGCAGGCGCATACACAAGAACAGACCAAAGTCCTGACTGTCGGCTCAATGAGCAGTTTTTAGTGTGTCAGTATGAATCTGCTCCACAGCTTGTGTTCATGTTTCAGCCTGTATGATCATACAGCAGCGGTGAGCCACTCTCAAACCATCTACAGGCACACAGCCACTGCAACTGACTGCACAAGCTGGGACACACACACGCACGCACGCACACACAACACTTCATCCGGACGTACGCTTTGAAGTCATTCAGCTTCTCGCTGGAGGCTACAGGCTTTATGTTTCTGGATCTTGCACATCAACGGTGATTAGTTGCATTATGGAGTGACTGCTGTGTTGGACAACGTCTTGTTTCATTCATCCAAAGAAAAGCAGTTATTTTCCATGAAGGAACAGTGATAGAAAAGTTAACAGGGGCAGTAAACTCTTTGGAACTATATTAGAACAGAAACTCTTTCGTGTTAAGTAGTGTAAATAACTCCAAACACCCAAAGCCAAAATATGTGAAGGCCCTTTGTTTATTTTTATTCAAAGCTCTTAGTTATTGAGGTCTTTTCAGCCTCTTAGCGCGGTATCAAAGATTAAGAGGTGGAGGCATGAAGAAGCGAAAATTAAACTTTGAACGCAGATCAGCTGCGGGCCTGTGATTAGTGCCACCGACCGAGCTGTGCGCACAGAAACGTCCCCCACATGCACACTGCACTCCCCCCGCTCTCCACCCCCTCCACGTAAACACAGCCGCGGTTCACCAAACACCAGCAGCAGGGAGGACGAGAAACCTCAAACTCAGTTCAACTTACAGTCATCTCTAAGCCCCAAGCGCATAATTTAACTACACTTACCCTTCCACCAAGCCACTGGCACCGCCAGAGTCTGTCCATGTGGACTCTCTCTCAAGATAAGCTGCTCTACCATTTGATATTTCTTCTTTTCAGCACGGTTAAAAACGTCCGGAAGATGAATGAGAGGCTGTAAGTTGCTGTTTACCTTCATACCCGGAGCAGAAGCAGAGCTGGACAAACAGGAGCAGCAGCGGCCACATGTCCATGTCGGGACGCGGGACGGACGTTCCTCAACATGTGAAGGGGAGCCTGCAGGAAAGCTTCAGTGCATTCCTTCTTTCTAAAGGCCCGCCTCTTGCTCCAGAAACAAGGGAGGATTCTCTCCACACAGCCTGGCCCGACCACCGGCATGAGGGAGCCAGACAGGGAGGACAGTGCCAGGCTCAAGGCTAAACTGTGACCCAAGTGCATCAAATCAGCCCATTTTATTTTTATTCCTTTAACTTGTTTATTTACTGATATACTTTGTGTATTTTACTCAAGTGACTACTGTGCATATATTTATTTTATCTATCTTTAAAATACACGAAAAACTATCAGTTGTATAGATAGCTAAGTTTATTTGGCCCCTTAACGACATTTGATTGGAGCATTTTCCCTACACCAACATGGATACAACACATGCACATTTCATTGTGTGTTGCTCATATTTAGGTGATGGCTTGAGGAGCAAAATAAAGTTATAAAGTGGTGGATAGGTTTTATTTTGAGACTGAAGCCCGACACAATGTATAAGTCACAATATTTTTGGTTTACCTGCAAATGTTCTGTCATCATGTTTGCCTCTCCACGTTTTGGTGCCCCTTGTAAGGTGTGAGGATTGGTCCAAATACCGATGGTATTGGATCAACACTAGCACGATACTTGATTTTGATCCTCTAAGTTCAGTAATTAATATATATTATTTTATTTATTTATTTTTTAAATAGTTTTATAGCTCATCTGCAACCCAGGTCTCTACAAAAAAAAGAAAGCATAAATTTGCAGTATCCCATCCCACCACTTTATTGGTGAAATAAGATTTAATGTCACCCCTGCACATTTCACACTTTTACAGCTTCGCTGCATCTCAGAAAAGTAAGTAAATGAGTACAGTTTTGTGCTATGTGCTATGCAGCACATTTCAAGACAAATATCACAAAGTGCTTCATAACAAAATACTAAAAACATGGAGTCCAAAAAAGTTACCTGCAAGCAACATTTTCAGCTCCTTTTTAAAAGAGACCACAGAACTCGGCTCAGTGGGAGAGAGTTTCAGAGTGTGTTGCAATAGCACTTTGTACAGAGTTTCAACATCTTTAACAGATTTTAGATTTCAGCCTAGTTTAAAATCAGATGGACACTTTTCAAAAGTGACAAGTATCAGCCAGTTGTACAACCAGTTTGTAATTCCAGTGAATCTTTTTAAAGTTTTTCCAGAAAAAATCATAAATCTTCAGAAAACTCAGAGCCTTTCTTGCCTTTTTTTAGCAAGTTGATTTAAAATGAAGATAAAAGTAGCCTCACAGCAGTGTTTTTCACACACATCATCAAACAAGCTTTTATTAGAGTGTGAGTTCTTTAATCTATCACATTTAATGTGAGAAATGGAAGGGGGCTTTTATGCACACTTGGGTATATTTAATTTTATTTTACAAACATGTCCAAACTTCAAAATAATGAGGTCAGTAATCTCTGTGAGCCAAGAGTTCAGGCTTCAGACTGGCCAAAAGCGTTTTGTTTTGTTTTGTTTTTCACTTTTAACTCTGTGTGACGTCAGTGAGAGCGGATATCCCTAATATGGTCATCTCAAGCATACACGCCTGACTGTGAGCACACAATCCCCACCTACCTGCTGTTTGCAAGGGGTAACCAATCAGAAGCAACTTGCCTTAAAGAGAGAGGGAAATAAGCTAAAATAGCTTCTTTAAGACAGTGGATGGTAGTAGTATTAGACATAAAATTATAATTTTGAGCTGTGAATCACAGAGCAACCTTAGAGTCCAAGAATTAAAAAAAAAAAATCAGAGATATGGCACTTTATTTTTTGTCCTGTCTCCTTCTGCTCTCTTTTCTTTCCCCTCCTCTTACCACCAACCAATCGCAGCAGATGGCTGCCCCTCCCTGAGCTTGGTTCATTATGAGGTTTCTTCCTGTTAAAAAGGAATTTTTCCTTCCCACTGTTGCTATGTGCTTGAGTCGTGTGATTGTTAGGGGTTCTTTCTAATATTGTAGGATTTATCTTACTATATAAAGCACCTTCAGGGAAATGTTGTTGTAATTTAGTCCAATATAAGTAAAACTGAATTGAATTATTAGGTGCTATTAAGCCTCCAAATGCCTTTTCTATCACTGATCTAAAACTGCAAGTAGAAAATATTTATGGTTAACTTACAGAGTGAACCACTGAATAGTATTTTATAAAATTAGATATAACTGGAGCCACAAAGCTTTTGTACTTATGACTCTGCAAACACATCATTTTAAAAGTCTACAATCAAGAGTTCATGAATGTAAATACAGAAGATCTTACAACAAGGTGCAGACAGCTGGTTACGCTAATGAATATGGGGCTAGATTAGACTTTGGCAGCAAGCATTTAAAGGCGCTTGCACAGTTCTGATGAACTTGTAGCAGAATGATGAGCAGAGACAAGTATGGAGGAGGAGAGAGACTGCTCATCATCCAAAGCATCTGTCAAACACAGTGGAGGCAGTGTTATCGCATGGCTGCAAAGGCAACCCAGGAGTTTCTCAAGGCCAAGCAGAAAAGCAAGGAAGGTCAAGCAGAACATCTCAGTGGATTCTAGACTTTATTCAACTATTAAGAACAATGTGCATCATCCAAACACTTAACGAACCTAAATGTGACAGATATAAAATTACGCATGCACATACCGCACTGCTGACACTTTTATTTATGATCTTGTTTGCATGTAGAATAGTATAATATTTGGTACTCTTAGTTTAGCGAAGGCAGGACTTTTGATCTTTGTTTGTTTGCTTTAAGTTTATGTTCAAAGCATTGCATGTTTCACCAGAATATAAAATAATTCAGTAAAAGTAAAGGTAAAGTAAAATAAACATTAAAAGGTTGTAGTTAGTAAACCGTTACAAATTTTGTCTGAACTTCTGTATATTTGTAAAGTTGAGTGTTAATGAAATCATTTATGATTGGAAACGAGTATTGATGTGTATTGTTGTGGCCGTTTTCTCTGCTCTGTTCCCTTTTGGAAGCTGAAATATTCCCCCGCAGAGAGCTCTTGTTTCTTTCTCGTCCCCTTAATAAGTCACATCCATTCTGTCTTAACAGCTGAAAATAATATCACATAAACAATGGCTGCTTACAGCAACACAGCTCAGCACTTAGTAATGTTAGCCGTTCATTGTGTTTGTGATTCACAAGTCAAAATGTCTGCTGTGAACCAGCTCTGTTTACCTGATAGGGTTTAAATTATATTAACCTTTATGCTGAGCCGCTCTGCTCTTTCATCACCACTGGAGAGCTGCAGAAACAGTGCAACATGGAAACTTGGGCACAAGTTTGCTCCCTGTTTCAGTTTCCTAATGATGAACATTTTATAAGAAGTCGAGCTGAATCCAAGTTGTTTCCTAGCAACAATACTCTGATGAGATGTTCTATAGTAACCATCATGATCTGTCTTTAGTGTTTTGTCTCCTATAGCTGAAACAGAAGCTGTTTCTGTAGTATGTTTTTTGCAAGATCTGACTTGACGTTTACTTGACAGTCTTCTAGAGCTAATGATTGCTCTGTTTCATAACACGTGTACATGCACGCACTGCAGAAAAGCTGAGAGAATACAGAGCTCCTGCAGGACTAATTGGTGTTTAATTTTCTGTCTAAGACAAGCATGAGGTTTGGATAGAAACCCTGTGTAGTGTGTAGTGTAGCAGAGCGAGTCCACACATGAAGGTGTCAAAACTCTCCTTGTCTCGACAGGGAACAGGAAAGAGGGGCGTGCAGTGAAACGACTGTGAGAGGATCTCCAGAGCAGTAATTATATGTGGGTTCAGGTGACCGTCTTGGCTTTGGTTGATTCGTTTAACACTTTGTTGTGCTGGTTACCACCAGTAATTTTGTCTTAGGACTGTCTGTGGTCGGCATGAAGCTGGACACTCTGGTGACAGTGGCAGAGAAAAGGACATTAAAGAAACTGATGGACATTATGGACAATGCCAGGCATCCTCTGCACACGGCCATTAACAACCAGAAGAGTCTGTTCAGTGACAGGTTGCTTCTCCCAAAGACAAGAACTAACAGACTTAAAAACTCCTTTGTCCCACACGCCATCAGACTGTTTAACTCCTCTCTGGAGGGGAGAGGGAGGGGAAACAGGAGGACAAAGGAGGGAACAACTAAGCTGTAGTGCCTCTTCACCTCACTGTGCAATACCTTGTGCAATACTTTTGTAAATAGTCAACGGTGCAATAGACTCAATACTTGAAATGTGCAATTCACTTGTATTTTTATTTTTATTCCTATTTATTCTATTTATCCCCTTCGTATATTTTATTTATATTGTCTCTGTATTTTTATATATGTGTGTGTGTATAACTCTGTAACTTCTGTCGGTGCTGTGCTTTTTTGGAAATCGAATTTCCCAGAGGAACCCACCCGAGGGATTAATAAAGTTCTATCTTATCTTATCTTATCTTATCTGTCTCTGGATTTAGTCCGATGAGTTTAACTGTTGTTTACAGGCAAGAGCTGCTTTCTGATCCAGCTCAAGACAAGAATTGTGCCTAGTGTAAACACAAAGTAGTGTTGCAGGAATTTAGTCAACATCAAGGTAGCAAAGAATAACTGAACTTGAGCCATATGCTGAATGTAAAAATTGATTCAGTGAATTATTACAAATAAATAAGAAAGATTTCTACATAATTTTTATGCATCCTGATAAAATTTGGGCTTTTGATGATTTCTTTGAGCTGCAAGTTTAACCCCCAGGGTGCTTTAGGGGTTCGGTTTGTAGGGTTTGATTACGGGTTTTGAGAAAACATTTGGACTTGCTCCACTGACAAAAGGCAGGAGACTGGAGACCAATTAACGGGGTTCAGCTGACAGCAGGAGGGAACAGAGAGAGAACAGATTATTACTGATCGGGGCATGGAGGTGAAGACAATCTGGCAACGTGTGCTGCACACGCCCACTTAATGTGGGGCTGCTGTCCAAGTGTGAGGAGAAGAATTGAGGTCTTTGACTCTGCCCTGAGGCAGACCTGCACTCCCGAGGAAAAAGTAAAAAGCAGTTTTAACAGCCCAGAGTATGCTACTATCACCTGCCACCATGCTTGACAGCTGTTCTTAGGTTTGAAAGCCTCACCTTTACTCCTCCAAGCATACCTTTTCTAACATCTGAAACTCCTTGTAAGCACTGTAAGCAGACTTGTGGGTAATTTTTGCAGAATGTTTTTCCCAAAGAAGAAAAACATGTGCATTAAAAAATTAATTATTGTCACTCAAATGCTGTCCTATCTTAACAATAACATTTGTCTTATTATTCTAAGCTGAGTGGCCACAAATTACTCATTTTACTCTGCAGCAGGCAGCAGTTTCTAATGAAGGTGCTCTGAAAACCCCACTGTAAAAACTCTGTTCAGCATTAGATAACAGACACAGCTGGTTGATGTAATGGAGCATGTCTGAAGAGCCTTAAAACAGAAATATGTGTGCATATTTAACTTAAGCCCAACTGAATGATGTTTTTGTCTTAAAAACAACACTCACACATCAAAATGCTTTCTCTATTATCTATTATCTTTTTCTATTAACTACACTGTGATCAACACAAGTTTTCTCCTATTTCTGTGTGACATGTTTCAGTACTTCATTGTACACTTTTTGCTGCAAACGTAATATGTTTTGACAAATATGAAATATTCTGAAATAACTGACTCATAAAAAAGCTGTTTTCAGTATTTTATATACATTCATCAGAACAGGTGGAAGACTTGAGCCTAGATATACATTAGAAAATTATACAGTATTCAATTCAAGGCTCTATAATAAATACATAAACACTCTGATTAGGGTTAAGACAATAGGAACATACCATCACCAGTTACTTTTAGGTACATTTGCTAATGACTGTCTTCATGGCATTCCTCAGAGATTTTGATCCACATTGACATGATGGCATCTCACAGTTTGTTAGCTATACATCCATCCAAGTGACTCGTGAGTATAGCAGCGTAATTAGATACACTGAAACCTGGAAATATATGTGTCCATTGAACATAATCATGTTATCTTAAACGTTCATTTGTTTCAACAGCTGCAGCTTTTGAGCTTCTTTGGAACCTAGTGTGTCGTACCTCCATATCATCATTATTATTATTATTAATATATGTCATTCTCAGTGTGTTTTCTTTATAAATATCAATGTCACTCATGTGCAAAATAAGCAAATTCGCAAAACAGTTAAGTCATGTCAAGTCTATGTGTTCACATTTTGGCTTCAGTGCCCTCAAGCTAAGGTTTAAGCTAAGGTTGTCAAGAAGCGCTGTGTGGAAGGCAGGAGCCAGACCCAAAATGCAGGCGCTCAGGCACAAGGTTTAAACACAAAGAACTCAGCTTTATTTGCTGGCAGGGGAAGTCATACAAAACTAAACTGGGGAAAATATGAACTACAACTTACAGCGAGGAACATGCGGAAACACACAGCTTGAGGGACAACACGACACTGACGCAGAGAAACACAGGGTTTAAATACACTGGGAAGTAACGAGGGGAATGAGACACAGAAGGAGAGCACAGCTGGGAGAAATCAGAACTGATGAGACAAGGAAGCAAAGCACAACACATTCACATAAGACACAGACCTTCAAAGTAAAACAGGAAGTATAACACGGAGACGCGAACTTGACACGGTGGAGACAGCAACTAAGAAACACAGAGACTTACACGGAACAGAGGGGGCACAGAGAAACATGAAGGGCAGGGGATCAAAACTAGAAACCATAGAATAAATCACACGAGTACAAAATACAAAAATCACAAAGAACTAAAAACGCTGGTTCAGGAGACCCAGGATCCTGACAAAGGTAGTGCCAAATACACCACTTTAGTGTTGTTCTACACAGAGCACCACATGGATATCAATACGCACATGAAAATAGTTCTTGACAAAACTTAGATTGCAGTATAAATGGCTTGACTGCCTTGGACAGTGTAAGGGTTTTTGAAAAGTGCTTAGACACACTTGTTATGTGTTTTCAGAGCATAAAGAATAACTCAGACGAAGCTCGTGTTTAGCTGAGATTTCTGTGGGTGTGGCTTCACCGTGGGCGTGGTCACTGAAGGTCTAGGTATTGAGGCAGGACATCGTTCCAGAACTGCTGAGAGTCCTCAGCTTTCGCCCCCCCTGCAGCTCTCTGCCTGGTCCTCGGTGCTGGTTTGGGTGCTTCTTTCTGTTTGCTGCTTCTGTCTGGTGGCGGTTTCTGTCGCTTCTCTTTTTTTTTCTTTGCTAATTTTGCTTGGTCCTCCTCTTCCTCATTCTCCTCCTCCTCTTCTTCATTTTCATCTCCTTCTTCCTCTTCCTCAATTCCCTCTTCTTCTGCCTCCTCCTCCTCCTGGTTCTCATTTCCCTTTTCCTTATTCTCGTCATCCCTTTCTTCTTCATCACCCTCTTCCTCACTATCCTCATCTTCATCATCAGTTTCCTCATCATTACCTTTCATGTCTTTCCTTTTTCCTCTTAGCCTTGTCTGTTTTTGCTGTTCTTCCTCTTCTTCCCCTTCCTCCTCACCTTCCCCCTCCTCCCCCTCCTCCTCCTCCCCTTCATCACTCTCTAACAGATTTTTTTTAGCAGGCTCCATGCTTTTATTTTTTCCTTTTGATTTCTCCTCTTCCTCACTTTCATTCTCTTCCTCAGCTTCTTCTTCTTCATCCCCTGTATCCTCCTTCTCTTCCTCAGCTTCTGTTTCTTCGTCCCCTGTATCCTCCTCCTTCTCTTCCTCTTCTTCCTCAGCTTCTATGTCTTCGTCCCCTGTATCCTCCTCCTCTTCTTCCTCTTCCTCTTCTGCAGACTCTTCCTCCTCCTCACTCTCTTCTTTGTCCTCATCCTCTCCATCTTCTGTCTCAGCTTCCCCATCACCTACGGACTCACTTTCTTCCCTTTCCTCACCTCCTTCTTCCTCTTCTTCTTCATCACTTTTTTCATTTTGGAGTTCCTCTTCATCAGCCTCGCTATCTTCTTCTTCCTCTCCCTTATCACTGTCTTGCTCTCCTTCACTCTTATCTGCCTCTTCATCTTCAACCGAGTCCTTCTCCTCATCCTCATTTTCTGTGGAGGCATCATTTTGTTCCTCAGTTTCGCCCTCTTCATCTTCATCATTTTCTTCTTCTTCAGTTTTGGCAGATTCTGCAGTGTCTCCTTCCTCTCCGTCCTCCTCCCCCTCTGACTCTCGGTTCGTGCTCTCATCGCTCTCTGATTCATCACCGCTTTTCTTCTCTTCATCCTCACTCTCCTTCTCTTTATCCTCTTTACTCTCTTCATCACTGGACTCTTCATTTTCACCTTCCTCCTCTTCCTCCTCAGCTCCTTCACTCCCATCAGAGTCACTCAATCCATCACTTGTCTTCTTACTGCTTTCTTCCTCTCCTTCAGTTTCAGCAGCATTAGTTTTATCACTTCCTTCATCTTCATCACTCCTGCTTGTTTTCTCATCACCCTCTTCTTCCTCAGATACATTATCTTCCTCTCCCTCTCCCGTATTGCTCTCCTCTCCTGTTTCTTTGTCACTACTACTCTCACATTCTTCCCTTTTATCTTCACTGTCACTTCCACTCTCGACATCTTCATCTTCATTCTTTCCCCCATCCTCAGAATCCTCATCCTCTCCAGATGCCTTGTCGGATTTCTCCTCCACTTCTTTTTGTGAATCTTCCATGTGTTCACCCCTGATATGCTCAGACAGGCCCCCTTTCACTGCCTCCCCCTCTGATGGATCACAACTGCTGTCATCATTTTCTACTTCTTGGGATTCATTTACAGATTCCGATGGAACACCAGCTTGAGCATCTGTCTTCAGGCCATCCTCCGTTTCATTCGAGGAAGAAAAATGTGACAATGTGGAGCACAAGGACGGCTCCGTAACTGCACTCTGCTTCGTGAATTGTCTGACTTTACTGAGCGTTTTAGAGGGTGTCGAGGTGGCTTTGTCACTGTCAGACTGCACACTTGTCACTGCCTCACGAAGGACCTCAATAGCTGCACCTGCAATCCCAGCAACTGGAAGAAGTGACGCTGAATTACTGAGAATTTCTCCCCAATTTGTTTTTCCCCCATTCTTGCCCCAAGTGTCCTCTTCATCTGTTTCAGAAACACGGGAATCCATAACAACAGGCTTAGCGCCTCGCAGGGGTTTTGCAGCTCTAGGAGAATCCACCTCTGGGCTTTGAGGGGAAATTGGGTTACCTCTCACTTCTGTAGGTGTATCCTGCTGAGATGACGGCAGGCTGGAAGCTTCACTCTTTGGTTTAGCCTTCATCTTATTCTCAGAGTCAACATCCCCCTCACCTTTAACTCTGATTTCCTCTTCCTTGCCTCCTCCTCTTCGTTTTGTTTTTGCCCTCTGTTCAGCACCGGATTCCTTTGCCGTCTTTTTGTCCTTTATTTTTGACAATTTCTGCTCATCCACAGTTCCACCTTTCATCTTCAGAGTGGCGTCTTTGGCACAATTTAACTCATTTTCCTCACACTTTTCTTTGCTTTCACCTTCAATGAGGGGATTTTCTGCACATTTACTTTGATCCTTGACTGGTGTTGGTTTAAGCTCTTGCAATTTTCCCTTAACTTGCAATGGTGTTTTTCTGGAGACAGATTTCTTGGTTTCAGCCTTAAAAGGTGTTGTGTTTTCTTCCTGTGCTGCTGGCGATTTAGCATCCACTCCTGGTACAGATTTAACCTTGTGCTGATCTTTTGTTAGAGTCGATTTGACTCGCCGTGTCCCCCGACTCGCCACTTCAACAGGTTTGACGTCATCACTTCCCCTCTGAGTTGCTTCATTTTCCTTTACGCCATTTTCTGTGGATGCTAGACTGGCTGCTTGATTCACTTTACTGACCTTGATAGAAGGAGATTTCGGATCTAAAGATGATGATTTCTTTGTCTCCTTTTTTGGGGTCCTTGTCAAGCCTTTCTTCAGAGAGCTGTTATCCTCTTCATTCGGTTCATTACTTTCTCTCAAATCCTCAGTTTTCCTCGTCTTGTGCTTCACTTCAGTCACTCTCTCCTGTGCATCTGTCAGCGTCTGTTGTGTTTTTGTGCTATGCTCTGACGGTTTCCTCTTATCTTGCTGTGATGATTTAAAATGCGGGAGCTGCTTTTGAGCTTGCCTGTTTTCTGAAGGTTTGATGTTGCTGGACTCCTTGGTGATGTTCTCTTTGCTGTTTGAAGTCACTTTGTGATTTTTCTTTGTGCTCTTCAGAGGAGACACTTCTGTCTTCAAGGTGCTGGGGCCCTTCATAAGCTCTGTTGGCAAAACCTTAGGGGAGTTTCGGTCGGTCTTCTCGTTAGTCTGGATCTGTTGTGCAAATGGTTCTTCTTCCTTTACTGCATGTCTAAAAGCTCTGCCCTTTTTCTTTCCCTGTAACAAATCACATAAGGATTCAGAAAGATATAATACGAAAAAGAAAAGTAGATTAAAGAAGGAAAGCTGCACAAGCGGAGCGGCCGTCAGTATAACTGCATATGTAATTTGTTCAATGTTTTATGTGTTTTTAATGCTTTAAATATCATCTTACCTACCTACTGTACTTGCACCCTACTATTATAGACTACTAGAGGTATATTTCAGTGGTTTTCAAAGTGTAAATAGAATGTCAGGGCAGACTCGTATAATTAGTTGCACTGAAGACTTTAGTAGGTGTGCACGAATAATTAGTGTCAGCAGTTTGGTGAAATATATTCCCCTTCTCTTCCCGAGTTATGGCACTGACAAAAAGTGAATGAAAAAAAGTGTTTCTGCTGAAAATTATGATGTCACAGTGAACCCGCCTTTTGACCACCAATGACTGTAAAAGTTCTGTTAAATCTCAACGATTTCAATGTCAATTCATGCTAAATTACACATATATAGATTTCATTTGTAATACCAAGAATCAAGCATAACACCACAAAGTCAAGCTCGGATACAGTCCCAGTGGATTACCTGATGCCAGCATAAATCCACTGTCTGTGATGTCTTAGCTGAAACTTTTCTACATATTGAAGTAGAAAATCTTTCACAGGGTGTCACTGAGGTGCTATTTAATCACACAGCAGCCAGTCTGCCATTGTGAGGTGTTTAAAAACAAGTTCAGCACCTCATAAACCTTCTCTCCAAAATTGATTGTTTTCATTAAATACCTATGTATAATACAATATTTTATTCTCTTGATTACTGATTATTTTAGAAAACATACTGGCAGGGATAGCTCAGTAGGTAGAGTGGTGGTTCGACTCCACTGAACGGCTACCCTGAGGTACCCCTGAGCAAGGTACCGTCCCTACACACTGCTCCCCGGGCGCTACACTGTTGGCTGCCCACTGCTTCACTGGGTGAATGGGTTAAATGCAGAGGAACTATTTCCCTATGGGGACTAACACGCACACTTTACACTTTTACACTGTCTCAGACTGACGCTGAAAAACTAGTTCTAGGCGGGACTACTGTAATTCGTTATAATCAGGATGTTGTAAAAACTTCCTAAAAGGCCTTCGGTTAATCTAAAATGGTGCAGCAAGAGTACTGACAGGGACTAGAAAGCAACAGCATATCTCTCCTATTCTGGCTTCTCTTCATCTGGCTGCCTGTTAAATGCTGGATCGAATTTAAAATCTTTCTCCATGCATACAAGGTGTTGAATAATAAGGCCCCATCTTATCTTAATGACCTTATAGCACTGCATCACCCCAGCACAGTACTGCACTGCCAGACTGCAGGTTTACTTATGGTTCCTAAAGTATTTAAAAGTATAATGGGAAGCAGAGCCATCAGCTTTCAGGCCTCTCTTCTGTGGAACCAGCTTCCAGTTTGAATTCGGGAGACAGACACTATCTCTACTTTTAAGATTAGGCTTAAAACTTTCGTCTTTGATAAAGCATATATTTAGGGCTGGATCAGGTCACCGTGAATCCTCCCTTGGTTATGCTGCAATAGGTTTAGGCTGCTGGGGAATTCCCATGATGCATTGAGTTTCTCTTTTTCAGCCACCTTTCTCACCCACTATGCGTTTATACACTTCTCTGCAATCATTATATGATATATTAATAAGAAAACTAGAACGTTATGGTGTCAGAGGGGTAGTTTTAGATTGGGTCCGGAGTTATTTAAGTGACAGAAAGCAGTTTGTGAAAATAAATGGTGGTTGCTCCTTATGTATGGACATTGCTTGTGGTGTACCCCAAGGGTCAGTTTTGGGTCCAAAATTCTTCAACTTGTACATTAACGACATCTGTAAAGTGTCCAAAGTATTAAAAATGGTTCTCTTTGCTGACGATACAAACATTTTTTGCTCTGGTGATGATCTGCAGAATTTATTGGAGGATATGACTAATGAAATAAGTAAAGTGAAGTTCTGGCTTGATAAAAACAAATTATCATTAAATTTGAATAAATCTAAACTGATGTTATTTGGAAATAGTAGTTTAAATACAAATGCAAAGATTCAAATAAATGGTGTTGATATTGAAAGAGTCAGTGAAAATAAATTTCTGGGGGTAATAATAGATGAAAAACTTAACTGGAGAGCTCACGTAAGATATATTCATTCCAAAGTATCACGAAGCATTGCAGTACTAAACAAGGCAAAACAGGTATTCGACAGAACATCACTTCATATTCTCTACTGTTCACTGGTTTCACCATACTTAAGCTATTGTGCAGAGGTCTGGGGCAATAACTATAAAACCACATTACATTCACTTTTTACTCTTCAAAAGAAAGCAATTCGAATCATCCACAATGCAGGTTATAGGGAACATACAAACTCACTATTTTTGCAGTCTGAAATATTGAAAATTGACGATATAGTGAAATTCCAAACAGCACAAATTCTATTCAAAGCAAAAAATAAAGAACTGCCAGGTAATATTCAGAGTATGTTTTTTTTGAAAGAAGGAAGTTATAATTTAAGGGGTTTTTGTAACTTCAAAACAATGAAGGTACGTACTACAAGAAAAGGCTTTTGTGTTTCTGTTCAAGGAGTGAAACTATGGAACAAACTGAATATGGAATTAAAGCAATGTCCAAACATAAAACTGTTCAAAAAGAGTTATAAAAATATGATCTTCTCGATCTATAAAGAAAAGGAAAATATTTAAATTAAGTGAATGTCTCTATTTAAAAACAAACAAACAAAAAATTCATGATGTGATATTATAGTATATAGTATATCAGAAATCTGTTCACTATTTTTATTACAAATTATATCAGTAAGGAAGCTGACTAAATATTCACTGATAATTTATGGGACAGGGGTGGGATTAAATAAGTGTATACTTCTTCCCACTCCCTTTCAACATGTAAATTAATCAGAATGTTTTTTTGTATGTAATTTGTATAGTATTTTTTTTCTCTCTTATTTCTTTTCTAAATGTACTTGTATATTGTTCACATGTTGAAATAAATTACCAATCAATCAATCAATTAGTTATTAGTCATCTCTGGAACTCTGCCACTGCGCGTCTTTGTACCATCTTTCTCCCCTCACCTCCAACCGGTAGCGGCAGATGCCAGTCCCTCCCTGAGCCTGGCTCTGCTGGAGGTTTCTTCCTGTTAAAAGGGAGTTTCTCCTTCCCACTGTCACCAAAAAGCTTGCTCATAGGGGGTCATATGATATGTTTTCTCTGTTTTCTCTGTGTTATTGTAGGGTCTTTACCTTACAATATAAAACACCTTGAGGCAACTGTTGTTGTGATTTAGCATGATATAAATAAAATTGAAATTTCTCTCACACTTAAAACCCACACATGTGAGGACACACATACAGTACTGTGCAAACACAAATACACAAATTTACCCCTGCAGTGAGGACAGGATTGCTGGGGGGGGGGGGGGGGGGGGGGGGGGGGGGGGGCACCACATGTTGCAGTAACCCATAGCACACAGCAAAGTAGGAGACTCTTTCTCAACTTGCTTCATCACTGGTTGTGGAAACACTGATGAGATGTGGCAAGATTCCTGAGAACTTTTCCAAAGCACTGCATGTGTGTGTGTGTGTGTATCCGTGTGTGTGTTTGTGCATCTAGGGGCTGGAGCCCAAACAAATTTGTGTATCAGCAGAAGCTGTCCAAATATCTGAAACTGGCTGATGAAGATTCATTAGAGATATTCAATTCTATATTTTTCTTCATTGTTTTACCAAGTGGAAAATTTCTTTACACACACACACACACACACACACACACACACACACACACACACACACACACACACACACACACACACACACACACACTTGCAAGAACACACACACATACAGTATACACAGCACGTATGCTGATGTATGCACATTTCCTGGAAAAAGTCAGAGTGTTCTACGTTGCTGCTTCCTGCCCTGCAGTGCATTTAATCCAAACCAGAGAGAAGAAGCCAGAAGAGGAAAATAACAGTCGTCTCACTCTACATTTAAGACTCTGTGGACTATACTGTATTTATCTGCTCTATCTAAGAGAAACCATCGCATAATGAGCCATCAAAAATGTCTTCTCTCACCATATATGGTGAAAAGACTTCTTTCTCCTCCACTTCTTCAGTGATTATTTGTCTCTTAACATTTCCTGAAATAACAGACAAAATTAGGTTAAACAGCTTAAACCCGCTCAAGCATCAGCTAAAAGCTGGCTATAACATTTATTGCCACTTGTTGAAACCATAGAATTCAAGTACCTGTTTGTGTTGGGGCAGAATGTTCTTCCTCCTTTAGATTTTTAATGAAAACATTACTGGGGGGTCTAGTCGGGGTGTAGGGCTCTTTAGGTGGCACAGGAGATGAGAATTTGTTACTTAGAGGCTTCTTAGTGGCTGCTGCTCGGTTTAGTCTAGGCTTTGCAGTCATTTTAGTAGCTACAGGACTGCTGGGGTTTAATTTTGTTATAGACTTTGGTAAAAGCAAAGGAGAGGGCACCTTTTTGCATTTAGACTTAGAAGAAGCAGACGTGGATGCTTTACTTTGAAGCGTGAATGATGATTGTGAATGTGGGGTTGATGCCTTAGAGGATAACAGTGGACTCTGAGGGGATATGGATCGAGATCTGGGGGAGAGAAGTGGGCTTCCTGTCACCTCTGATTTTGGTTTAGGGGATGATGAAGGGGTAGTAGCATCATTTGAAAGGGTTTTCAGAGTTAGGGAATTTCTGGATCTTTGCCGAGATGTGTTGAGAAAGTCAGAGTTAAGCCGTGGGAGGCTCTGAAACTTATCCCCAAACAACTCCACAGAACGAACCTGAAAAATAGGAAACGAGATTCTCGAGTTTAAGTTTGGAAATGTATCTATGGAGCGTCAGCAACCAGTGGCAGATTTGCAGTGTGGTGCAACACTGCCCCCTATTGATATAATACAGGTCATACAAGTTTTCCAAGGGGTTCTGCAAGCATGGGTTTCAAATGTTTAACGTTTTATTATCGCATAAAATACACTTAAATACCTGTTTCATGACTGCACAGGTCAAATAAAAAATAAAAGAAAAAAAATCAATTCCACCCCAACCCCTTTACTGATTTCTTTTTTCAACATGCCTGCATGTTTATCACACTCAGGTCCTCAAATAAAATTTAATATTAGACAAAGATAACCTGACTAATTACAAAATGCACTTTTTAAATTCATTAAGGAAAAAAGGTATCTAAACATGCCTGGCCCTGTGTGAAAAAGTAATCTGCACCCTTGTTGAATCATGAATTAACTGTGGTCAACCACATTTTTTTGGAAGTCTGATCCATCCATTGGAGAGCACCAAGGAGAAAACCACTGCTGATCTAAAACAACACAAAGGTTCGTCTCACTTTTGCCAAAAAACATCTTGAGAACCAGGGGACATGGGAGAAAAAAAAATTAAGACGGACTTTTGCGAGATCTCGCAAAACAAACTCGGGATCTCGCAAAACAAACTCGGGACTCGCAAAAGTTTTAGCCGCATTCTTAACCTCCCGTTAACGGGAGGTCGAGACCTACTACAGCCGGGTGGAACACCGCTTTCCCGGCACATCGTGCCTCGACCTCCCGGTTGGCTTCGAGCCGGCGTCCGAAGAATGCGGCTAAAACTTTTGTGAGATCTCGCAAAAGTCCGTCTTAATTTTTTTTTCTCCCATGTCCCCTGCAGGGCTCCGTAGAAATCCAATGGAGATCCAAAATGCTAGAAAAAAACCCTCCAATGTGGCTGAATAAAAAAAAAATCCTGCAGAGTGGGCTAAAATCCCTCTGCAGAGATGTAAGACTTATTGCCAGTTATCACAAATACGTGAATGCAGTTCTTGCTGCCCAAGTGTGGCACAACCAGTTCTTAGGTTTAGGGGGCGATCATTTTTTCATTCAGGGCCAAATAGATTTGGGTAACTTATTTCCATGAATTAAACTATAACATAAAAAACAATTATTGTAGGGTCTACCTTACAATATAAAGCTCCTTGAGGCAACTGTTGATGTGATTTGGCGCTGTATAAATAAAATTGAATTGAATTAAGTGTTTTAAAAATGAGCAGTAAGTTGAAGGGTCTCACTCTGTCTCGGTGGCGTGCCCGGGCTGAGAGGGCTGAGAGTGGTGATGGTGGAGTTGGACTGATGAACTTGTTTTTAAAGATGATTTTGGTAAAACTTGACTCCAGAAAGTAGTCTGCGATTAAGACATCCTTCTCTGGCACCGCTTCTTGGCTCTCTGCTGGCCTGGGTGTAGCCACGACCAGCATGTGGTGACCACCGCACGACACCTGACGGGGAGAGAGGACACAAGAAAACATCTTTGTTACATTTAGCTGATTAACTCTCAGTCTGCTCTTCACTCATTTACCTGCTGACATACAGGATATTACTCCCTCAAGGCTACAGCAAGATTGTTTTCGAGATTACGTTTGCCTTACTTTGAGAGAAGTTTACCTCTGATGTATCTAAGAATACTGCTCCCTATGAACAATCAGCTGCCAAATAGGAGAAAGCCTGCAGATGCAAAGAAAGGCGATATGATGTGACACTACACGATCCATTCAGAGCTCATTACTCATTAAAAGGCTGATCTCTGAAAGTATCCAGGTGCTGGCTGTGAGCACAGCTTCAGCTGCTCTTCCTGGGGTGATTGGTGAAGAATATTCTGTTATCGATCACTGATGGTGCTGTGGATACATCCTGCTGTAGTAGGCTTCCTGTTACAAGCTGTGGTGCCTCTCATACATTTTATGGCCTTTTTGGAGGGAGTTGACTGATTATGAAGATTACTTTTAAAGCCCTTCACATCACCTTCACTTACTGACTGAACAGCGTATTGAAGAAAACGTGTGCAGAGTGTCGGGCTGAACTGGTTGATGAAGTTTTCCTCCCCTAACCCGAGTTTTCCATGACGACCATCACCAAACGTGTACAGCAGCCCGCTGTCTGTGGAGCAGGGGGAGGATAAATGCATCAAACACAGACTGAAGGTTTTCTATCCTGGCTGAAGTCGTTTTGCTTTTAACACATTTTATAAACAACAAAATCCTTGATTTTTATTTAATTCCCTTTTTAAATGCACATAGGAATGAAAAGTTTGAATACTGAATATTGGTTTTTAGTACATTGTTTGGCTGAAATTAGATTTATCATTTAGTTAACTGACAAAACTTGGATTTATCTACCCCCTCGAAAACTGACTCACATGTGGTGATAATCAACTGAATACCTCTAGAGGCAGACAACATCTGAGAAAGTTTATGAAATTAGTCACTTTAGCAAATTCTAGAGAAAGCTTGTGAGTTGCTGAACTTGCATTTGAACACCTCACAGTGGCAGACTGGCTGCTGTGTGATTAAACAGCACCTCAGTGACATGTTTATGCTGGATGGGGAAAAAAGAGATTCCACTTCGTCTTCATCATCAGTTAATTTGTTTTATTTACCTCACTAATGGTACTTTTAACCTGATTACAGGTTTGTTGCTGTGTGTTTAATTATGCGTGGTACACAAGTCATATGTCCTAAAGAAGTTTGTTTCTTGAACTTATCACAGAAAAACTTTTTTAAATAATTCCTTCCTTAAAGCTTGTAGATATATTATATTCCATTAAAACAGTTATTATTGGCCTTTATATGCTTTCATATATAAAACATGCATGGACATCTAAAAAGGTGAATGGGAAATGCTACTTTTAAAGTCACAATGACCTTCAAAGATGGCTTACCTGTGACCACAGCTGTGTGGTTCTCTCCACACGCGATGTGTCTGACCTTGCTGTTACAAAAGTGCTGCAGCGCTTTTGGCAAATGAACCTCAAACAGAAATGTTCCGTGGCCCAGCTGACCGTACTGACCTCTGCCGAATGTGTACACGTTCTTCTCTGGCACAGCAAAGCAGACAGAGGGAAAGAACCCTTTTGATTCAAAGCGATGTATAGTACATTTACTCAACTACTGTACAAGAGCACTATTCTCAGGGGAATTTATTTTGATGTTCTTCTTCATTGTGTCTGTGCTACATTTGAGCTGAGATCACTTATTCTGTCCCTTAAAGTGTCTAACATAATCAAACAAGTTGAGTTCTGTGGCAGATTTTAAAGAAGGAAACACGATGTGATCACCACATGTGTTTTACAGTTAAAATCAGCCCTACTTTGATCAGCTGACATTAAATGTTGCATACATATTAATGCATACAGTAAAAGCGATAGTATTTTCTCCTTATTTTTTCCCACAATAATGTGAAAATCATTATCAGGCACACTGATACTTTTGCTTAAGTTAAAGACCTGAATACCTTTTCCATCGCTGTTTAACCAGCTCCTTTCACAGATGTTTTATGCTTTTCTTTAAAAATAACAAATTGTTAGCATACCTGTGAGGACCACTGTGTGCTCTCCTCCACAGCACACTCGGGTGACATGACCCAGGACTCCCTGCACCTGCTGAGGAATTCTGTGATTGGCCAGCTGCTCCTCCTGAAGACCGAGTCTTCCATTCGCACTCTCACCAAACGTGTAGAGACGACCATAAACTGGGACAAATCCAACACAATAAATGACACAAGTATTGAAGACTGGTTCATTTAACATTGGACCTACTGCAGTGATGCATGTACCTGTCACAAAAGCTGAGTGCTTATACCCACAGGACACCCATATGACTGCTTCTCCAACGTGGACCTCTCTGGGTTCTGCAGCAAATCCCTCGTCCCCAAAAGAAATCTGACCCACAGAGTTGTCCCCCCACATGAACAGCCTCCCATCCTCTACCAACACACATACGTACATACACTTTACATATGCCCAGATCATCTTTTCTAGCAGAGAAACTTATTATATCGTCATTGTTCAAACCTGTTAAGGCGGCTGAGGTGTTGCATCCTGCAGAAAGCATTTTGATTGGTGCCCAGTCGCAGAAGGGGCGGAGCAGGTGAAAGTATGTAGACTTGTCACAATGGCCTAAACCCAGCTGCCCGTCCTGGTTGCTACCTGCACTGTATACACTGCCATGAACTAAATATACAAGTATACTCATTTTGAGGACAACAGTGTTCATGGAAACATCTCTCACGTGTAATTAAATATTTGTTTATTGTCTCACATGTGCAAACAATTGTGTGGTCTCTCCCACAAGCTGCAAGCTTCACCTTCTCAGACTTCAAGGCTGGAAAGGAAATGCAGTAATTATAGTGAGTAAAATGGCTTCAAAATACCACAATTATCTTCTTGTTAATGGACTAACAAATTCTGGTTCTGGTCATTAGTTAACAATTAAAAATAATTCAAATTTATCACACATTTTCTCAACTTTCTGCCTTTTTTGTCTCACATTTTTTTGTCTTTTATGTGATTAGAATCACAATACCAGAGGAAACTATGTGGTCACAATTGCTCCAAGCCAGTAAGAACAGTAACAATACAACACAACTGGTTACATACAAGTAATATATAAGTTACAAAATATAACAAAATAGCTTGAATAGATACAAATAGCTCTAATTATAAAGATCCCAGTATATAAAACTGTATTGCACTGTACTCTATATTTTGGGGCTTAGATTAACAAAATAAGTCATGTGGGCTTATTTTTTTTTATGCTTTACACAAAAAATAACTAGTTTGATGCAATATGACCCAGCCACGGTGAAAAATACTAACCTTTCACAGAGGTTGGTTTCCTGGCACTAGGCTTAATTCTCAACCCCAGCTGGCCCCATGTGTTGCCACCAAACATCAGCAACCTCCCATTTTCTGTAACGCCATTGCAGGCACAAAAAGAATGTTATTAGTGAACAATGTCAGCTTTCATTACTAAAATATACATACAGTGTACCTGTGATAACAGCAGAGTGCTCTCCGCCACATGACGTTTTCTTTGGATGGTCATTCTTCAGCCAGAACTTGCTGGGAACATTATTAGCAAAGCTGGTCCTTCCAAATGTGAAAATTGCTCCTGTTTCTGGTAACAGATGGACAAATACAGAGCTGTGCAAAGGTCTTCAGCGACCTCTTTTTTGTAATATATATTTTGCTATGAAAATGGGAAAGAGGTGCAGTTATCTATTGAAACATGCAAACATACATGGAAATACACCATTATAAGGCAAAAAACAAGTCTGTGTAATTCTTACAAGCTTGGAAGTTGATATTAGACCACCTTTATTCTTAAACACAGTCTGAACTCTCACAGCCCCAAACCATGACACAGGGTTCACACAGGGTTTTACAGATGGTTGTACCTCTTTCCTGACCTCCTCTGTATTTTGGCAATTATTTGAACGAAAAATTTCATATTTGGATTCATCACTGCATAAGAGCTGCTGCCAGACCAGTTATTTTGCAATTTGACCTCAGCCTTTTCTCCTGGTTTCACTTCTTTAATAATGGCTTCTTGACAGCCACCCTTCCACTGAGAATATTTTTGATGAGACTTCAGTGAACAGTAAATGGATCAGCTGAAGGGCAGATGCATCTCTCAGTTCCTGTGTCAGGTCTTTGCTGGATTTCTCAAGGACATGATTTTCAGATACTGCTTATCTTCTGTAGATGGTTATTAAGCCTGCTACCTTCTTTTATCTTACAACTGTAAAGTTTCCTCAAATTTTTAAGAACACACTGCACACCATGATAAGATCTTTTTTAGGTTTTTGACAAATAGCTCTTTAGGAATCATCTTGTGGTTGCAACAATACTGTTTCATGCCTATCAAATATGTTTTCTTTGACATTTTTTATATGATTTAAGGTGCTAAAGAAATGGGAACAAATTGTGTTTTATGACAAGCTGTTAAATTAGGTGTCTTTTTAATGCTTGTGTTTCATAAGTCAGTGTTAACTGGCTTAACAACAATAACAAACAAACAAATAAAAATTAAAATATCCCCCTGAAAACGGTCAGGCATAGAGACTGGACTGAAAATAAATGAAACAGCAGCCAGTGTCCTAAAGAGAACTATTGCTTAAAGAAATGGTTTTAGGTGAGAAGCGGTTCAAGAATTTTGCACATTGCTGTCTGTGATTCATCTCTAGAAAGCCCAGGGACAGAAAGTTTAAGTACTTCCCGAACTTAACACCCACTAAATCCCAGCCAAGCCTGCTGTCAGAGCTCAAGCCATTTAAGTATCAGCAGGCTGACAGAAATAGAAACATGCTATCCGTGAGCAAAATGGAGCCTGTGTTAGGTATGATTAGGTGTGCATGAAGCCGAGGGCTTTATAATATGTAGCAAGGCTCACCTGGTATGTCGACATCGGTCTGCCCGGTCATCTTCACTGCTGGCTGTCTCCCTCACACCTCCTCACCTTGCGGCTCCCTGCTGATTAAGTAGATCAAACCCAGGAGGACAGGTGAGAGAGAGGGGGAAAGAGAGAGAGAGGCAGGAAGAGGCTTAGCCACAGGAAGATGCTGCATTATGGTCATTTTATTTTATTATATATTATTGTTCCCCCCAAAAAATATTCCCTGCTTCCCCAACAAGAAACTTTGGGTAACCAAAGACATTAAAGCTGTACTGAACAAGAAAAAGACAGCTTTTAGAAACAGGGACAAAGAACAGTTGAAACTGGTGCAGAAGGAGCTTAAAGCCAAGATTGCTGAGGGAAAGGAGTCTTACAGAAGGAAGCTGGAAAGCAAACTCCAAGAAAACAACACCAGGGAGGTGTGGAAGGGAATGTGGACCATTACTGGCCAGAGACAAAAGAAAGGTGTGGGAATAGATGGAGACGTTGAATGTCCAAACAAACTAAATCTGCCTGCGTCTTCTGTCTCCACTCCCAGCTCTTCCGATCTTCTCCATTTTCCTCCCCCCTGTCTTGCCCCCTCAGCCTGTCTCTCTTTGTCCCTCTCAGCAGATGAAATCACAAGGGAACTGGGCAGACTCCATTCCAGTAAAGCTGCTGGCCCTGATGGTGTGTGTCCCAGAGCCCTCAGGTGCTGGGCTGCCCAGCTGTCTGGAGTTCCAATTCAAATTTCAAAATCAAATTTTATTTGTCACACACACAACCATACACAGTATGACATGAGGTGAAATGCTTATTGCTGTGCAATGCCCGACCATTAAATTATAGAATTGACAGTAATATTTACAGATTACTACAAAAAATTACAGCTTTAATTTAGAAATTTACAGTAAGATGTGCAAATAACAGTTTATGTAAGAAATTATTAATAAAAAGAAATTATAAATTATAAGAAGCGTGCAAAAGGAAAAACCAGAGTGCGTGTGGAGATGTGAGGTGTGTGAAAGAGTCCAGTATCTTATGTAGTTCATATGTATAATCCACAGATTAAAACAGTTGTTTGGCTAAAAATTGTCGAATTTTTTCCAGGTTCCTGGAAAAATGGAACACGAGTTTTAAAGACAAGGTAGCCAGGGAAGCCAGAGACCTTAAAGAGACTTGTCTTCTAAAAAGATTGCTGAAATCGGCCTTGAACAAAGGAAGGGATTATGCTGATGAGCCAGGTAGTGTCCCAAGGTAACATTTTATTAATGTAGTGATTTTAGTTTTCATTTTTAAAAGTTATTTAAAAAGCAGTAGTGTGCATAATGTGTGTATGGATCACTTCTTTTCTGCTCATACCCTCAACCAGACATGGCTTCTCTTCTTGTTTTGCTGCATCTTCTCACGCCACAACCAGCTGGAAGGAAACGTCCTAAGAAGATGAGTGTTGGATCCAGTTCCACATACTGTGGTTCATGGAACACCTTTTCTTAACCTAAGGGGCTTATAAAGTTATGCTTTTTATTGTGTTTCAGTCCTACCAGAGCCTTGAGGATCACCTCATGAATAATGAAGGAAACCCCCAGCCATATCTCCTGGCCACAGGGACTTAGAAAGCACAGGTTTTCAGCTTCTACATTGTCTTGGATCGGAAGCTTCTTCCATGTCAGTCATGCACATCACTGCGTGCATTTGATGAGCTGTTCAAGTGTCACTTCGTTGACGTGTGAAATATGAAGACACTCTGTCCAGCCTGCACACATTTTTGCAGACCTCTTTGTACAATATTGATGTAGGCACAACAGCGGGAATTCATTCATCTCATCTCATCCCAGAAGATGATTTGCACTGGCATTTGTTGCACATTCTAAACATCGTTTTCCCAATCTCTATCACTGAAGGAATGACTGTGTATTTAAAGCACCTGATTATTGTACACCATAGACTCTTTAGAGAACTATACCCATCAAGCAACTTAATTCCAAAACATCATTTCATGGTCCACTATCCGAGGTGCGTTCGAAAGATTGGTCCTCTCATTCATATCTGGACCATGAGATTTGAAGCCAAACACAAATTTTTCAAAGACTGTATTAAGAACCTTAAGAATTTGACTGCACCACTTGCAAGGAAACATCAATTTGCATTAGCTTATCATTGGGAATGTATGAGTTTAAAAGCAGTTGAGTCTGGTCCAGCTAAAATGTGTTTGAAGAATACTCAGAAATTATATCTCCATATCTTCATGTTGATTTAGACCACTGTCAAACTCACACACTGGGTAATGTGTATTGGTGTTGAATATATTGTTGGGCTTTTTGTTTGCACAGGTGTAACATGGTAGACTAATGTGCCTGGATTAATTCATCTCCATATTATTGTGTGAAGCTGCACTGGGTTGGGAGTGGTTGTGTGTGTCACATTTACAGTGAGCCAATGGCTATAATGGAGTTGGACTAATTAGAGGCAGGTGTAATTGATTGCACTGATACATTGGTCTACTTATAGCCCACACTACAAACACTGCTGTGTTAGTTTGTCTCTCTGTGCAGGTATGTAATGTGCTGAAACCTGTTCTGTTTGGGATGGATGGGTTGTGTGCTGTGAATTATATAGTGAAGGTGCTATTTTGTCTCTCTGTATAGGCCAGTGCCTATTATATGCCACAGCCTAAAGGCAGCCGAGTTGCAGAGGCCGGAGTGACCACTGGCTATCTATTTACAGGGTGGTAGGTCTCATAGGACAACTGCTAACCCTGTTCAAGTTAATGTGTGGAGTTCAACTGGCTTTGTGGCATAGCTGGCTCCGGACTTGGACTGTGTGTTTTTACTTGGTCCACAAATGGGACACTGGACTGTTTAATCTGTTACCTTTTGATTATTGTGTTAATAAATTATCTTTTAGAATTTTATTAACTGTCATCGTTTTACCCACGGCTGAGACAGTTGGTCAGACCTAGAATCTTTGTGTGTGTTACACAGGCACTTATGAAAACATGTCAGCTTTCAGCAAGATAGCTTTGATCATTTTGCATGATGGTAAAGCTGTTTTTGTTATGGTTGAGCATGAAACATGTTTCCATGATCATTTTCATGCTTTTCAAGTAAACGAAACCATTCCTAAGAAGATACTGGCCCTAGAAAGGGAGAAATTAAGACCTTTCAAATGTTTTGATGCCCAAATGTTATATGGGTGTGATTCACAATTTCATGTTGTGTCAGAGAGTTGTATTATTTAATTTGTTGGCTTAATGGAGACTTAGTCTTCCTCATGTTAACACTGCATTACAAGTGCTTTCTTTAAGCTTTCTTTAAATTACAAGTTTTTTCTTTAATTCTGTTAGGCCTATATGATCACACGTCTCAACTGTTTAGCTGCCATTATAATAGCTGTTTTAATGGTGAATGTTACACTATTACAATGCTGTTTTAATAAATAAATTCATACATTCATAATAATCAGTATGGTGTTTTTGTAGTATTTTATACCGAAAACCTTTTTTTCATTTGAGTAACACTATAAAATATCAAAATGAACTCTAGTTATGAATTAAATTTTACTCTGTGGTAGTAAAAATGTAACTCCATGAGAGTTTAGTTTTAACTCCTAAAAAGAGTTGAATAGTTACTGTCACTCTGCACTCAAGGTTATTCAGTGGTCACCAGTGTTGGGAAGGTTACTTTTAAAATGTATTCCATTACAGAATACATGCCCCAAAATGTATTTTGTACGTGTTACGTTACTCAATGAGAGTAACGTATTCTGAATACTTTGGATTACTTAATATATTATCATTCAATTCAATTTTATTTATATAGCGCCAAATCACAACAAAAGTCGCCCCAAGGCGCTTCATAGATACAGAGAAAAACCCAACAATCATATGACCCCCTGTGAGCAAGCACTTTGGCGACAGTGGGAAGGAAAAACTCCCTTTTAACAGGAAGAAACCTCCGGCAGAACCAGGCTCAGGGAGGGGCGGCCATCTGCTGCGACCGGTTGGGGTGAGAGAAGGAAGACAGGATAAAGACATGCTGTGGAAGAGAGACAGAGGTTAATAACAGATATGATTCAATGCAGAGAGGTCTATTAATACATAGTGAGTGAGAAAGGTGACTGGAAAGGAAAAACTCAATGCATCATGGGAATCCCCCGGCAGCCTACATCTATTGCAGCATAACTAAGGGAGGATTCAGGGTCACCTGGTCCAGCCCTAAATATATGCTTTAGCAAAAAGGAAAGTTTTAAGCCTAATCTTGAAAGTAGAGATAGTGTCTGTCTCCCGAATCCAAACTGGAAGCTGGTTCCACAGAAGAGGGGCCTGAAAACTGAAGGCTCTCCCTCCCATTCTACTTGCTGTTTACAACTACATGAATGTGATTTATTACTATTACTGAAGGTCCGCGGCTCATAGCCGAAAACTAGCTTTACTTTGTTGCCCGGGTCAGGTTTGCTAGCGAGAGACAGAGAAAGGCTGCTCCAACGGAACTTATTGTTTCAGAGGAAAACAGGAACACCGCGTACAACTGAGTCTTAATAGCTTACTTACAACTGGGCTCATCAGGCACTCTTCTTGGCTGCAGTGGTTGTTATTATTATTATTATATTTACATGCTTCCAGCTAGAGCTGGGCGATATGAGATTTTTTCATATCACGATATGTTTTTTTCATTTCAGGCGATAACGATATCTATCACGATATAAGCCAAATAACTATATTTGTAAGATTTAAATGTGCCGTTGCTCACAAGTAAAATGTGAAATAATCAGCAGCTTGTTTTTATTTAAATATTTATTTCCCATAATAAGTTCAACAGGGTAGATGTACTTAAGGAACATGAGACTTTTTCAGATAAATAAAGGCAAATATTGCAAACTACACAAAAGGCAGCCGCTAAAGCGTTTAAGTTTCAAAATAGAACAAACAAAACAGACTAAATTGTCAATTCCACTTAGAAACAAAATATTAATTCTAAAAATAAATCTTAGTTTGTTTTACAGAAGAACAGACAAAACTGACTAACTTTTGTCAATATCAAATAAACTGAGAACTAAAAGGAAATTCTCAATCTCTCCTTGTTGTATAGCTGAGCTTTTCAAACAGTTTTAACAGTTACTTTAGTCTGACAAAAGCCGAATGACGAATTAGTGCTTCCAGTCAGAGACTGAGGCTACGTCCACACGTACACGGGTGTTTTTGAAAACTGAGATTTTCCGTTTTCGTTTTAAAAAAATAATCCCATCCACACATAAAGGCAGAAATGAAGGAAATTCTATGAGACAGTTTGTCACATCCTTGGCTGATTTCGACCTCAAAGGGTGTGCTTGTGGCCATTTTGTGAAATAGTCAATAAAAACACAAATATACTGATGTCCGCTGTTGGTTTCAGTAGGTTTCCCAATAATGTCCATCCCAACCAATTAAAATGGCTGAGAAACCTTAAAAAGAAAAACATAGTTACATTAATTAATTGTTGCAGCACTTGCCTGACAAACTGCACACTGGGAAACCTAATCAAAAACAAAAGCAATTCAGTAAGAAACACAACAGTAAATTAATTTGAGAGATACAGAAACATTGCTGTGTTCATCTTAAAATAAGTTAGCTGTAGTAGAATTACAGAGTTTCTTTTGAGTACCCACCCAATTATTGACGTCCAATGACATCCCTGGCCAGTAGAAACGCTTTGAAATGGCTTCTCTTGTTTTTGTTTAGGTCAAAGAAAGGTCAAGCTAATTAAGACTAATTAAGACTACACATTTTGCCATTGTGTGTGTGTGTGTGTTAATATATGTATTGATGAGGTTTATAAACGCTACGAAGTTGCTGTTATTACCTTCAATGTCGTAAATAGCAGCTTTTCTTCGGAGAAGAAATTTCTCTTTTTTCGTGAAAAGCGCTGGATACTCGCCTTTTAGTTTATTTGCAACCAAACTCTTGTACTCGTCTGGTTCCATCCTCTTGTGGTGTTGGTTATAAAATAAATTGTTATCTTCTCGTTAGCTCAGAGGAACTCGGGTTTTCACAACGTGAACTAATTTGAATAATTAACGAGGAAACCCACGTGACCTAAGATTTTGGAAAAATGTGTCAATGTTGGAGTCGAATAGGCCTACGAAAGGTTGCCCAAAACTGACTTGCAAATTTTTGAAAAGCCCTGTTACTGACAAAGACGTGTATATTTATATGTTTTTTTTTTAATTTAAATTATTTATTGTCAAAGAAAAACTGCTAACGTTTATTATTGATGGAGAGGACACACATTTTGGCAGACGCTGCCACACAGCCTGATAAAATCTGTACCCCTCTATAACCTTTGCTGGGAGGAAGAAATCCTCTCCAGAGTTACTGGGGTTATTGGTTATACTCTGATTTATTTTGCAAATAAACTCCTTCGTGATAGCACCGCTAATGTGCATTACAGAAATGTAAACCATAGTATCAACGTCTTTGTTTGGACAAACTATTCCCAGCAGATACTGGGAAGCACTTACTTCAATAGTCTTCCGCACGGCACATTACAATGTCACGAAGTTAGTATTAAAATCCATTCACGAATCGAGTCTGTTGTTTGTTTTCCAGGTTTACGCTTTATTGCGCGGATTGCAGATCAGTGACAAGTAGCGTACAGAAACGAAGCTGGGCAAGTGGCTCCTCCTCCTTTGCGCGCTCTCGTAGATTGGGAAACAGTTTTTGCCGGGGGTAACTACTTTTAGCAGGACACCTGAAACACAGGAGGCATACAGAAGTTGTTCCTCTCTGATGAAATATCCACATAGCATTGCGCTCCCGCTGCACTTACCGTGAGCCACCATGCCTCTGAGGCTGTCTGCTGCAAAAAGCCCGCTTTCCAGATATTTCCAATCTCTGCACAGCTGTTCAGCACGAGCGTTTGGGTAAGATAAATCCGAATGTGGAAGAAGAGCTGTGAAAGTAGGGTGCGGGTGATAAAAGATAAAATATATTTGTTGCTTTTCCAGCGCCGGAGCCGCCTGCCTCGGCTCGGTGAATTTAAAAGGTCGCAGCTGTCTGACTCTGAAGGATTTCAGCTCAGATGAAATCAAGAAGCTGCTGTGGGTCTCCGGAGACCTCAAGCATCGGATCAAGCACGAAAAACAGGTATTTAACTTTAATTGCAAAACTTCAGTACTTATAGTTGGTGTACTCTGTGGTCTCTGGATGTGTAATTAAGAGTCATTTCTATTTCAGTATTTGCCTCTTCTACAAGGAAAGTCGATTGCAATGATATTTGAGAAGAGGAGCACCAGAACAAGAATGTCCACAGAAACAGGTGTCAGTTTTTCTATGCAAACATATGCATGACGTGGCTCAGGGTATGGGATTTGACAGAGGCAAGATATTTCATTGCTATATGTAGTGGTGTGGAAAGGCTTTTGTCCCCCTATTCTGATTTCCTATTTTTTTGTTTGTCACATTTAAAATTTTCAGCTCATCAAACAAATTTAAATATTAGACAAAGATAACGCAAGTAAACGCAAAATGCAATTTCTAAATAAAGGTGTTTGTTAAGAGGAAAAAATCCAAACCTACATGACCCTGTATGAAAAATTATTGCCCAATAAAACCTAATAACTGGTTGGGCCACTTTTAGTAGCAACAACTTAAATTAGGTGTTTGCGATAACTGGCAATGAGTCTTTCACTGCACCGTGGAGGAATTTCAGCCGCTGATCTTTGCAGAATTGTTGTAATTCTGCCACATTAGAGGGTTTTTGAGCATGAGCCGCCTTTATACGGTCACGCCACAGCATCTCAATCAGATTCAGTCTTCATTTTGTTTTGCTTGTGTATCTTTATATTTTTCATGTGTTTGGTTACTCATATATTTCAGGGGTTTTTTTTTTCCTAATAGTCATTCTTTTTTATTTAATATTATGTTAAATTAATGGAAACTTGCTTCCACCACTGAAAAAAACAACATTTTTTTCTGTAAGTCACAAATTTAGGTTGTTATTGTGTATAAATTGAGCAATGAAAGTGATTCTGAAATTTGCTGTGTGTTTCTTTATGCATATAATGGATGCTTTCTCCCATTGGAAAAACAACAACAAAACACACACAAAAACATTGTTGTTATCCACAACTGCACACCTTCATGACGACCGTAACGAAACTTGGAATTTTCTTAACCTTAATTTAAAAATTTCAAGTTATTTCGTTCAATTTAGACGTTTTTAGTTAACTATGTCAAGATGCGAAATTAATAAGTTACACAATCTTTTGATAATAACCCAAAATTTTTATTTGTTTTATTTTTTCAGAGGCAGAAAGTTGAAGTTTTTCCATAATTACTGTTTCAATTATACATCCCAATATTTGCTTTGTAGCTTTTTATTTGTTAGTTAGCTTTTTTATTATTTATATGTATTAACTGAATCATTCTTGATTTAATATTGGCATAGATCCATACAGTTACACCCTACAGTGAGTAATATGGTCTTGTCACATCAGGCCAAAGTCAGTCTTTGTTTACATAGATGACATGTATGAATGAATGCTTGCTTTATTTCACTGATGAAAACATGCTAATGTAGCTTTACCTATAGGGATTAAAAGTACAATGGTTTTAACAGTGGTATCTTACTGCATGGAAGGTCATTAAGCCAATAATTACATAAATTAAAAAACTATCCTTGTGCAGGAGCCCGGCTAATGCCATTCAGTGCAGTCATTGTTAATGTAGTCACAAAAGAACTGCTGAAAGGCGACTTTCAGTACAAACCCCCACCAAAACACTGATCAGCACTCCTCATTTCCCCTCTCCACCACCCCCACACTCCCCTTAGTGTGCACTCCTCTATATATTCCTGCCTGCACATTTACTTTAAGTACACTTTTTAAAGCACTAGTTGACTTTTAGGGAAACTAAAAGTACCTTAATCTTGTAACTCCAGGATTTTCTCTGCTGGGTGGACACCCCTGTTTCCTTACCTCACAGGACATCCACCTGGGAGTGAATGAGAGCTGCACAGATACAGCCAGGTGAGCTGTTGGTTTATCTCAGGGAAATAAAAGCAGCTGCAGGCTTTAACCTTTTCTATAGCAGTCTCCTCATGATTTTCATTGTTGTATGTAATTGCTGAAGAAGAAACGCAGTTTTTCTCAACAAGATTTCCCTCCTGGCTCAGTATATAAACCACAAAGTCCTTGTGCATGTCTGATCTTTCACAACAGGGTCCTCTCTGGATTCTGTGATGTTGTCTTGGCTCGTGTTTACAAGCACTCGATGCTGGAGGAGCTAGATAGGGAGGCTTCAATCCCCATCATTAACGGACTGTCAGATCTGTATCACCCAATCCAGATTCTGGCTGACTTCCTCACCTTACAGGTACTCTTACCCTGTGGTATTCTGCAATTTTAATGCACTAGTTGATAACCATGCAGTACCTGTTTTCTTTAAATCCAGGAGCATTACGGATCCCTTAATGGTCTAACGGTGAGCTGGATTGGAGATGGCAACAATGTTCTCCACTCCTTCATGATGACTGCAGCCAAACTCGGAGTTCATCTTAAGGTTGCTACACCGAAGGTTGGTTTCTTATTGCGCTATTGGATGCATGTGATCTCTTTGTTACTCTGGTCTTTGTATCTTATGTGTTTTTGTGTAGTTTGAGGTTAAAGGCAGGCAGTCAGCCTTGAGCTTCTTATCTGCGCACTTCTTGTGTCAGTAAGATAAAGTCATATCTTTGTGTTCAGGGGTACGAGCCAGACAAGGGCGTTACTGAAGAGGCACACAGGCTCGCCAAACAGGTGAGGTCCTCTAAAACCTGCCATTAATGTCTTCTAGTTTCAAGTATTCTGCCAAGGTTAATGTTAATAAATAATATTATATTCTGTCTCAGCATGGTACTCAGTTGATTCTGACCTCTGACCCCATGGAGGCTGCCCGTGACAGCAATGTCTTGGTCACTGACACCTGGGTCAGTATGGGACAGGAAGAGGAGAAGAAAAAGAGGCTAAAAGACTTCCATGGATACCAGATTTCTATGCAGGTAAAGAAGGACATTACTTTCAGCCAAGTAGTTACTCTCACCTTTTTACCTGTTTTTAAACACTAATATTTTTCAGATAAAAATCATTTATTTGCTATATGTTTGGGTGTGTATATGTGTATTAATGATACATGAATATATAACAAATCACGGAAAAGTATTGTTCTTGTTTTTTTAGATAAAGACAAGAAAACTGTATAAAAATGGTTTTTGAGAAAGTTTTGTTTTTATGCATCATGTCACCACCTATTGAAACTGGTTTTAAATGGTTTTAGTTTAGTTTTTCTGCGTATACAGGGAGTGCAGAATTATTAGGCAAGTTGTATTTTTGAGGAATAATTTTATTATTGAACAACAACCATGTTCTCAATGAACCCAAAAAACTCATTAATATCAAAGCTGAATGTTTTTGGAAGTAGTTTTTAGTTTGTTTTTAGTTTTAGCTATTTTAGGGGGATATCTGTGTGTGCAGGTGACTATTAATGTGCATAATTATTAGGCAACTTAACAAAAAACAAATATATACCCATTTCAATTATTGATTTTTACCAGTGAAACCAATATAACATCTCCACATTCACAAATATACATTTCTGACATTCAAAAACAAAACAAAAACAAATCAGCGACCAATATAGCCACCTTTCTTTGCAAGGACACTCAAAAGCCTGCCATCCATGGATTCTGTCAGTGTTTTGATCTGTTCACCATCAACATTGCGTGCAGCAGCAACCACAGCCTCCCAGACACTGTTCAGAGAGGTGTACTGTTTTCCCACCTTGTAAATCTCACATTTGATGATGGACCACAGGTTCTCAATGGGGTTCAGATCAGGTGAACAAGGAGGCCATGTCATTAGTTTTTCTTCTTTTATACCCTTTCTTGCCAGCCACGCTGTGGAGTACTTGGACGCGTGTGATGGAGCATTGTCCTGCATGAAAATCATGTTTTTCTTGAAGGATGCAGACTTCTTCCTGTACCACTGCTTGAAGAAGGTGTCTTCCAGAAACTGGCAGTAGGACTGGGAGTTGAGCTTGACTCCATCCTCAACCCGAAAAGGCCCCACAAGCTCATCTTTGATGATACCAGCCCAAACCAGTACTCCACCTCCACTTTGCTGGCGTCTGAGTCGGACTGGAGCTCTCTACCCTTTACCAATCCAGCCACGGGCCCATCCATCTGGCCCATCAAGACTCACTCTCATTTCATCAGTCCATAAAACCTTAGAAAAACCAGTCTTGAGATATTTCTTGGCCCAGTCTTGACGTTTCAGCTTGTGTGTCTTGTTCAGTGGTGGTCGTCTTTCAGCCTTTCTTACCTTGGCCATGTCTCTGAGTATTGCACACCTTGTGCTTTTGGGCACTCCAGTGATGTTGCAGCTCTGAAATATGGCCAAACTGGTGGCATCTTGGCAGCTGCACGCTTGACTTTTCTCAGTTCATGGGCAGTTATTTTGCACCTTGGTTTTTCCACACGCTTCTTGCGACCCTGTTGACTATTTTGAATGAAACGCTTGATTGTTCGATGATCACGCTTCAGAAGCTTTGCAATTTTGAGACTGCTGCATCCCTCTGCAAGATATCTCACTATTTGTGACTTTTCTGAGCCTGTCAAGTCCTTCTTTTGACCCATTTTGCCAAAGGAAAGGACGTTGCCTAATAATTATGCACACCTGATATAGGGTGTTGATGTCATTAGACCACACCCCTTCTCATTACAGAGATGCACATCACCTAATATGCTTAATTGGTAATAGGCTTTCGAGCCTATACAGCTTGGAGTAAGACAACATGCATGAAGAGGATGATGTGGACAAAATACTCATTTGCCTAATAATTCTGCACTCCCTGTAGTATACACAGTTAGATACTTTCATATTAAGAAAACAAGTTCAAGGAAGGGAAGGAAAGTCTAAGTCACATCCCTGAAAATCCTTACACTCCATGGACGATAACACTTACCCGTGGTTTGATGCCCTTCTGTTACAGACAGGAAGTGTGGCCAAGTCAGACTGGACCTTCCTGCACTGTCTCCCTCGGAAAATGGAGGAGGTGGATGATCAGGTGTTCTACTCATCCCGTTCTCTCGTTTTTTCGGAGGCAGAGAATAGAAAATGGACCATCATGGTGGGCTGAAATGTTAACGCACAATGTGCTGTTTGAGTTTGTTTTAATCCCCTTTTAACTCCAGTTTAATTTTCTTTCAACTGACCATCACAACTGTCTTCTGTCTTTCAGGGCCTCATTGTTTCTCTTCTGACCGACTACACGCCACAGATCCCCATGCTGAAGTTTTAACATCAGTTATTAAGAGGGACTAAGCTTTTCTGTGGCATGGGATGACTTCAAAGAAGACTTTTGCAATGCTGTCATATTGTAACTTCAGGATAGAGCTGCCATGTGGGAGCGTGGGGCTGTGGTGTGCTTCTGTTTATGTGTAGTAGGTCTGTGTGTCAAAGTGCAGAGAACCCAGGAATTCCCAGGACTCGCTTATTGCTCACAGTTCTTATTTCACTCTTGTGTGATGTGTCACCACAGCTGCCTTAAAACTTCAGTGACGATGAAGAACTAGAGGTTAATCCATAAATAAAATACCCCCACTGATTTTGTAAATGTTTAGTGCATATCTGGAATTTGCAATACACCAATGATACAGAGATACTGTTTAATAAAATGTATTTTGTGACCAAGGGCCTCACTTGAAGCCACTTCAGTCAATTGTTCAATTACTTTTAAGCCTCTGAAAATGGGGAAGTCTATAAAAATGCACAATATTTTATCATAAAACCCTGTAAGTTTAAGCTGAAAGCCTGCACTCACAAAATCACACTATGACACCGCTTTATATACTACACTTGCAGAACTAAACATGTTATGTGCTATTGGCTGAGTGCGCCCCCTATGGGATGGAGCCATGAAGCCTTCAGAGTTTTTTCATTGGATAAGCGGAGGTGACGTTTTAGTGCGGGAAGCTATGATCTACGTGGGTGGTCCAGCTGGATAAAACGATGCAGCTCAGTAATTCATTCATAAACAAGCCGGCCTGTCATCAAGTAAACACTCACGCACACATTCACATGGCTTTGTAAACACTACTATAAACGCACACGGTGCGTGTGGCATCCGCGAAAGAATACACTATACTTTCATCGTTGTTCTGCACTTGTCATAAGGATTTGATCACAACAAACTCCACACGGTTAAATTAAATAACGTAAGCTGGTTCAATGGCAATATGAAAGCAAGACAATGCTCTTAAGCGACCACCCACGTACGGAAGGAGACTGCTCGGGGAGGGAGTCGAAGCTGAGGTGGGAGGTGGATGGGGAGGAGGACGCCATTGCAGCCGCAGCTGGCCGTTTGTGAGTCGGCGGAGGAGAGAGACATTACCAAAGTGAACAATGTCGACTGGCTTTCAGGGATTTCCCTGGCTCGGCTCTCTCTTCTGGGGCTGTGGTGTGGAAACAGAGGAGTAAGATGGACGTTTTATCCCCGTCGAGAGTGAAAATGTGGAGCCGCAGCGCTGAGCCTAAGCAGGTCAAAAAAAAAGAGCCGAGTTTCAGGGGGGACAATGGGGGAAAGTTTTGGCTAACTAACGGTAGTTTTAGCTAATGTTAGCGTTACCGCTAACTCACCGTGCTGCACCTTCTTCACATGTGCAAGATGCAGTTTTATTTTGTATTTTTTTTACTTCCATATTCACGCTAAATCAAAAGGTTAACACTAACAGGGAAACAAAATAGTGAGCTTTAACAACAATTACGCTTTTCCGATGCGAAATAATGTGCAAAGATAATGCTTTCCACTAGTGAAAGGCTTTAACTGTGACCGAAGACTGTTTAATAGTGAAAAGTTTACCCTGGCTGTAAACAGTCTTTTAACGTGGTGAAATCTAGTGTTCAAATCCTCTATAGTTTTTTAAAACTGCAGTAAATTGTTGCTGGAGTTATTGTTATACATTAGTAGAGTTATATTGCTAGTACATAAACACGTATGGTGGGAGGTGGTACAGTAACCAGTGTTTGTTAGTTTTATTTCTGACATTCTTTTTCACCTGTAAACATTTACTTTTGTACTTTGAACCTTAATGTGAAACGTGTGTGTACCACTTTACTTAAAGCCGTCACTATTTAGTATTCATATGTAGCATACATATTTTATAAATATGTAAAATTTGTACCATGGAGCAAAATTTGGGCAAATCCAGGTAACTCCAGAGTTTAGCCTCGACTGTGAAGGCAGTTCACTTCTTACTGCGGTATATCCCCGTGGATGAGCTGCAGTCCTAACCTGTTCTAGATGAGGTTATGATCAAGATTAGACCTCAACCACGTCCTGTCCAGTTAGTTCTCTGGAATATATCACGCCAAGAAGAGTGATATCTACTACCTACTAGCACAAAGGGTGCTAGTAGGTAGTAGGAAGATCTGAGGTCTTTATCTTTCTCTAAAGACCATCTGTAATTAATATTTAGTCTTAGATGCATCTTTATTCTGTAATGTTAGTTTTCTCTGTTGGCTGTAAACAATTCTGCAACTTGTTGTTGTTGTTTTTGTTCTATAAGCATAAATATTTGATGTCAAACCAGGGCATCTGTTTGGGGATTGAACTTGGCTGTAGATTAGTTTGAATTCGTTTTTTTGCGTTTATTCTTTTCTCACAGAGCGTTAAACACTATTGATAGTTTGTCTGCAGCAGCTGTATTATGTGTTTAACCTCTGAAAATGACCTGTGCATGTTTTTGATTGCTCAGATGCTTCCAACGCTTTAGATTTGATAAATCCTGGATTGACTACTTCATGTTACCCTAAGCCCGAATCCTGTTGTTGGGCTAACTAAAGCCAGATAACAATATCCTGCGTATGTTATCAAACTTGCTTCATAGTACAGGTCCCTGGTCTTTGCTATTAGTTTTTGTGCTGCAGAAAATAGTAAAATCCATGAGTTGAGTTCCAGCTGCATGAATGTAGATTGAGGGTTGAAGGGTTGTTTTTCGCTGTAATTCATGATATTGTTTTGTTTTTTTCTTTGTCTTAGTTTGGCAATTTATTTTGTCTAATAATGCCTTCTCCTCAGCAGTCCCCCACCATTCCTTCACCAGTCCGGTGGCCCAGCTTCTCACCATGAACACGAGCAGGAACTGTACCACAGTGGGGAATGGCGAGGGTCTGGCTGCCCTGGAGTCAGTCTCCATTGTGACCATCACGCTGCTCGCCTGCCTCGGGAACTTTCTGATTGTGGCAACCCTTTATCGCAGGCCTTATCTGCTCACACCCAGCAACAAGTTTGTGTTCAGCCTGACTCTGTCCAACCTGCTGCTGTCCGTGCTGGTGCTACCGTTTGTAGCTGTGAGCTCAGCAAAGAGAGAGTGGATGTTTGGGGTGGTGTGGTGCAACTTCACCGCCCTGCTCTATCTCCTCATCAGCTCTGCCAGCATGCTTACCCTTGGAGCTATCGCTATCGACAGGTTAGTGCCAGATTATACTGTATTATATTGTAGCCCTATAATCAATCTAAGCATTTAACTTGAATTCTTTTAAAAAGTGAGCCCTTACACTGACATTAGGACATATGGTTCCCTCCAGCGGAGAACCTGTAGCCCATTTTTGGTCTCTGCTAATTTCTGAGAAAGATTTAGCTGATTAATGCATCGCTATATTATTAATTTATCCCAGATGTTGGGAGATTCTGGCATCAAATGGACTAGAGCATGAAATTTAGTGTTGCTTTAAGTCCTGAAGCTGAACGTAACCAAGACAGTAAAGTTACAGTAAGCATAGGAAACTGAAGGTTAGCAATTTTCCACTTCAAGCTCAGATGAATGTTATGCTGAATAAAGTTTTAAAAAATGCTCTTGGTGCATTTCCCTCTAACGTCACACTCTTGTAAATAAGAGAGGTTAACCACAGACTTAATTTGTGGTATTTTCCTGTAGATTTCTCTGATCAGGTGATGAGCATGGGCTTAAATGCTTGAACTTTAAATGCCTGCTTAAACAAATACATGGAATAAAGCCAGTAAACATATTGCACAAAATTTATAGACAAAAAGTTATAGATATTTTAAGGCACTTTATTTATTCCAACAACAAAAAAAACATCTTTGATATTTGGGGTTTCCTAGTTTTCATTTTCTGGTTCCAGTTTTTAGACTCGATCGTATTTTGCCAATATTTTGTGCAAGTACTTTGTGTAATAACAAACTCAAATGGTTATTCAGACACAAAGTTCAGTTTATTTTGCTTTGCTTGTAAGAAGGGGAGAATTGTTAATTAATTTTGGTAATCAAAAAATATACAGTAACATACGATACCATCTCAGAAAATGTCCTTCCAGCCCCATTATTTGTCCATCAAACATTCCCCGGCTGTGAGGTTTTCTCTATGTATCCATGTTTTGTTTGATTGCAAATTTAAATTCTTTGGGTTGTGGCTTATTTGTTCAGAAAACCATGCAATTAGGAGACACCTTTGGGACTCGAGGAAATTGTTAGCAGCTGTTCTGTTGTTTTCCTAAATGCTAGAAAACGCCTGAAATGATTAATCTGATGTTCAGACCAATAATCAACAATTGAATGACTTTTGAGATTAACACTAAAGTTTCAGCACTTATAATAACTTCTTATCCACATGCACTGCCTTTCAGATTTTCTGGAGCTACTTTTAAACCGCTGCAGTTGAATACTGTTTTAATTCTGTTGGGTGTCGCAGAGCTACCGAGAGCTACTGTAAATTTTCTGTGTAGCGCACAGTTCCTGCTGTTCTCACTGCTCACCTAATTATCCTCAGCATCCTTTGGGAATTTTAGATTACAGAGCCTGTTTTTGTTCTTCTGCCAAGCCCGTCTGTTCTCTTCTGTTTGCAGCTTTTAGGAAAACATTTCACAGGATTGTCGGGGAGAGAGAAAAGTGCAGCTTTTAGCTTTTGTATCACTGACTCCAATCTCAGCAGCCTGTGTGCTAGTCTGATCAAAAGTCTCCCTGGAGGACGGTGTTGAGTTCCTGTTGTGCAGATTTCTTCATCGTGCTCATGTCTCCTCACAACAGGTACTACGCCGTGCTCTACCCGATGATCTACCCCATGAAGATCACAGGCAACCGGGCGGTTGTCGTCATCGCCTACGTGTGGTTTCACTCGTTGGTAGGCTGCCTGCCTCCTCTGTTCGGCTGGTCCTCCTTTGAGTTCGACTGCTTCAAGTGGACGTGCGTGGCGTCGTGGCACAGAGAGCCGAGCTACACGGCCTTCTGGGTCACCTGGTGCATCCTCCCACCCTTCTTCATTATGCTGGCGTGTTACGGTGTCATTTTCCGCGTAGCCCGCATGAAAGCCCGCAAAGTTCACTGTGGGACTGTTGTTGTGGCCCAGGACGACTCCACTGGAGCCCAGAGGAACGGGCGTAAGAACTCGAGCACCTCGACTTCCTCTAATGGAAGTCGGCGGAGCCTCGTGTACGCAGGGAGTCAGTGCAAGGCTTTAGTCACCATCTTAGTGGTGATTGGCACCTTCCTCATGACCTGGGGGCCATACGTTGGGGTGGTGGGCACTGAGGCCTTGTGGGGTCAGGGCAGCGTGTCTCAGTGGGTGGAGACTCTGGTAGCGTGGCTGTCTTTCTGCAGCGCGGTGTGCCACCCACTCATCTATGGCCTGTGGAATAAAACTGTGAGGAAGGAGCTGCTGGGGATGTGCTTTGGAGATCGGTACTACAGAGAGTCGTTTGCCACGCGCCAAAGGACGTCCCGCCTCTTCAGCATCTCCAACAGAATCACAGGTGGGACTATAGCTGGGGCTCTCTGTGTCATGCAGATGTGTGTGTATGTTGCTGGTTTTATCTTTAGTAAATGCATAAGGCTGGTTTAGATTTATATTCCTGCGGGATGTGATGATCTCATGAGAATTTGTGTTTTCAGACTTGGGGATGTCCCCACACCTGACTGCCATGCTCGCGGGTGGAGGACAGCTGTTGGCCCCAGGAAGCAGCACAGGAGACACTGGCTTCAGTTTCACTCAGGACTCATGTAAGTTGCACACGGAAAGGGGGAAATAATTGCTTCATATCAAAAACTCCAAGCAATCCTCAAGTGCTGCCAAGAGCATGCCAAAGCAACAGGTGGCGATATAACCCTAAGCGTGAAGAAATGTACTATGTACTAATAAAAACGGTGCACAGTCTGATGTCCACATTTAAGTGCAGAAACTAAGATTTTGGAAAAACTTCATCCTGGCAGGAGTTTTTCAGTGGTCGAAAGGCAAATACACAGAAAAGCCATATTTACCAAAACACCCATGTACGTGTAGATGTAGCACAAGCTGTCTTACCATTGTGTCCATTTTTTATTTATTTATTTATTTTTACAAACAGGACATGATATTAGTGCATCTAATTAAAATTCATACATTTCCGAACCTGATCTTTCAGCAGCTCCTCTGTTTTCTTTTTTGCCTGCGTTGTGAGCTTTTGTATCCACAACACTGTTGTTTCAATTCGTTTTTATAGGGAGTTGATTAACTTCAATAATCATTGCAGAAAAATTATAAGTGTATGAAAAATTTAAATTTAGTAAAAAAAAAAAAAAAAAACCCTGCATATTATCATGCATGTCTATTAGTCCAGGGGTGCTGGAGCCTATTTCACCTGCCAAAGGGTCAAAAGGTTGGGTAGACCCTGGATGCAGATGAGGATCTGAAAAAAATGACAATTTGTCATGTGTACCTTATTATTATCTCTTCTATGTAGACTTTACAGATCCCCAACCCCGAGACTGAGGCAGTTTGATGATTGTAGGATTATCGTGTATTTTATCCCTGCAGACTCATGAATAAAATGAAACATCCCTCAAAAGGTTGATTCTGTTCATCTGGACGTAGAATTTTTCAGTGGGAGAAAGGTTTCGTCACTCATCCAAGTGACTTCTTCAGTCTCAGCTGACTGCAGGTTACCCCAATCTTATAAACAGTACATTTGCATAATGATTGAAACTAGCACCACTGAAGGAACAATGGGCTGGGAGGTCTGTTCCATGATCATTAATATGTAAATTCTCATGACCATTGATCAACAACTACTGATCAAAGACCAATGCACTGTTTATAAGGTTGGTCAAAATGTCAAAAGTGTTTGATTGGCCACCATAATCTGCTTAAGTTTTTAAGATGACAGAAAAACTGAAGGTATTCTGAAAGTTAAGAATATTTACATTTTTCCAGCAGCATTTGACAGCTAATCGAGCAGTTGAGATTCTTCATAAACATACAGCATTGTCACACAGTCATCAGCCTACAGAAACTTACCAGACCGTGGAGTTTGTTAAAAGAGCTCTTTCCTGCAGCAGACCGAAACACAGTGAATCACTGCTGTTTGGCTTCAAATAGAATTGAAAGCATGTTCCTATGGGTGAAATCCCTTCAGCGCCTGGTCGTTTGTTTCAGAATACTTTCGCTCTAGAAAAAAATGCTACATAAATACCTTTTCATTTAAGAACATACTGAGGGCTTATTGAGAACTTTTTGTCCAACTATGCCAAAAACATGCTGCATCGCCTAACTTTGATTTAGAATTTATGCGTTTCTAGAAAGAAAAGCAGCACTTTTTTTTTTCTCAATTTTTTTCTACAGTTAAGTTTAAAATTAAAAGAGAACAAAGCTGTAAAGATGAAGTTTGAAAGCCTTACAAACCTTACTGCATCATACACCTCTTTGTTGGGCAGCCTTTTTGTTTTCCAGCTCATGTTTTTAACTGATCCTGTAGGGAGGGCAAGTGGTGTCATGTTCAACACAAACAAATGTCTTGTGATCCACCTTTGTGTGTACATTTGTGGCCATATGGTATGAAGATGACTTTTACTGCAACTTTCCTGCAATCTCTGTTAAGTTCTGCTTGCAGTTAACTTGCAATGATCCTCTTTATTTTCCTACACAGGCACAGATGTGATGCTGCTGGATAACTTCTCCACAGATGGCTCCTCCCTCGCGCAGCACCACGGGCCTCCGTCCGGGAAAAGGAGGAGCTCAGTCACCTTTGAAGACCAGGTGGAGCATTCCAAAGGTATCCGTCATTCATTTCCCGCTTCTACAGAAGATTAGAGAGCAGGGAAAATACCTTAGACTTCACATGATACACAAATGACCAAAAAAAGAAAAGAAAAGGGACCAGGCAAGAGAATTGTTTACTGTAGCTTGTGTTTACCAAAGCTTTGACTGATGTCTGTTGATTTCCCCAGCTGAAAACACATCCTCAGTCCAGATCCACGCAGAGGTGCACAAATCTCTCGACATGTTCGCCTCCTGCTTGGCGAAAGCCATAGAGAGCGATGCTAAGCTCACCCTGTTTGGGGAGAGTTCAGCTCTGTCAGCAGGACTCCTCACAGCGAGGGCCGCACCGAGGCCCAGATACCTGGAAGGCCAGAGACTGAGGCTGGAGAGTATTGATGAAGGGATCGTTAAGGATGACAGAGGTGAAGAAGAGCAGGATGGAGAGGAGAAACCCACCTGAACAGCAGCTTTCCCACTCTTGACTAGGGATGGGTACCGGTGTTCTGACGTAAACGGTAGTAACCAGACCGAAAAGCAGCGCACATTTCAGTGCTTTATTTCGGTGCTTTTTTTTCCTGAGCTGTGATACACTTTAGATTCTAGCCAATCATTTTACGTTTCCGAGGATAGTAGGCGGGGCCAGGTACGTACGTTATTTTAGAGCAGAGCTACAGATTAAAAATGCCCAAGGCGAAGCAGTCAAAAGTCTGGCTGTACTTCACAGCAAAATATGCAAACTCAGCAGCCTGCAACAAGTGCTTCAAGCTGATACTGTGATACTGTCAAAGGAGGTAACACCTCAAATCTGATGAAACAGCTGGCGACGCATAGAGGTTTTTTTTTTTTAAAAGCCGAGAAATGCGCCGTATTTGATAGCTTGCTGCGAGACCTCACACCGAGCGCATCTACTGCGGGTGTGGTGCCTGTTATCAGACCCGGAGTTAGCAACATCCCCAAAAACACGAAGAGTAGAGTCCTGGCCCCTAGCCCTGCCAGTGTAGCAGAAATGATGACGGATGATGATGCAGCAGCAGCCGTTCTTCTCTGCGTGAGTAGCTTAATGTTGTTCGTGTGTAATTTACGTTGAGTAGGCTAACCACGTTATTACATGAATGCAGGTAAGGTGAACTAGCAAACAGCGTCGTAGTTACATGCGGCTGTCTTCTTGTTTGATGGCAGATACCCCCTTCACCCTGGCCAAAAAGGCTAAAATGACCAAAGAAAAAGAGGGAAACAGCTGAACATGAGAGGTTTTTGGACAAAGTTTGTGTTTTTTCCATTGTTTAAGCTCTGCTTCCAGCCAAGAGTGATACCATATATGCCCCATAGCTGCAGAAAAGGCTGTTATCTTTTTATAAAAAACAGCTGAACATGAGAGGTTTTTGGACCAATTTTGTGTTCTCCATTCTTTAAGCACCGTTCGAGCACCGGCACCGTTTCAAAAGTACCGATTTGGCACCGGTATCGGATAAAACCTAAACGATACCCATCCCTACTCTTGACACTGTTACAGAGCTCTGTGGTACCGCTGATGAAGTCTGCCCTCTTTACATGTGGATACTCCTTACTTGAAATTATTAGCGAACAGGAAGAGGCACGTTATTCATTCTACGATGTTGGACCCAGTGCATAGCATCAAATCTAATAGGAAGCCTTAACTACTGTAACTTCATTGGTCTGATCATTTTATTAACTTCTGCTATAATATATATTATGTTATTGTATGTTTTTAAGCTTAATAAGAAAAATTGCCTCAGTGGGCAAAATGAAAAAATAAATAAATAAAATAACAGCATCTTTTGACAGATTAGCTCTTTTCAGGTAGAATTTCTCTCCTAACATTGCACTCAGTAAATCCTCACTACAGGTTTTCCACTCACTGTGGAGAATTAGACTGTGAGGTACGTGTTTACTCAACGCAGGACAACCTGCACCTTTGTCACTCTTACTGGTACAGGATGAACTCCAGTAATTTGAATTTGCATGGGAAAGAGTCATTTTCAATATTATTATTATCACCGTCACTTTGCCTCCTGCAACAGTGAAGTTTTACTGATTTCAGAGGCATCACTGGTAGATTTGGACAAAGGAGTCGTTGAAATGGCTTTAGTTTGCAGATCAAAGTGAAATTAAGTTAGACTGAACAGCTGTTCTGTGTTCTAGTAGCTGCAGTTTCAACAGAGTCAAAGACACTTGGTATAACAACATTTACACACTTCTAAATGACCCAATTAATATGTGCACATTCCAGTGACAATGGGATGCAGTTTGCATTTTGTTCAGTGATGTTAGTAAAGGTACGGCATAACACTTTGCATATATGAACATATTCTGCCAGCAAAAAATCTAAAATGTCTGTTAATATCTGTAGTATGAATAAGGTGCCTGCTGTAAGCACGGCTGGAGGCCTGGTATTTCATGATTACGTGCGACTGTGGGCAAACAGAGTTATTGCACTTAAACACACAATGGGTACTCTTTCACTGCAGTTTCTTATCAGTGAAGACCGAATGAGCTAACAAGAAATGGAGATCATAGGAAAATGAAGTCCAGAATCAATAATCGATCTTGTTGATGTCAGAAATGTTTGTGTGTTTAGTGTTGAATCAGGAAACCTGAGCATAGGGAATATTCATTGGTACACTGGGTTGTACCTCATCTTATACACTCTCTGTATTAGGAGACAATTTTTTTTTATACATAGAGCCCAGTTGTGGTGCTTCAGTCTTACCTCGTATGTTGAACAGGTATTATGTTTGTAAGAAAAAAAATGTACACCTGAGTGATGTAACCTTTTCATATACAGTAAGTGTTAATACAAATGTTTGCATTAAATTTAGTTTTTACATAAAACATCGTTTGAATTCTTTGTCTGCTGTGAATGAGAGCTGAAGCCAAACAGCAACCAAAACATTGAATCACTGAGCTGTTTGTTTTTCTTGTTCTGCAAACAAGCCGCACAGTCAGCATCACCTACAGCTGTGTTGACAGCTTGTTACCTGGATCATAAAATACTTTATGCTGCAGGGAAGAATAAAAGCTGATACCCCAAACCTCAAGACATCAGTAACATTAGTTTATCACCTCTATAAATGTGAAATGACTTTAACGAAAATGTTCAATGTGTTTCTTCCTTAAAGAAAAAGTTCTTGTTTGAGCCCCAGATTTGGGCCTAAGGTGAAAGAACCTCTTGGTCTTCTTTCCAAAATGAGCTAAATCTGCACTCGTCTCTATCAGGCAGCCAGGAGTAATCTTTGGCTCTGATTTCACTTAATACATGTCAAACTTCTGTTTCACTCTTGTTTTTAATCACTTGTAAATTATTGCCAAGTTAAGTCCCATTGAGTTACGCTCTGAACTGGAAATTATTATTCATGTACTTATTTCATCACATGTGGATTACTGTAATTGTATTTTTACTTGTCTAAGCAAAAATGTCCTTGGAACATCTGCAGGTTTTTCAGACCACTGCTGCGAGGCTTCTCACTACATATTCCAAGTTCTCATGTCACACCATTGCTCTGCCAGCTACACTGGCTTCCCATTGATCAGAATCTGCTTTTCACTTTTAGAGCTCTTCACAGACCAGCACCTGTCCACCTTTACACCCCATACCTGCCGAGCAGGGATGCATGGAGGTAAAAGGAGGCCCCCCAGAACACTCTGCTTCTGAGCTTGAGATCTGTGGACTCTGTGGTCTCATCTTTTTAGACTTGAGGTGGGTTAATTTTTTATGTTGATTTTGTTGTTAAGCGCTTTGTGATGTTTATCTCAAAAGGTGCTATAGAATGAATCACTTTGACGAGTCACAGGGATTGCTTGTCCAAACACTGGTTCACTTTTAAGTGATTTCCACAGGAAACTGGGTTTGGACCAACAGAGCAGCTGTTCAGTAGAACTGTATGACACAGGTTTGACCCAAGAGCAGCTGCTCTGTACACCCACAACAGCTGTCAGTATCTGTCAGCAGGTGCCGTCTGTTGCTGAAGTCAAACACTTAGTCTAAATTTTCCATCCAAACCCAAGTGCAGATATATTTGAGATACCATTTGGCTTTATTTTTTCCAGGTTTTGTAAAACATATTTTTGGGGAGAAGATCCACAGCTTTCTTCCCCCGCCCCCCTTTCTTCTTCTTCTTTATCAACAAGAAAATTAAAGCATCCGTGTTTTACTTTATGTCTGTATTCACATGCGTAACTGCCGGAGCAGCACATCAACATTTCTCAGCTGTGCTACAGTTTCAAAAACGTCAAACGTTAACACTGATCAAAGCTCACCTTCTCCTAACAAAATAATATTGCACTTAAACTTTCACACCAGCCACCACTTTTCCTCACACTTATATTTTGACGTCCTTGCCTTTACATTCACACAAATATAGTTTATCCTCATACAGACACATCAGTAAGAAAGTCTTCTTAAAAAACACAAGGGGCTAGAAATTACACTAATTTTCAAAAGGAAGTTTTTCTACACTATACTTGTACAAATCTCGGGTATTTTTCAAGTGCTATACAGCAAGAAGAAATAGTGTTTATTTTAAAATAAAATTCCAGCTGGCTACTGCTCGTCCTCGTTTTCCTGGCCTGAGCCTTCGGAGCGATCGCCTTCTACTCGATCTGCAAAGAGGAAGAGGCAAATATTAAAGAGAGGCTGAGATTGGTCTAACAAAAACAGCGTGCTACATGCGTGTGTGTGTGTGTGTGTGTGTGTACCTGATCTGATGTGGTTGAGGGAGGCCAACATTCGAAGCATGAAAGAGGCCGGGACTGTGATCGTGTTTCTCGTTTCCTCCAACATCAGCTCATTCCGAGTGATGACCTTGACGAGAAGAGAAGAAGAAAGGTTTTACGGTGGGTTTGGTTTTTTTTTCTTTTCTTTTCTGTGGGTTGACTCTACCTCCTCAGCGAGGACTCTGTTGAAAGACGGCGATGCTTCCAGTGGCGACCAAATCTTGATATCATAATCTATCCCTGAAGAAGCCAGAACTGAAACAAAGCAGGAAATGAGAGCAATGTCAACAAGTGAAGAAACATCGTCCGGGTTCAGGCGGGACATCCGCGGGACTCACTGGGGTCGTAAGGGTGCGGCTGCAGGCAGTTGACCACGTGGTTGTCGGCTTCAAGTAGCATGAGGTGCTCTGCGGTGTGTCTGTCCCAAATGAAGATGTGGCCGCAGTCTGAACCACTCATCACAAAGTTGTTGCCCCAGAAACACGACTCCTTTATCTACACACAGTTAAAAGGGAACATTGAGTATTTTGGAAACTGTACTCTTCAAATTTCACAGTCTGACAACAGTTAAAACACTGATATCAGAGCCAATGGATTAATATGAGTTCAGACTAATACAACACGCGTGGCCCGAGGTATACCATTGTCCTGGAGTTGCGGTGGCCTTTGTAGACCATTTTGACTGAAGGTCTCCTGATATTCTGAGTCTCGCTCTCCTCCATCTCCCTCCTTTCTTTCCTCCTGCGGAACAGCTCCTGAATACGAGCTGCTGCTGATTGTCTAAGAAAAACAAAACAAAAAAGAAGAAAGAAACCCCAGACTCATACATGTGCCTGAAAGCAAACAAACCCATGCTGTCAGTGCTGCCTCAAGTCTCATGCTTCAGACCCAAGCTACACGGATATTTTTTTTTAAACCATTAACAAGATTGTAACAAACAAGCTCCAAGCGAGAAAGCAGCCACTTGCAAGCGAAAGCACCTGCCTGATCCATCATAACCGACTCAAGCCAATAAAAGTTTGTTCTTCTCAACCTTAGAGTGACTTCAACCAGATATACACTGTAACAGTATTGTACACAAAGCTAAATCCAGAAATGTTTTAATGATACAATTTTCATAATTTTGACCAGACAAGCCACCAGAATAGATCTGAAAAATAAAAGAGAGAGGGGGCAAGAAAGACATAAAGCAAGTGTAGCCTTTCAACTTTAATTTGAGGAAGGTAATGGGTTAGCATTTATGGAATTATGCACACTGCCTAATTTTGGGGTTGTCAACTAAATAATTCACTCAATTGGCATAGAAAAAATGTTATTACTACTTGAATTTAACAAATAAATAAATAGTCTAGAGGGGATTCCATTCTTGGCATTTGCATTTGGAAGCTGTTGCAGTAAAACCATAACACGGGCTCAAAGAAGCTCTAAATGAAAGGAAAACAGGCCACCATTAGGCTGTGACACTACGAGTGGCCTAATAAACAGCCTGGATGATTACAGGATGAAGAACTCCACCACCAGAACGTCTGGTCGAGTGAAGAACTCTCAGCCACATGCAGTAAAGATCACGTCTTCATGGTCTCCTTCACGTATCCAGTAGTCATGGAACACGACTGCAGAGACAGCAACTGGCTTCCTCCATCAATCCCAGCTCTCAGACGCTCTCCCATCTCTTCTTCTGCCTCCTTGCAAAATTGTTTTGCAAGGAAGACCACGTTACATAACCACACAATCTCATTTCATTATTAATTTCTTCACTACAGACAGAAGCTCTTCTGGAACTAGTGGCTTGCGTCAGGTAGGGGGTGTAACAGGGAGGTGATGGGTAAATGATAAATGGACTGATTCTTATGTAGCGTTTTTCTACTCTCCTGGAAGTACTCAAAGCGCTTTTTACAACATGCCTCATTCACCCATTCACACCCACTCATACAAGCACTTCCCTTCTGTACTTAAGTGCAATCTAAGCATTCACACACAGATGGACGCATCGGAGAGCAACTTGGGCCGCATGCCCAAGGATACTTGGCATGCAGACTGGGGAAGCCAAAGATCGAACCAACCTTCCAGTCAGTAGCTGATCTGCGCTACCACCTGAGCCACAGCCACCCCACATGGGGAGGTCTGCACAGAGGTAGCAAGGTAGTCGGGCATTAATAGTCTGCATACATCCAAATCTCCTAGTAGAGAAAGGAAGTTCTTAGTGAATCGACAGTCAGAGGCTGTCAGTCAGCTCGACAGCTTTGTGCTCATAATCAGGATGAGCCACCAGGGGGAGGAAATCTACTTTGATCAAGTTTCCAAAGGTAAAGAGTTGAATATTCTGCAAAAGGCACCATAAAGGTCGAATTAAATCAAATATGTTTTATCTTTAAAAAAATAATTTGCGGACAGGTTATTTAGTTACATGTTCAACTACATTTGAGTCCTAAAACGGTTAAATAATTTTTTTCAATCCCCTCAAATTAAAGCCAAAAGTGCTCATGAGCTGCCACTTTCATTTCAAATCTACTGAGATGGCATACAGCGTGAAATTTATGAAAATGCCACTTTTGTTTAAACCTTTGACCTCGCTGTGTGTAAATGTGTCCGTTTTATATTCGTTTGGCTCCTTTCTGCAAGGATTTCATGCATGACACTCATTTCTTCTCCATCTGTTCTACACAAAATGCAGCTGTGATGCTTCTGTTCACACCATTTGTGGAGTCAGTACTCACATGCACGGCACTCTACAGTCAGCTGTGTGTGTTATTAGTGCACTGTGAGAGAAACCGTCAAACCAAGACAAAAGAAAAGAAGTTATCCGATTACTGCACATCACGTTGTGCTCTTAATTTTAAATGCTCCGCAGCATGTCACACTCCTGATGCATTAGATGCGTTCACTTTCCAATGCAAACAGATTACCTGATCATCCTATCTCCTACTGCAGATCCTCTGGAATTAAATCTATATTTGTAGTAAAACAGTCAACAGCAAAGCATCACAAATTCTAAAATCGGCACACCCACCCCCTTTTTAACTGAACTAAGGAATGCGAAATGATCACCTGCATTCAAACAGAGTTTTTCTTACTTGTAGTAAGAAACATTATGCTCTCAAACACACCTCTGCCCCTGTCCTCTGAACCTTGAGGGGGGGATAAGAATAGGATCATCATCACTGTCATCAGAGTCCTGGTTGCCGCGTGCGGGCTGACTCTGGCCCTCCACGCCCTCCTGCCCCTCCTCTGTAGAGGGCTCTGCTCGCCGACAGCCCCCTGACCTCTCCTCTGTACCTTCCGGCTGACTCCTCTCCTGCGGCGAAGACGCCATGCTGTCTCCCTCAGAGGAGCCCTCTGCTGGAACCTGAGCTGCTGAGCTGCTGGGGGCACTGGAGCAGGAGGCATCACATGCTGGTTCTACGGAGGAAGCCAGCAAACTCATATCATCGCAATCAGGATTGGAATACAGAAAGCCATTCATTGTGTCATGTTTATTGTTCTAGATCAGACAATGTTTGAGATCGAAGCGTTTTCATGATGCTGTAGGAGACGACTCACCCTGCTCTGATACCGAGCTCTCTGTCGACAGACTCTCTCTGCTCTGTACAGCTGCAGCTTCTGATGTTTTGGGGCCTCCACTGCCCATCGAACTGGACGTGCTGCTGCTCCTGTAGTGGAAGAACAAGAGTTACCATCAGTCCTTTTGGGGTGTTTTTTCCTGAAAATTACTCATATTTATCTGGGGAAAAAATAAATAAATAAATATGGGAAGACACAAGTATCATGCAGTTGCCCCGACTATAAGAAGGTAACTCCTATTGAGTTACCTGAATTTGAATGGAATGAGTGAAGTTGCACTGGAGACCTTTGCTTTTCATTCTGTCTGTAAACAAGACAGCTCGAAAAGTTCTGAATGAATTCTGATAAAACTCTGTCAGGGTGTAAGGTGGGTTCATGTTAACTCTCCATTAAAGTTTGGCTTACATCCACCAACGTCTTCACTGTCAACTTATTGATTTATTTGTCAAAAAAATTGACAAAAAGCCTGATAACTTAAAAACTATGACTCTCACAAGCGTGGTGTGTGTTGTCAACACATACAAACGTATACAAAGCACCGTATGAAGATTTAAATGATCATGTCAACCTTATTTATCTGAAGGTCAACATGAGCCAAATTAAATTTTATTGTCATTTATTGTATTGACATACAGGTATACAGAGGAGGAGATATGAGCATTATAAATATGAGATTATAAAGTTAATCCAAGTATAATGTCACATTCAACCTAAAAAGCTGACACCCACTGGCCATCACTCACCACTCATCAGTGAAGTCCAGTTTGATAGTGCTGGTGGTGGTTCCCTCTGAGCTGTAGTGCAGGCTGAGGACAGGCTCTGCTGCACTGGGTCGACTGGTGGAAGTAGAGGTGGAGATGGATGGGATGCTGCTGGCTGGTGCAGCAGCAGATTCATCAGCAGGTGAAGCTGTAGCTTCGGCTGCTACTGAGAGAGGAAGAAGAATACACACAGGCAAAACAAGCAAGGGGGGCTTACTGAGACGCACTGGCTGTACAGACTAAAACTCTGATCAAAAGTAACTCTTCCTGTCGTTTGCAGTGTGCAGTTGGTCATTTAAAAACACACCACAAATATGCAACTCTGTGTTGCATCCATTCCCTCTGATAAACAACATTAAACAGAAATGGGAACATGCAGCAAACGTTAGACAAAACCACAAAGGACACGTCGTAAAAGACACGTATTGACAGACAGCCACAACAGCAAGACACAAGACGCACACAAACACACACATGTCAAAGGCCCTAAAGGGTCATTACACCCGTTAGCTGCTAGCTACACTGAAGAAAAGGAACAGGTTTCCAGGGAAGATGAAAATTTGAGCTGGAGGACAAAGAGGGACTTGTTGCTAAGATGCTACATGCTATATCTCTGTCAGTATGCACTGTAAATAATCACAGATGTAGTGCTTCATATATAAAGCTATACAGTACACACAAAGTAGCTTGATATTATACTGTTGGTGTTGTATATAAAAAGTATTATAAATACCTCTGGACTCAGACCTTTGTCCTAGAGTAGTTAGAAAAGTTATTTATTAGTAGTAACTGATTGGCTGCCCCTAGCAACCAGAAGGAGGTGGGTGGAGCTTGGGAGTGTGCCGATGGAGGATGATGTCGGCGATCGTGAGCAGTGATAGCTCCAATCAAAGCAATCATTTTCTGTAATTTCCCCAGTGATCCATTAACTTATCATTATTATGAGAGTCATATTAAAGTGAATGTGCCTCGCTCCATTTTCCCAGTTGCATCTGCACACATAAACATCTGCAGCACAGGCGTGTCTGGGCATGCACATAGGCTTATGCCTGGCTTCTTAGAAGTCAAGTAAGTGTGTAAGTGTAATAGTTACACTGATCCACCATCACGAAATGAGACAAAAAGATTTTTCTGACCCCCTTTTTTTTGGCACATTGTGCATTATGTGGTGCGCAGTGAGGATTTTATCAACCATCAGCGATACCAAAAGGGGACTTTACTACTGTGCAAGTTGTTGAACCCTAGAGCACTGATCACAGGTATACCTGCATATTCTAAAGCCTAGAATTACTAAGATAGCTCAATATCCAAATCTCTGATCATGCTTAAGATGAGCATCATCCACTTTTAATTATCCTCTTTAAATTGCAACAAAGTAAAACGTTTAAATTAAACTGAATATGACATTATTTTCAAATTAAACAAAGCTGTGTAGATGGTCCACTCTGATCAAGAGAAATCAAGAGTGAACCATTGGGGCTTTTCAGGGTTCTTGTGAAGTGTTTATGTAACAACATATGTGCCTTAGAAAGACCATTGTTTTGCTTTGGCACTATACAAATAAAACTGAACAGTTAAAGATGAAGCCACATTAAATCTGACTACCAATGCTAATCATTGCAAAGGAGAAATGTCAGACGTAGTAGGGCATTTTAGAAAAAGCTAAATATTGCACAGATGGTTCAGCAGAGAGCACTGAAATGTATATGTCTGAGTAGTGCTTTTCTTTGTCATCCATTTGAATTTTGGAGATATTGTTTATTACATTACTCAAAGCTCTAACTTCTTAAACAATTGTATTAAATCCTTTGGCCAGAGCAACAGTAACAGTCAGACACATCCACATCTGGACAGTAGAATATTGAACAGTAAAGCAGTGGATACAGAGAAAACAAAAACATGAAATCGATGGAGGACAAACAGTGGAGTGAGACAGGATGAGGGAAAGTGGTTAAGACAGAAGGTGGAGAAGACAAAGCGAGTGGCAGGGTGAGGGTCAGGGAATGGGGTTGGGGAAGGGAAAGACGCACCCTGCTGTTCATCAAGAGTCATGGATCCCAGCTGTTTGTTTACCACAGACGAGGGGGAATCTGGAACACAAATGAGACCAACTAAACATTGAACAAAGAGGTCAAACGTGAGGGCTCACACGGGTTAAAAACTTCTAAATCATGTTTAAAATAAATGAATAAATAAATAAATCCAAGGCCAAGCAGAAAGAGCTTTCACATCAGCCAAAAATAAAAAAGCTCCTTCATCTGATAACAGCTGTGATCGGTTTACAGAGTGTTGGGGAAGCTCAGTGAGAATCAGCGATTAGTAAGTCTGAACGGAAACAAGAACATGATTTTCATGCATGCTTTTTACAGATGTGCAAAGAAATGTTTTATATCTGCTGTGTTATGTAGAACCTGGAAATCCCAACCATCAAGAAGTGCTTACTTGGGCTTGCCACAACAAAACAACAACAACAACAAAAGAAAAAAACCCCAATAACATCTGTTTGGCTGCTGGCTACACAACACACTTCTCCAAGATATCTGTGACCAACTAAAGCCAATTAAGTGAGAAGAAGCAATTTAAATATTGTGTCTACTGAACTGCACAATGACGTGTTCAATAAAAGCTTTCATAACAGATGCCTCATTATGTAAAGCCAGTTTTGTTGTGTGTTTAAAAATCGGTTTATATCTTTAATATTAAAGTTGTACCTACATTTTTAGAGAAAAAAGCTGAAAGTGAGAGAAGCTCTTCGGGTTAACTAAATGCTGTCACATTAAAACTGAAGCAGAACAAACTTAAAAAATAACTTATTAATAAACATATATTACATAATCATTATTTGATTCGAGGGTTTTACTTTATTGCTTTGCGCTCGTGCACAGACCAAAAAAAAAAAAAAAAAATCTGTTGAAATGTTACAAATTGTTGCAAATAGGAAAACCGAGCAATAGTTTTGCGGTCTTTCCGAAGCTCCTTCAGAGTCAGTCTGTGGATTCCAAAGTGGATGCTTTTTTGCTTATTTTCACTCCAGCATTTCAAAAAAAAATTATTATTATTATTTTTTTTTTTTGTTTCAAGCATTTTAGTTCAACTCAAGCAAGTAAAATCACTTATGTCTGTTTATTTTTTCTGTTTGTCCACCGGCTTTTGAGTATCGAGACACATTTACAAAACGGGCAACACTAACTGATGGAAATAACCTTAATTTTAACATCAGCAGTAGGTGAAGCCAGTAATGTGACCTATCCAATGACATTGAAGAAAACAAACAAAACAAAAAAAAGGCAAGTTATATCATCAAACATGGTTGAACAACCATGAGGCCAAAGCAAAGCTTCATACCGTCTGGTGCCACTCCGGCAGGAGAGTTTGCAGGTGGAAACTCAAGCAACAAGTGGAAAGATGGAGTGAGAGCATTAGTGAGTTAAGGGCTGAGCAAACAGTGGAGAGGCGACACACTGGACTCTGGAGTTTAGAGGAAGTAAGGGGTGAATAATAAGAGAGCGGGGAAGATCAGTGTGTGGTTAGTGGTCAGTAACAGCAAGACTGGGTCTTTCTGGAGCCTCTCTACAACAGACATGGCTGTCTTTGCTTAAAAGGCGGGGACGGGTTAATGGCAGGGGAGCAGCCCTTATGGAGGGATTGCTGCAGGGTTGATGAGCTCGGAGGGGTGGGTAACCTGTACAGGGTTGGTTCTCAGGAGCAGCAGCGGCAGAGGTAGCAGCTCTTTGCGACTGTCTCTCAGGGGCTGCAGAGGAAGAAGAAGGTGAAGAAGAAGAAGGAGAAGGGGCCGCTCGCCGACCCCGTCCAGGTGGGTCAGCCAGCCGGAGCAACCTCTGCAAACGCCTACACACTAAACTTATGGGCAGCCGATGAGGACCATACTCTGACAAAGGGGCAGAGGAAGAGAGGAAGAGTGGATGCACGATTAGAAGACTGACGGAGGATGTGAGGAGAAGATTCGGCACAGAGAATCGGGCAAAAATGAAATAAACAAGCAGGAGGAGGAGGACAACAGGATGCTGAAGGAAAATAAAGTGAAGTGAGGCTGCTGCTTGAGTGGAGTGGCTCCAATGAACACACACCCACACATACACACACGCGGACACACACTCATACACCGAGCAGTTAACCCTCCTCATTGGACTGAAGGCTTACATGTGAACAGTGAGTGCGAGTGCGGTCCTGGTTTCTTACCTGAGAGTGCGGGCTCAGAGGTGGGCGTGGCCGTCGGGGTCCCAGTTGTGTCACCCTGACTCCGCTGCTCTGAGTCGGGGGACGACGTGAGAGGGGAGGAAGAAGTGGCCGAGGTCTCCACTGATGATGAGCTGGAAGGAGGAGGTGCTGTGACTGTTGATGATGACCCTGAGGAGGAAGAGGAGGTGGATTTAGGCATGGGCGCAGTGGTGGCCGCTGCGGGACTGGCAGGTACCTCTGGGGAGTCCGTCCCCACAGGCCTCTCGGGGGCGCTGGACTCCTGACTAGAGTCGCCTGTTGCGGCAGCTGGAGCATTCAACGTCCCCTCGGGACGAAGAGCTGTACCTGAAGACAAAAAATAAATAAATCAAGCAATGATTTTAGATTTTGGCTAGTTTACGGTTTATTATCACAGAAAGATTCTTAACAGTCAGTCTTACTGAAGTTACTCCGGCCCGTTTGAAGGCCGGAGTATTGAAGCCTCACCTCGGGGCCGCGTTTGAGGTCGGGTTCCTCTGCTACTCTGGGCTTCACTGGCCTCCTCAAACCACCGGGACAGCATGTCCGACATCCTCTGCATCAGAGACACGTTCGGACTCTGCTCCCCTGGAACAAAAAAAAAAAAAAAAAGGGAAAACGTCTTTAGATCCTGTCAAGCTTTTCATTTTGACACAGTCCATATTTATAGAAATGACAAAAAAAAAAAAATTGGAGTATTTGTACTCAAAAGAAACTGCTTATCATAACTGATCATATGCAAGCAGAGGCTCATTAAGACCTGCACAAGGATGACTCATTACACAAATTATTAATTTAATATATGAGAATTTAGGGAAAATTTATCCCCAAAAAATGACAAACAAGAAATCCAACTAGAAAAGAAAAAAACCCAACTTGTGAACAAAGTAAAGCACTCTGAAACAGTCATCACCTGAAACCCGAAGATGAGTTTTTCCTCCATTTGACTGATTTTTTTAAAATTTTATTTCTGAACAAAATAAACCACAGTAACAAAATAGATTAAACAACTTAAACTACGTTCATCTATGGTGGAAAAAACCCTGCAGCAGGAGACCGCTCCAAGTCATTTGCCTCAAAGTGAGGTTTCTACTCTCTCTGACCCAAGCAAACTTTGATACACTATAAAGAAGTTCAGCTTTTTACACACATTTTCACCTGAATATGTGAAATATAAGCTGTTACTATTGCCCCAGAGCTTTTTTTTACCATTTTTCAACCCAACCATTATTTTAGTTGGATGTTTGTTCACTCTTATTGCTATTGTGTCTAGTTTGGGCCACTCTGCATCAACTATATCAACTTTAAAGGAAACACTTTAAATCAGGTTTACATACTCTGAGCTCCAGTTCAGTTTAAAGGGTAAACTTGATGGATGCATCAAGAGAACTGAAGCTCAGGAAGAACAGCAGGACGTCCAGAGGTCAGGTTGGATCTACGAGATAGTGAACCCTAAAAACTCAGATGTATTATCAGTGGGAGTGTCTGCGCCAGAGAGAAAGCACTGCATCAAAGAGAAAAAGTGCTGCATGAAAGAGCCCGTTACCAGGTGAATGTAGCTTGTGCTGAAAGTGCTCTGAGTGTTCAATAAGATGGGAGCTGGGATTTAAATGCATTTACCACAGATCACTGCACTGTTGGTTCTCTTTTTCCTCCCCACTGCTGTCAGACTCCACAACAAAGACTTTAACTGAACAAACACACACATCCACACATGTGAAATAACACTAAGTGCAATAATCTTTTCTGGCATCGTTGTATTTTTACTCAGTTGTATATAGCATTCGTATTCTATTTTTATCTTATTGTATATTTTTATTCCATTTTATTCTACTGTATATAGTATATTATTTTATTCTATTCTGTACAGCTGTGTACTGTATTTATTCTTATTGTATTCTAATTTTTGCGTCATAACTTTTGCACTGTCCACTTCCTGCTGTGACAAAACAAATTTCCCACGTGTGGGACTAATAAAGGTTATCTTATCTTATCTTTATTGGTTATGTTCATAAGTTGCAGAGTTGGTGATGAGACAGTTTTATGGCCTGATTTCTTCTTCGTCTAAGATTACAAAATCAATATGGGGAAAATATATTGCTAAAAATGAAGGAAACGCTTGAACAACTTTAACTTTTTGGTGTGATTTTGAACCCAGTCCTCAAAGAGTTGATGATTTTTACCACTGAATGGCAGTCAAGATTTCAAACTTGAGGATTTCGTTCCTAAGAGATCCAATGTGTGATGCAAGTGTTCCCTTAATGTTTTGAGCAGTATATAAAAATATATTTTGCAGGTTGGAGTCTTCTCAGAGTTTGTCAGAGGTCGGGCCTGTCATACGAGACCGTCGCTGTAGACGAGCAGGAGCACATACTGTGATCTTACCATCTCTCTCCCTCTCGCTCTCAGGGCGAGCTCGGGGTCCAGTGTCAGACCAGTCACCTCGTAGACGGAGGCGCTTCACTGGAGGCTGCCTCAGCTGTGGAAACACACACACATTCACAGAGATTAGCAGTTTGTCAGTCAAGGCATGGTCAAAAATAGCTGCGCTGCCAAAGCAAAACACTACTCGTCTCTATCAGTGTCCTCTTTAAAGTGTTCCCCCCACCCCACCCCCTCCTCCTGGCAGCATGACTGAGGTTGCCTGCCACTTTCCAGTCCCCCTGGCTGCAACAGGCTGAGAGCCAGAAATAGGAAAAAGAGGTTCTTAGAGCAGGGACTATCCACCGCTTCAGTCAGGAAATGTGTGGACAGGTGGTGAAAAGGAGCAGAAGCTGAAAGACAGTTGAATAAATCAGATAAAAGGATTAAACAAACAAGGTCGCAGGTAGAGGAAAACAGAGGGGGTAAGGAACACTGCTCCTCGCCTGCCCCAAAATCAGCCTGAACTATTTTGGTGGTTTGAGGAACGCTGCCTGCGTCGCTCGCTGTATTTGGAAAGGAATGCGTGTGGTGGTTGCATCTAGACACAGCTGAACTCGCCATGGCACCGTGACCCAGCACATTCGGACACACGTGAAGACCACCACCGAGCGTAAACACGCAGTTTCCTTGATTGTTCAGTTGTTTGAATCTCAAAACTAACAAAGGAAATATAACTAAGAGCCAAACAGATCAGGCAGTAATTCATGACGCTGTTTCCATCCTCAGTGCGTTTCTTCCTTCTTTGTATTGGGTTTGTTTTTCTCAGGGTCATTTGCTCACCTCCCTGCACTGCATCAGCCACCACAGATTTAGCACTGATGTCTGCAGGGCCCAGAGGAGCAACAACAAGGTCAGTTCTGTTTACAACAATCGGTCCTATTCGCCCCCAAAAATCAGCCGCATGGACACCTCCGCTCAGCCAGACGTGATTATGTTTATTTTCTATAGAGTCAAAAGGCCGTTAGCACTCTTAACAGGAGACATAACATGTGAGGCCTCCATTAACCTTCTCTGTACATGTAACTTGAGATCTACACTCCAGTAGTCAGTCAGCTGATCAACAAGAAAAGACAGAGACTCTTGATTGTTTTGGGTATTTTACCCATTTTTTAAAAAGTGGTAAATATTTTTGGATTTTGCCTTAGACTGACAGATAAGGCAGATTTTTATTTTGTAGATCAATTATTACACACTTGGAATAATGGAAAACTGTCTAAATGACAGCACAGTGTCTGAACCGATATAAACCTTTAAAAGACACAGTTTGGGAGAAAAGAATGACAGAAGAAAAGTTCCCATTGGGATCTCACCTCCTCTCTCCTCTCCTCCGACGGGCCCTTGAGCTCTCGAGCCTGGTCATCTTTGGGATTGAACAGGTAAATGTAATCGGAGGAGTAGCTGACCAGCACCTCCTGACCGTCCTCGCTGTAGCAGAGAGAGGTCACTCTGCACGACTTGTTGGCCAGGTGAGCGGGAACAAACCGAACACACATGCCCGTGGTTCCCCGGCCCATGTAATTACCTAAAAAAAATGAGAGAGTGTGTGCAACTTAGCCAATGAGTCGGTGAACAAGATTCTTAATTATATTTGTGGATTTGGTCCAGACGATTCGGTGGGTTTGATATAAATGATATGTCAAAAGCAATTGAATGTGTTGAATGGAAATGTCTATTTACTGTGCTGAAAAACAGTTTGGTTTAGTTCAACATTTTTGACCTGGGTCAGAACAATCTAGTCTTCACCACTGGCTTTACTGCACACCAACTCTGAGGTTTCAGGCTGTTTGTTTTTGCGATACTTGGCAGCGTTGCTGTCTTTCACTATTCCTCTATAGAATCCATAGCCACTGCCTTTAGAGCCGAGGAAAGGGTTACTGATGTGATTAGATACACATCCTGTCAGTCAGTTGGAATTTGGGTCAGATTTTAATCCTTTCCCTTTCGTTCAAGCCACACAACTTACCTACTTGAGAATCAAACTCACGTGTTTTAAAAGGAATTCTAAAAACATCATTTTAAAACTCTGTTACAAAACAAGAGCTGGCGTGCTGAGCTTTACTGCCCATTAGTCACTGGAGGAGTGAATATAATCAAGATGAAAGGTTTACCATGCCATCCCCGTGTCTAGAAGTACCCAAGTCTATTGGGCAACACGAACAGCCAAATTAATAGACTGGACTTCTGCCTGAGGTGAAAAAAATCAAAGTCCTGTCTGCACTAGCAGGGGATTGGATATCAATCCAGTAACTGTTTGTTTTTTTAAATGAGATCAACAAAGGCCAAAGGAAAACAACTTCATATCCTTAACCTTGTTGTAGAACGCACCTTAAAAACCTGGTTCCAGTTTGGAAAACCTGTTTGCATCAATCAGCTATGCTTCGTTTCTCCTGTGGTGAACAGTTGTCTTTTCTCGTTGTCTCAAACTGACGTTGTTTTCAAACTTGCCACAAAAATGGTCTGTATTTATTTATTCACTTTCTTAAGGATGTATTTGTGTTCTAAGGAACACTCGTTATTTCAGGCATTACACAAAAGTTATAACAGTCCAAATGACAGTTTTACAGATGCTCATAAATATGAATTTTTCTTATTAAAACATTTTACTCTCCCATATTTGCTGGCCAATAATATTATTAGCGATATACTAGATTTAGACCCCGGCACAAAGAGCAACACATCTAAAATGTACAGTAGGATCCAGAGTAATAATCCACCCTCATTATCTAAACACTGAACTCCTGGTGGAAGTGTAGCAACACTGCCGAGAAATGGCCCGAAGACTTATTCAATAATTAATCAGACAAATCTCCATCTTTTAATAACTGGATCTATCGACCTGGTCACTATGATAACGAAGCTACTGCTGGTCTTGTTAGTGTATGTAATTGTGGTATACTCAAACTTATTGTTGAGTTAAGGAGAAATGTCCATACTTTTTTCGTCATACACATGTACTGTGTTTATCCCATTAATATCCACATCGATTTATTAAATCAGTGTTATTCTTTTTCTTTCTCCATTATATTTGTAATCTCAGTGGGATAAGCGATAGGGAGAATTTAAGTGTTTTGTTTAGCTTTGTTTAGAAAAACTATGAATAAAGTTTAATAAAAAAACAACTTGTTGGCATGCCTCACACCCTACTATTTAAACAGTCTGTTTAAAAGTCTCTGAATAAAAAAACTGACTTGCATTCTGTGTAGGAACAACGCTCCATAAATACCTTTTATAAGCAGTTGTCAGAAGGATTTAAAACACACAGGAAGAAGTAAAAATACTCGTGAAAGTATCTAAAAATAGAAATGTCCAACAAGAGACGAGGCACAGCAGGCTGGGACCAAAAACTCAAAGGGAGATCCTCCCCCCGCTGCCTTCATGTAAACGAGAAACTGGTTGAACATTCAAAGCAAAAACGGACATTGCAAGTTTAGTTTCTCCACCACAACAGGCTGCGTTACCTACACATTAACACGAGGATAACGAATTTGTGACGTGTAGAGTGGCTAAGTCCACTGTGCAGGGCTGCTTACCCGTCGCTCTTGTGCCCAGCATGCGTCTGTCGTAGATTCGTACTGAGCTGTCGGAGCAGCCCACGGCCAGGTAGTACGGCACCAGCGGAGAAATTGATATGGAGGTCGCTGCTCTTCTGCAGTTTATCAGGATGTCCTGAAATGAAAGAGCGCAATGAGGTCTGGAAGTCACTTCTGCTCAGTAATGGCAGATATCACTGATTGAGAATAAATTTTTTTTAAAAATGATGTAAACTAATGTAAAACTGATGCCTGCAATAAATCCTGTGTTGATTCAACTGTAATCATTTTGAGAGGTACAGTTTTAGAAGCTCAAGAGGTGTTTCTGTTGCTTTATGAGACTTTATGAAACCACATTAACATCACTGGTCAGACTAAAGATATTTGATGTCAAATCCCAAACTGCTGTATCACTCTGAAGTAGTTGCACCTAATAAAGTGGAGCAACTGCACTACCAGGTCTGACTACTGCAGGCTGATGATGGGGAGGCAGAGGGGCCGGTGACAGCAGCTGGTAAAACTCTTCTGACAGTTTTAGGGTAACAGGTTCTCATCTGGAGCACGAAATACAAGAAGATGCAACATAATCTAGGAGGACACGGTTTCTCTCTCACACACACACACTCATCTATCAACTGAAGCACGCTGGTTTAAAGCCAAAGAAACCACTTCCTAGAGGAGAGACCAAAAGCTGTTTGTGAAGAAAGCAGTGAAGTAAGAAAGGGAGGGGGGTCCATTATCAGTCCTGCATGAATACAAAGTCCAGTGAGCCATTTTTGAAAGAGAAAAAAAAAAAAAAGATATCCACAAACTCTTATACACTAAACACTGTGAAAAACTCAAGGTCAGGTTCCTTAAATGGGCTATATAAAGATTATTTATATAGCTCAATGAAAACAACAGTACAATATAAACTTATATAGCCCCAGGAAAAGCTACACTAAAAAGCAGAAAAAAATAAACATTTAAAAAAAAAAATGTCACACTGGAGCCAAAACCCAAAGAGAATAAATTCATTTTTAATAAAGACTGTATCAACTAAGCTGTGCAGACACAGAGAGGGAGATTAATCCATAGATCTGATAGTGTTGCTGCAAAAGCTCGATCACCTCTCTGTTTTAATCTGGTTTTAAGGGCACCTGCCAGGGTTTCACAACAAAAAGATGGTTCTTCAATCGATCCCTCCCCAAAGCTACAAACACATTGATCCTGACCCTGACTGGTGATGAATCACAGACAGAAAAAAGACAAACATCACAGATGTCACCCGTACATCTTTGCAGTCTTCTTTAGTGCAGCTAGTTTTCATGCGAAGGTCGAACCATCGCACCGTGCCGTCCTCCCCGCAGGACAGGAACGTGTAGGGGTCGTTCGGTACCGTCATAATCTGAAGAAACAAAGCGAAGCTTAGAAGACAGGAGGGTAACGAGTAAGAGAGAAACCCTTTTCATCAGCTTCTGTGAATCAGCACCTCATAAGCGGTTCCATAATGGCAGGTGAACTGACACTGTCTGTTGTACTCGGGACTCTTCTCAGTGTGGGTGTAGTAGATGATGCCGTCTCCAGAGCAGGAGATAATTTCCTGATCGTTGGTGTGGGGCATGAACTTCGCACTGAAGATGTTTGCCCGATGACCTGAACGTATTGACTTCTTGACCTGAAGCAGAGAAGAAGAAATGTATGATGACAGCTGCATCAGAGTGGATGCTCGACCAGAGGCAGCAAATCAGCAGATGAAAGAGTATAAAATGTTGACATCCTGGGGGATTTTTGCACACATTTACATAATTTTAGACACTAATGTGTTCATTTGTAGTATTTAGAGTTGCTGGTAAGTGGTCTCTGGGAGCAATGCCATGCTTTTTCTGACTGTTTCCAATCTTTGTCTAAACCCAAGCTGAAGTCAGATCCCTAAGTATTTGGACAGATACCATTTTTGCTGTTTTGTTTCTGCACACTGCCACAGCGGAAGTTCAAATAAATAAAGATGTGACTGAATTCAAGGTGTTTAACAAAATTATTGCATTTAGCAATTACAGCCATTTTTTATATGCAATTGGCAGCTGTTTGTAGCTTTTTATTTTATTGCACAGCAAAGAGGCCCAGCATGAACTACACAAAGACAAGAAGGCATACTGGGATTATTTAGCGGTTAGCCACAAAATGCGACTCTGCTGCTAGGTTTGGCGTTTGACATTTTGTTTTGTTTTTTTTCCTTTTCCCTCATATGACATCATTTGAAAGTCAAAGTATGTCAAAGAAAGAGAAACTAAGGGAACCACAGAAACTTCTCTTACCACTGTTGTAATAACAAAGATGAAAACACTCTCAAGACTCTCATAGATTGTTAGACACTTATGTAATTTTAATGTTTAAGAGTTAGAGTTTTATGATGAATACAGACTCAAACTGGAGACTCGGCTTAATTTAGATCAGGGGTGGGCAATTCCAGGCCCCAAGGGCCGGTGTCCTGCAGGTTTTAGATCTCACCTTGGGGTCAACACACCTGAATCACATGATTAGTTCATTACCAGGCCTCTGGAGAACTTCAAGACATGTTGAGGAGCTAATTTAGCCATTTAAATAAGCTGTGTTGGTTCAAGGACACATCTAAAACCTGCAGGGACACCAGCCCTCCGGGCCTGGAATTGTCCACCCCTGATTTAGATTAACCTAACTAGACAACTACACAGACCAGGAGATCTCCTACCTCTATATTAGATAACAGTCACATTAAAAAACAAAAAAAAAACCATACAAATTCCTGCTCAGCATCCCAGTTTTAAAGACTAGCACCACCCTCCAATTCACCACATTTCTGTTTCAGAAAAATGTGGGCAGATAAAAAAGGTTCAGAATAATGTGGGATATTTTTGTCCCAGCGAAACAAACCTTCAGTGGGTGGACATCCCTCACAAAAACAGTTGTGGAACATCCATCCATTAAATAATTCCTTTAGTTTAGTATCTCAACTGTGCTCTGCCAATTTAAGCTTTTTGTCCTGTTTTATGGCTAATTGACCATTTATGCAAAGAATAACAGTTAAAAATGATCAGTTTGGTGTTCATCCATTCATCCAACCTTTTTGTTGTAAGGGTTGGTGATGACCAGGAAGGTATCGTCCGACCCTGACAGGATGTATTCGCCCGTGTCGTTCCACGATATAGTGTTGACCTGAGGAGAGATCAGAGAGAGCGCTTACATGGTGTTTACACTGACAAACGCAAGTTAAATTCCGACATCCATTCATTACAGCTTCATAAACGTGACGACTTGTTGAATTTCTTCATTTTATGTAATACGAGATTGATGTAAAACAAATAGTTAAAAAATAAATAAGTAACTCAGTCCAGCCCCAAAATGTGGACACGTGAGAGAGGATTCTGCATGACGAATGTGAATTACTATCAGAGAAGCGAATAACAAGAAATGGCATGTCCCTGCACACAATTACATTTATATTATTGTCTTTTCTGTGCTTGTTAAGCATCAGCAACAAAGAAAATCCCTGAATGCCTTTGCTTCAAATCAGTAAGAAAATATGGATGCCATCGTCCAATTCAAATTAGGTTCATTAACAGTTCGATCAACTGAAATAACCACCAACATAAGGCTAGAGAATGAGTTAGCTGTGGATCTAAGGAACAGCAAAAGAAGAGTGATGCATCAGGTCAGTGTTTGCTGTCACTCTGTGGATCAATATTTCATTAACACCTGCAGCCTCCGTCAGCGCCTCATCGTGTCAGACTGCCTCTGCTGAGACATTACACTGCGTGTATTCCTACATGCAGACCTCACGTCTGAATCAGGTTTTTAACATGTTTGACTCGGTTTCTGAGACGCTGCACATCATCTATAGTTAGATTTGAGGTGGAGTGTAGGTGAGGCCCCTCCTCACCTAATGAAAGATTAACAGATGGTGACAGATGAGGCAGGAAATGGTGTTATTTATTTATTGTGATGGCATTTTTAAACACAGGCTAGGGTTAGCATCTCGTGTAATGTGGTACAGTGCAGAGTCAGAACAGGTCAGGTATCTCACGGTGTCCACTGAAAAACTTCTGTAACTCCAAGCTTAAAATTTCTATAATAAAAAGTAATCAAAGTATTCACAATAATTCATATTCACTAATATTATTCTTCTGATGCTAAAATCTGCTAAATTGACACATTTTAGGTGGTGCAAATAGAAAGTCTTTATCTGATTAATAACTTAAAGTGGACCTGTTACACTTATTGTTTTCTGTCACATATACATTGTTAAAAAGGTGGATGTTCATATTGGCCATGGCCAAAGCCTTAAATAGTGAGGTCAGCGTATATACAAGTAATCCCTATGAGCTTACAGCTGGGGTTTCAGGCTGCTCTGAATGCTGCGTTTCAGACTGTTTTTTCCACTCTTGGATGCTTTAATGTCAGGATGTCTGATATCCCTCATAGACTGACAATGAGCACAACAGCCCCTGCTTGTTCAAGTCATCTGTTTATAAGAAACAGTCAATCAGTAAAGGAGCTAAAACGGCTCATTTCAGAACATGGCTGAAGGCCAAGTATAGCTAAATAAAGATTATTTTGAAATGAATCATACAAGTCTTGTAGAGTCCAAGACAAAAACAAAACATACACCGTGTTAATACAGAAGCTCTTAGCTACTTAACTAAACGCAAACTAACATATTCAGAAAATGCAATAATAATATCTCAATCATTGTGGCTAAGAGCTGCACTTTAATGCAGCTCTCCTGAGACCTGCATGCATGCAATGCTTGTTGTGGTGTCTTGGACAGGCTGATGTCCTGCCCTGTAGTGTGACAGGACGTGTGACTGTTATGTCAGCTTCAGGTTTCTCAGAGGAATTAACCACCTGACCTGATCTGATCTGTTCAAGGCTCCACCAGCAAGCTGAGAAAAAGTGACGTGGCGTGTTTGGCAGGGAGAGGACTTCAACCAATAAACACGAAGAGACGGATAAAAATGTGGGGCACTTACGCAGCCATCGTGTACGTTCAGTGTTGCTTCGAGTTTAAGCCTCTGGACAAATTCTCTTCTACCTGTGAAAACAGAAACATGTAGATTTGAGAAGGCTGTCAGGCTTTAAACTTTCATTTGAATCGCATTTATCTACCAGTCTTCACTTAAGTGCAACAGGAATAAAATGTCACGTTAAACAGTGGCTCTGTAGCTTGTGTTCCATTATTCATGCAGTGGAAGCCTTGTTTGCACCAACAGGAAGAAACGAGGCGAGTACAAACAAAACCGCTCTGCAATAAGACTCGAAATGCAGGAACAGTGGTTCCATAGTTCACAATGTCAACCCTTAATATTTTATCTTATTTTTGTGAACATCTTTCTATTGTGACCTCAGGGCAGGCAAACACACACACACACACACACACACACACACACACACACACACACACACACACACACACACACACACACACCTAAGATTTCCCAGGTGTTTGATTAATTTAGCAACAAAATGACATTTAACTGGACGAGAAATCAATTCAAATAGCAGATATTAAAACACAGTTTTGGAGTAAGCAATTTAAACCTTGACATGATATTTATTGGTAGTCCAACACAAAGAACAGAGACGTAAGTGACCCGGAGGCATTTGAAAGGTTTTACAGGAGGGGAGGTAAAGAGGACACAGTAAAACAAAAAGAGATCAAAGAGTCAAACACACAAAGGGGAAGGAAACTGAAGTAATTACCTGATTAGCAAATCACAGGAAGATTCAGGCCTCTGGATAAATAGCAACAGGATGTGTGTTCTTCAAAGCATGTGCTATTCTAACAAACAGCTTCAGGGTCAGGGTCTCACTTTCTAAAGTCATCAGTTTTGCAGTTTTTTCATTCAGTTACAATCACCGCATGATGAACAGCAATATGGTTTTCCTGATGGATAAGTTATAAAATTCTGTTTTTCTGATCATCTGCGTGCAAGCACAGCTGGATTTCTCACTATCTAAGGCATGTCGTCAACAAAAAGATAAGAAATCCAGATAAGGTGGTTATATTTGGCAGTCTCCTGGATCCAATAACATTTATCACACTGTGCACAGAAAGCTGGTATGCATCACAAGCATCTCCATCAACAGGTTCAGGCCGATAAGCGCACACCCTGAATGAGCCACACATGTCAAACTACTTCTATTAAAAGTCACACACACGGAAGAAGGAAAGACGTTCAAGGGTGCCGTTGAAACGTTTAAAAATTGGCTCAACCTCTAATGGTGGAACCGGGTTTCCACTAATAAACTTCAAGACAATCACAGAGGAAATCCACAATAACGGTGGTAAGATCAACTCAAAGACAATCAACAACAATACATCCAAGGATTTGAGTGAAAATGGGAAAATACCCGTGACAAGGCAAAAAGCCGTTCATTTATTATGAGCCCAATTTCCGTTAGTTTATCTGCTGTTCCCAACTTCCCCTCTATGAGTTTCACAACTTCGTCACTCTCATTTTTTTTTTGACAAACACCAACATGGCTCACCATGTAGTAGGGCCTACAGGAAGTCTACCTGCAAGGAGTCCGTTAAAAGCATCTGCATGTTTGAATCAAACTCGGTAATCACATCTAGGAGAAGGTGAGAGTCCAGACTAAAAGAAAATGTTACTGGGAGGCCTGGAAGGAAACCAGCACAATCAGGACAATCCTGAAAGGAAGAAATAACCAACCTGTGCCTCAGATAAAAAAGGAAGAGACGCTTCGGATAAACCTGAATAACATGTTTGATATTAACAACGCTGACGCGGTTGTTTTAAGATCACACACACATCGTGAATTCCTTAACATCCAATGTGAGCCAGGGCGGTGTGTTTCACTGTCAATGTCAGCAAAGGACTACCAGAGAAAGCAAGACATTCCTTCATCATTGCAAACTGTCACTTAAAGGGTGAAGCCTGACAGGGAAAAGCAAACTGTGCCAAAGCTAATGTCCTCATCCAGCAGCAGCAATCAGGCCACTGATCATTATTATAGCAGTACTGCACAAATGATGAGCAGAAACGGCAGCATCTGCTACAAGACGCTGAGCAGCAATGTCTTCACATCCCTGATGGGGTGAGTGCACAGGCTCCCATAAGAACTGATCATACTTTATGGACTCTTCTTTGTCAGTGGTTGGACCAACTACTAGTCACCTCAAAAACTAAAACCCCATGTAACAGTAGTCAATAAACTTCTTTGTGCTAATATTTTTCTTTTATAAAGGTGAACTATTTTAATCCAGAAGAATTTGCTGTCACAATTAAGCATTTATTGTATTAAATAAAAACATTATTCCAGTGTGAAAACAGCCTTTAAGGGAAGAAAAACAGAAATATTTAATTTTAAAATAAAGTAGCTGCTTTCCTTATGTTTTCCTTTATATTTTTTAACTACTTTAGTAATAATGAAATGACTCAGTGAGCTGTTGCAAAAGTCTGGTGGCTTATATACTAACAAGAGCCTTAACTTGCTTCAACAGGTGTTATGAATGTTGCAGAAATAGTCTGGGAGTGATTCACTTCAAAAGCTTCTCTGATATCACCAATCGCAAGCACAGTCACGTCACCTATAAATTGATTAATGATGAGTAATGTACTAAGTACAGTCATGCCTAAATCTGCAACAATACTCAGATTCGCTATCAGTTCACAGAATCAAATGCAAGACTTTTTACATTCTGTTTAAAAATGTTCACACACAAAAAACAGTGCAATCAAACTTGTCTCTGCTTTTTTTCAGAAAAATTGGTCTAAGTGGCTTCATCGAGCCTGGTCCGCCAGCTTCCACTGAAGTTTTATAAAGGTTTTATAAGAGCACCTCCAAACCTGAGGCCTTGGTTGTCAGTTAGAAAAAGCTGGATTGCCCACTTGTTGGACCAAGTGGACGAGTCCAAGTATTTGGGGTTTGTTTACGAGTGAGGGAAGGAGGGAGCAGGAGACTGGCAGATGGACTGGACCAGAATCGTACCAATCTGCCTCTCTGTGTAAAGAGAGCCGAGCGTGAAAGCAACGCTGCCGATTTATCGGTCGATCAACATCCCAAACCTCACCTTTAGCCATGAGCTGAGGCTAGCGACCAAAAGAATGAGATTGCTGATGCAATTGGAGGAAATGAGCTTACTTTGCAGGGTGGCTGGACCCTCCCTCAGAGCTGAATGAGGCACTCGTCATTAAGGAGAGACTCACAATGGAGCTGCTACTCCTCCACATTAAAAGGAGGCAGTTGAGATAGTGTAGGCATCTGACTGGGATGCCTCCTGGCACCTCTTAGTTGAGGTGTTTCTGCCTCCAACTGGGAGGAGGACCCAGGGAAGACCAAGTACACACTGGAGAGATTATATCTCTGCCTGAACAACCTCACTTTTTGAATGCCTCAGTATCCCCCCCTCAGGTGGCTAGGGAGAGGGATGGCTGCTGCCCTCATGAACCAGACTCAGAGAAGTCATGAAGCAGACTCAGACTCGAAAAAGAGTGGTTGGCTTTTAAAATGCACTAAGTCTGCCTGTTATTTGTTTTCTTTATCATTTATTTGTAATTTCTTTTTTTAAACAATTTTGTTCTTCTACCTATACAGCTTTTGTCAACAATTGTTGATCTTAAATTTTCTTATAAATAAAATGACTTAGCATGATGTAACTTAAGATGAGTAAAAATAGTAATTCCTAGTTATATGAATCATCTCTTAGGCGTTTCCTATCACAGTTCTAGGAAAACCCTACAATATAGAAGACTTTAAACCTCATGGGACGTTTCTCAGTTTCAGCTGAATATAAACCCCCAACTTGTTCCCCTCTAACGCTTCTTCTAAGCTAAATTTATCCTCCAGGAGCTGTGACCCACACATCACAGCATGTATCCTCTACACGACAACAGCTCTGACTATCTCTCAGACATGCTAAATACAGGACTGACTAAACCTCTGAGGCACCTGCCCCACCTCTATGGGCTTATAAAGCCGTGAGGTACAGACTTTCTGACAGTTTTATCTCTCCGAGTGCACCATGGGCAACATCCTCTGTTCTCCTGCACTGTGCTCTCACAACCAACACTCGAAAATAACTATATCTGCACTTTAAAAAAAAAAAAAAAGAAAAAAGAAAAAAAGAGACCTACCTTTACACATTCAAATTATGACTGAATAATTTATCAATATAGCAACTTTCAGCAACCAGGACTTTAAAATTTATATTTTTTTAAAGTCTTTTCCATAGGACTTTAAAAAAAATAAACAGACTGAAATATATGATAGAAAAATATCTTCCCCCCCAAGTTTAAATGCATTTAATGCAGCAGCAAAGAGGAAAGCCTTAAAATTCAATGATTACATTTCCTAGCAGATCAGTGATGAGCAGAACCGGAATGCTGTTTCTGCCTGCAGGAACCAAGGATGTAAGAAATAATCAACGCAGTGCAGCGCTGCGACACATTTTATTGACTGAAATTATGCAGTCCTATTACTTTTACTTACAATTGCATTAAAACCTTAATAAGTTGCTGCATTTCATTCAGTGTGAGATATTTTCGCCTTCACCATTTCCAGATATTTACCATATATATATATATATATATATATATATATATATATATACACACACACATATTTATTTATTTATTGGCTACTTTTATTGTATAAAACCTGTCATTTTTATTTAAATATTAATAAAGTAATTTTTCATTTAATACATTTTGTACCATTTTTGGTCCTTTAAGCTTGCTTCCAGTTTGGATATGATGCTACAACGCACAAAGGACGTAGTATTACTGATAAATGCTCACGTAATGTAAAAAGCATCAGTGCTCGAAAGTTGTAAATATAGGCAATTTGAATTGTTACCTAGATGTAATATTATTATTATTATAGCATCTTTACTAGCTGGACTTATTTTCCTTGTGTTCCTTTCTTTTGTACAATTTAACCTTTCTGAGCCATTTTCCTTTGTCAAATGTAAACTCTGGTTATGTGGCGTGTTAAATGTTTTGACTGCTGTAACATGGGAATTTCTTGGCTGTAACGATGAATAAAAATATCATTATTATTATCATCATTATGTCATCTTAGCTCATTTATTTTGATAGTCAAACAATTGCAAACTAAACCATTTTAATTTCCTCTTCTAATCCTTCCCGGCCCTGCTGGTTGTGCTACTTTCAGCACCTTGTGGCCTTTTCACGCAGCAGTAATGACACATCGGTTTCTGTGAGTGTCTTGAAAAGAAAGCCTGATGCTGTCAGCACTTTCTACTGTAAACAGACTCCTGCCAAACTCAGAGCGCTTTTATTTTTAATGCACCAGCCTCTCATAAATGCATTACATGATTGAACCCTGCTTTTATTGCATTATTTGTGCCATTACAGGGATATACTTCAGACTACTATATATGGGGGTGCCTTCTACAGATGATTGCACAATCCTGCGATTGCACTGAAATGAGATCTACACTGCATTTCCTTTGAAAAAGTAACATTATGTCTGTATGATGTGATGAACAGGCCCGCACTGCTACAAATTAAGCACAAGTCTGAACCTCGTCTTTGTACTGTTTTAGCTCCTTCACTATAAATAAAAGGTGCAGGCTGTGTTTACACTGTGTAGGTTGGGGGGACGGGGGAGCGCGGATAGCGGCAGCTGTCTGTTATTAAGCAGGTAGTGTCTTGGACTGGGACACAGTCTTCCTGTCACTTCTTGTGATTCTGCAGCACACACACAGTCTGCAGATGCACACTGCTCCTACACGTTTCTTCATACATGTCAGCGTTAGCAGTAAAGAGGCATTGCTTTGTTCTTACCTAAATAGTTGGTCCTGATGGCGTTAGGCTCGCTGTATCCAATTAGGCGTTTGTTTACATCCCAAACGAGGTTGCCAGTGCAGGACATTGTGACCATATGTGGTTCTGAATTGACAATAACATTGAAACAGAGCTAACCCTTCCCCTTTTTTGATGTCGCCTTTTATCTCCCGTCGCCTCGGAGCAGTCCCTGCCCGTTGGGACGCCGTTGACGTTAGCTGGAGGAGACACTCAGTGTCCGCATTGCTGGAAGGGAAAGAGTCGCTCCTGTCCGGTCTCCGCTGTTCCCCCCCCTCCCCACTGAGCTGAAGCCCGACTGTGTTCCTGTTCTCCGTGCTGCTGCTAACTATCTGTCCTGTTAGCCTAGCCTGGTTTATTTCTTCAAGCGGTCAGCTGTGTCCAAATAACGCGAGAAACTGCGTGGTTGGCCACAGAGGGGAGGTGCGCTCGATTTTAGCGCCTTGAAAGCTGACGGTGCGGGTGCATCCAGTTTTTATTAGTATTTCTGTCAGTGGCCAAGTTAGCTACAGGCTTGTCTCTTATTCAGTTATTACCGGTGGCTATGAATTGAATAAATGTCTTAACGATTTTTAAAAACAGTATTGACATAAGTGACATTTTGTATATGTATGTATAAAGGGATGTATTACAGTGGCCCGGAGAGGCCAAACGGACTGCAACTTCAGAAAACACTTGCAAAAAGAAAAATGCTGCAAAAAGAAAAACACTTGCAAAAAGAAAAACGCTGCAAAACGAAAAAAAACGCTGCAAAAAGAAAAATGCTGCAAAAAGAAAAAAACGCTGCAAAAGCACACACAACACAACGGAAATATGAAAAAAGACAACGGAAATGTTTCTGGGGAGACAATAACCGAACGGTCCAGTTGCACGAACCAAAACATGTATGTATGGCTGTATCCCAATTCAGGGACTGTTTCCCAATTCAGGGTCTGCAGCCTTAAAGTACGCAGCCTTAACGGTCCTCAAGGGCCGCACTCAAAGACCGCTGAGGCCGGAAGTGTGAGGCTTGTAGGCTTGTGAGATGGGACGGTCTAGCCTCTGTCACGCTTCCCAGGTTGCCTAGCAACCATGATACTAACAGCTGGAAACGTTTCATACAGCTTTGTTTGACAGAAATGAAGGAGAACATATTTTGTACATTTGTTTCTACATGAGCTTTGTGTGATTTGATAAGTATCTGAGGCTGAGACCACAGGACAGTAAAACATGATTTTTGGGCTTCATTTCTGTACTGAACAGTCATTTAAGATTAGTTAGTAAATAACAATTAGCTAATGTTGTTCATGAGACTAAAGTCATCTCACTTTGGTAATGTAAATATAATATGGCCAATATTATATTAATCATTATTAGTTATTACAGCAGTGAACATGAACTCTGTGCCAAACACTGAGCTTCAGTAAAGATTCAAGTTGCAGTTATTTATATTTCCTTTCACCTTAAATCTTCACTTAAAGACAAGTATCTGTGACAGTGTATATATAGATGTATTATATATAAGAGACAAATATTGTTCGTTTAATTTGTTGGCATTATTACATTTGGCTCAATGCTTACATATATGTGTAAAAAGAAAATGTACGAGCTGTGATAACTGTGTCTGATAAAATGAAGAGTAGACTGATATATGAAATATTCCTTTATTGGGTGAGAAAATCAGACCATGTCATAACTGCTTTAAGTCATACAGAATAGATATCAGAGCCTTAAACAGGCTGACTTCTGTTAAATGGGTCAAACTGGGCAGAAAGTATACAAACACATAACATCCTTATAGAATATGATGTAACACTATAGATCAACTTACCTCAGAATATATAAAGCATATAAACAATTACAGCAATATGATGCAACAAACACAGCAGTGCTACTAATCCAAAATACTCAAAGCTTCATAGAACTGAAACAAACATTTATTTTTAGCTCCATTCTGCTGCTGATACAGACTTTAGGTTTCTGAACATTAAACTTGTTGCTGCCTTTCATAGTGTGTAACCTGAATGCCCTGAGTACTTTCTCCCACACTGAAAACACTGGAATGATAAAATTATTTGAACATTACCTAATAAGACTGATTCAGGACAGACAATTAGTTATGTTAAACTTTCCTAGCAGTCCTTCACAAACAGGGAACAGTCTGTCTATTCTCTCCATCTGTCAGCTGCTGCTGGCTCTTCCTCCTCCTCTTACTCACACACTGCTGAGTTTCTCCTGGTGGATCATCAGGGGTGCAAAGCCTCACAGATGATGTGCAGCAGTGGGTCCCTCAGTCTGTCCTCACTCTGGACACTTGCAGTTGTCACACATGGAAATCAAATGTGTGATAAGCTGCAGGATTCAAACACAAGTGTAACTTATAAACACATGTTCATACTTTTATTCCACAATCAGAGAGAAAGAAACAGAGAGAGAGTGCAGGACAGACAGACAAGTGACAGTCTCAGGTGTACACACTGCTACAAACAGGAGGATTTAGTGTTTGTGTTATTACGAGTGTTAAACAAGAAGAGTTCCCAGATGGTACAGTGGACACATGTGTGACTCCTGTGATTAAAGCATCTTTCTTTCAGCTTAACGAGTGAACCGTCAGCTCGTTCAAACACACGTTAAAGTCCGTTTGGCTCGACACCACCGAACAGAGGCAGCAATGTAACATAGCTAACATTAACAGTGCAGTGGATCCTGCTTGTGCCGTGATATTCAGGACTGCAAACCGAGCAGCATCACTGACTTTCAGCCTGTTGTGTTTGTGGATATATGACTGACTTTAATTATCCACAAAATCATCAGATTCTCTGTAAGATTAAGGTCGACTATCTAACGGCGTATAAATAAAGGATTTAAAACAAAGTAAATGCTGAAAGTACAAACATGGCTAATGTCACATAACTTTGCCGGTGTTGTGCCAAAAAGTGATTGCCTGCTAAAAACTGATTTCCAATGTTTCCGTGTATTTTTTATGTGTAATATCTTTACGTATGTTGGTAAATAGACTTCGGTGAACAGCGTTTACAAAGGGGTTATATATAGAATTAAAAAATCATCTGTTTTTTCAAGTATCTTTACAACTCTGTGTTATTGTACTTACATTATAACCAATCCGGTCCTTTATCCCCACTTAAAATATTTTTACAGAACTATTGTAATATTTGCTGCCATTTCTGCTGTCCTCTTGGCCAACTTACTCTTACAAAAGACATTTGTAATGTTAATGAGATTTTTTTTTTTTTAACTGCATAAATAAAGGTTATATAAAAGTCACTGCCAAAAACTGATTATGGCTTCTATCTTGTTACACGAATGTTGTTTGTGGCTCAATATGACTTTATGTCATCCATGAGGGATGCATTTGACATATGTTTCACATATTATAGCCCAACAAGTTACTAGCAGTTTAAATACCAGCAATCAGTTTTTGGCAGACGATCACTTTTTGGCACAACACCGGTATGTGGCCAACAGTAATGTTTTAATGTTCCTCATTATTAAACATTTGCACATAAATAAGTGACATAATATTCAGAACTTACTTTTGAAAGTTTACTCTTTGGCCGCTCCACTTCTTTGAAGTGTCTCCCAGTCCCAGTGCAATTGTTAGCTTGTTTTGGTTCGTGCAACTGGTCCGTCCGGTTATTGTCTCCCCAGAAACATTTCCGTTGTCTTTTTTCCTATTTCTGTTGTGTTGTGTGTGCTTTTGCAGCGTTTTTCTTTTTGCAGCATTTTTCTTTTTGCAGCATTTTTCTTTTTGCAAGTGTTTTCTGAAGTTGCAGTCCGTTTGGCCTCTCAGGGCCACCGTACCTTACTTTACTATCACTTACCACACTTTATAATTTTATCAAAACATTTCTTTCTTATAGCATTTTGTGAGCTGATTTTGGTCCAACTGTAATTATTGCAAAAGGACATCTTAACTGTATAATCAGTGTGTTGTTTATACAGTTAAGATGTCCACAACCAACAATGAAAAGAATAAAAAATAAACTTTTGAACCTCTCAAGGCGCACCCTTGTAGTTTGATCAGGTGCTTGTCGGTTTACAGAACTTCTCTGAATGGCTGACACCCTTACCAAACGCCGGGTAACTTTACAGTTCTTAATCATACTTGCCCCTTAAAAACCCTCAATAAAATCTGAAATTCAAGTTGGTCTCAGCCGCTCTCCACTCTGGATTCTTTAATAATTGAGATTTCAGCGGTGACTCTGTCTGATCTCAGTTGCCACGCACTCGCCTTCTCCATACTTTGCTCCGACATAAGCGCTCTTTCAGACTCATTGAGTCTACCTGCAGGTTTCCTGGAATCAAAATGAAAGTAGAGAACAAAAATCACTCAAAAAATCTCATCCTCGTCACCAAGATTGTTGTGGAAAAATACACTGAGCATCGACCCAAACTGACTCAGATTTATCGAAAGAAACTTCAAACCTCTGCAAAAGGATCAACACAGCACCAACGGGGTTCGTACCAGCACTGACAAACAGGCAAAATAATAACAGCTCCTCTATAGCCATACAGATACAGTGAAAATGAAAGTGTTTTTGAATTTTATTTTCTGTAAATCATTTGATTTATTTAATAAATTAAATATTATATTTTAGAGGCCGTTCTAATCTGATATTCCATTCTAGGCAAATTGACAGCAAATAAAACTAAGTACACTTTTAAAACTTTTTTTTTATTATTCATTTTTATTTGAATTCAATTCAATTTTATTTATATAGCGCCTAATCACAACAACAGTTGCCTCAAGGCGCTTTCTATTGTAAGGTAGACCCTACAATAGTACAGAACCCAACAATCATATGACCCCCTGTGAGCAAGCACTTTGGCGACAGTGGGAAGGAAAAACTCCCTTTTAACAGGAAGAAACCTCCAGCAGAACCAGGCTCAGGGAGGGGCGGCCATCTGCTGCGACCGGTTGGGGTGAGAGAAGGAAGACGGGATAAAGGACAGAAAAATGCTATAATGTAATGTGGTGAAATTATTATCAACCAGGTGGTTCATGAGACAATTATTTTAAAGTAGTCTGGTTTTAACATTAACAATGAAGAATTATAATAAAAATGTAATGCATCTAGGCTACGTCCACATGTACCCAGGTATTTTTGAAAACGCAGCTTTTTAGATGCAGGTGTCAGGTAAACTTTAACGTGCTCGTGAGAAAACCCTAGAGAAGAAATTAGGTCTCTTCAATGGGGCATTTCTTTTGAAACTTTTGACAATCACGTTGTCAATATTGTCTTGGCCATTAAACATTAACTCCAGGACAGTGTTTGGATTTTTCCACTTTTGCCGGAGTTCATTGTACACTTTCACACTGACTTCTTCAGTGTTCTCTAAGGACATTTGAAGCTTTTGGGACAAAATTTTAGCCCAAATCCTGTGGGTAAACCTGTTCATGATGGCTTTATCTGCCCCTGGAGGCAATTTCCTTGCCTCATTTGCGTTGCTTATAGCGTGCAGAACCAAATCTTTAGTGAAGCTTTCAACAACTTTTACGTACTCTTCTCGGTTTTTATATATAGTGAGTACTCTTTTTGGTAAGGCCAACAGGTGTTTTGTAAATGTTGGGACAGTAATATCGTCAAGCTGTTCCCTCAGACATAAAATCAAATACTTCTCCTTGCAGTTATGTGCTTTGCAAAGATTGGTGAAAATGTCCTTGTTGATATTGGTCAGCGTTTTTGGAGATAGATCCAAATCCCTCTCGTCAATCTGAGGCCAGATTTTTTCAAGCAGGCGATCGCTGATAGAGTCGGAGTTGTGGCACCGTGTGAAGTCCTTGTATTTAGACGAGGCTTTGCCTGCGGCCTCTGAAACTACCAACTGAATAACTTTATAAACACAAATCTTTTCTTCAGACAGATAATCAGATGCCAGAGTGACATCATAAGAACCAAAATCTGAATCAGACTTATGGACTGACCTATGTAGTTTTTTCTTCACAGGCTTTTCCAGGGGGGAAGCTTCTATGTTGTCCAAGTCTTTTGAGTAGTTTTTCTTCAAAAAGCTCTTCTTCGGTTCCACTGTGGCTGCGGTGAGGGTTTGAGGAAGAAACATCTGGGACGACACAGACGCTTCTTCCTCAGATGAATCACTAAAACCAATAAAAACATTTAGATATATGTTAGGTGGCGTTGGTGCACGATGCAGTGATATTTCGGAATTTTCACTGTCAGCTGTGGATGTTTTATCAAGACTGCTCTCCTCTGCAGTCAAATGCAGCTTGAGGTTTTTTGAGTCTGAAGAGTCCTCCAGTCCTGGAGTTTCTGTTTCTTCATTATCACCGTGGTCATCTACAGAAATTTCTTTCAGGATGCTGTCCTTTGCTCCTGTTTCTTCTGTTTTCTCAGGGGACTCTGTGTCCACTGAGTGAAGACAGGCCTCATCAGTCTGCGTGGACACTGGATCTCCCTTCTCCACGGTTGTGTCCATTGCGTCCTCTAACATGGAACAAAGTTTCAACATGTCTTTCAGCAAAGTGGAAGGCAGCTCAGTGTTGCAGTACTCTGGGTTGAACTGCAGAGATTGCCACTGTGGTACAATTGTACCAAAAAAGTGGTCACTTAAGGACTTCCATGTTTCCACTGAGGTGTTACTGTGTGGAGTTGTCATGTTTAAGTTTGTATTACTATTTCTCTGACTCTGAAATGTAGAAGAGGAAATAAATTGTTGGCTGGTTGGAGTTGGACTAGGCATGTGTGCTCTTTGTAAACCAAATGCTTGGGAGTCTGGACGGCTCCTTTATATAGGGTTAAGCCCCGCCCACGTTCGGCTGCAGCCACTGTGACGTCATCCACTTTTCTTTGACGTTGAACCTTCAAAGGTTTGGGGGCGGGGTTTAAGCTAATCTCTGACACAGCTGCATGACATTTAAATGGCATAAACTATTAATTTAAATTACCCATTGTAAATGTTGTTCTTAAAGCAGACTGGTTAATAATAATTTCACCACATGATATTTTTTCAAATTATTTTGTATTTGCTTAAATAAATGCATAATTCAAAGACTGTAATTTTTCATTGTATATCAAATTACAGTTGGACATTTTAGGTGTTCCCTAAATTTTAATGTAGGCATCAGGACATAGATATTTTTTATTTTGCTTCTTTTTATTCAGATTCAAGCTGAGTACGATTAAAAGTTGTTGGGGTTTGTTTTTACTTAGACTGAAGTTTGTATTCATATCTACTGATATTAATTCATTGTTATCTTAATATAGCTTAAGGTGGGGTGCATGCATACCCATATGCAAACGATATATACATAAATCTTATAAAGTCTGTATCTGTCTTGTGTGAAACTTGTATGAAAAGCATACAAGAGTGAAAACAGATATAAGATCCCTTGAAAAATTATATACATGAAACTTGTATATTTTGGATACTTACTAAAACAATATATGAAAGTAATGAGAAAGTGGCCACCTTCATGAGTGAATCGCATAAGCCTTATATGATTCACTATATGAAGTAGGCCACATCTTATGCAAGTCTTTTATAAGTTTTTTCTATTTCTTTTCCATATGGGTATACTTGAGCTTGTATGTATACTTTTTACCCTGTGTGAATAAATTTAAACTTCTGCACCCAATTCTTCCTTTTTAAAGTCATTAAAATGTATACTGTAAAGTTAGAGAAATCATTAAAAGCCCCAAACTACAATATAATATTCATAATCATTATAAGAGCCTCTAAACTTCTCACCACATCTGTATGAAACTCCTGGCACTATTTTTGGTGATCCCAGCATCTGTTGACAAATTTGGGGCGGACATCATAGTAATTTAACCTTAGTTATGGTTCATACTAGGTTTTGCAATATTATTTTATAATTTTACACATTTGACTTTCTTATATATTTCATTACTTTACTATCACTTACCACACTTTATAATTTTATCAAAACATTTCTTTCTTATAGCATTTTGTGAGCTGATTTTGGTCCAACTGTAATTATTACAAAAGGACATCTTAACTGTATAATCAGTGTGTTGTTTATACAGTTAAGATGTCCACAACCAACAATGAAAAGAATAAAAATAAACCTTTGAACCTCTCAAGGCGCACCCTTGTAGTTTGATCAGGTGCTTGTCGGTTTACAGAACTTCTCTGAATGGCTGACACCCTTACCAAACGCCGGGTAAGTTTACATTTCTTAATCATACTTGCCCCTTAAAAACCCTCAAAATCTGAAATTCAAGTTGGTCTCAGCCGCTCTCCACTCTGGATTCTTTAATAATTGAGATTTCAGCGGTGACTCTGTCTGATCTCAGTTGCCACGCACTCGCCTTCTCCATACTTTGCTCGGACATAAGCGCTCTTTCAGACTCATTGAGTCTACCTGCAGGTTTCCTGGAATCAAAATGAAAGTAGAGAACAAAAATCACTCAAGAAATCTCATCCTCGTCACCAAGATTGTTGTGGAAAAATACACTGAGCATCGACCCAAACTGACTCAGATTTATCGAAAGAAACTTCAAACCTCTGCAAAAGGATCAACACAGCACCAACGGGGTTCGTACCAGCACTGACAAACAGGCAAAATAATAACAGCTCCTCTATAGCCATACAGATACAGTGAAAATGAAAGTGTTTTTGAATTTTATTTTCTGTAACTCATTTGATTTATTTAATAAATTAAATATTATATTTTAGAGGCCGTTCTAATCTGATATTCCATTCTAGGCAAATTGACAGCAAATAAAACTAAGTACACTTTTAAAACTTTTTTTTAAATTCATTTTTATTTGAATTCAATTCAATTTTATTTATATAGCGCCTAATCACAACAACAGTTGCCTCAAGGCGCTTTCTATTGTAAGGTAGACCCTACAATAGTACAGAACCCAACAATCATATGACCCCCTGTGAGCAAGCACTTTGGCGACAGTGGGAAGGAAAAACTCCCTTTTAACAGGAAGAAACCTCCAGCAGAACCAGGCTCAGGGAGGGGCGGCCATCTGCTGCGACCGGTTGGGGTGAGAGAAGGAAGACGGGATAAAGGACAGAAAAATGTTATAATGTAATGTGGTGAAATTATTATCAACCAGGTGGTTCATGAGACAATTATTTTAAAGTAGTCTGGTTTTAACATTAACAATGAAGAATTATAATAAAAATGTAATGCATCTAGGCTACGTCCACATGTACCCAGGTATTTCTGAAAACGCAGCTTTTTAGATGCAGGTGTCAGGTAAACTTTAACGTGCTCGTGAGAAAACCCTAGAGAAGAAATTAGGTCTCTTCAATGGGGCATTTCTTTTGAAACTTTTGACAATCACGTTGTCAATATTGTCTTGGCCATTAAACATTAACTCCAGGACAGTGTTTGGATTTTTCCACTTTTGCCGGAGTTCATTGTACACTTTCACACTGACTTCTTCAGTGTTCTCTAAGGACATTTGAAGCTTTTGGGACAAAATTTTAGCCCAAATCCTGTGGGTAAACCTGTTCATGATGGCTTTATCTGCCCCTGGAGGCAATTTCCTTGCCTCATTTGCGTTGCTTATAGCGTGCAGAACCAAATCTTTAGTGAAGCTTTCAACAACTTTTACGTACTCTTCTCGGTTTTTATATATAGTGAGTACTCTTTTTGGTAAGGCCAACAGGTGTTTTGTAAATGTTGGGACAGTAATATCGTCAAGCTGTTCCCTCAGACATAAAATCAAATACTTCTCCTTGCAGTTATGTGCTTTGCAAAGATTGGTGAAAATGTCCTTGTTGATATTGGTCAGCGTTTTTGGAGATAGATCCAAATCTTTCTCGTCAATCTGAGGCCAGATTTTTTCAAGCAGACGATCGCTGTTGGAGTCCAGAGTCGAGCACCGTGTGAAGTCCTTGTATTTAGACGAGGCTTTGCTTGTGGCCTCTGAAACTACCAACTGAATAACTTTATAAACACAAATCTTTTCTTCAGACAGATAATCAGATGCCAGAGTGACATCATAAGAACCAATATCTGAATCACCATTACCGACTGACACATGTATAGCATTCTTCACAGGCTTTTCCAGGGGGGAAGCTTCTATGTTGTCCAAGTCTTTTGAGTAGTTTTCCTTCAAACAGCTCTTCTTCGGTTCTACTGTGGCTGCGGTGAGGGTTTGAGGAGGAAACATCTGGGACGACACAGACGCTTCTTCCTCAGATGACTCACAGCTGAAACCTATTAAAATATCTGGATATACGCAAGGTGGTGCAGGTACACGATGCAGTGTTAGAATTTCTCTGTTTTCACTGTCATCTGTGGATGTTTCATCAAGACTGCTCTCCTCTGCAGTCAAATGCAGCTTGAGGTTTTTTGAGTCTGAAGAGTCCTCCAGTCCTGGAGTTTCTGTTTCTTCTTTATCACAGTGGTCATCTACAGAAATTTCTTTTAGGATGCTGTCCTTTGCTCCTGTTTCTTCTGTTTGCTCAGGGGACTCTGTTTGCACTGAGTGAAGAGAGAGCTCATTATTCTGCGTGGACACTGGATCTCCCTTCTCCACGGTTGTGTCCATTGCGTCCTCTAACATGGAACAAAGTTTCAACATGTCTTTCAGCAAAGTGGAAGGCAGCTCAGTGTTGCAGTACTCTGGGTTGAACTGCAGAGATTGCCACTGTGGTACAATTGTACCAAAAAAGTGGTCACTTAAGGACTTCCATGTTTCCACTGAGGTGTTACTGTGTGGAGTTGTCATGTTTAAGTTTGTATTACTATTTCTCTGACTCTGAAATGTAGAAGAGGAAATAAATTGTTGGCTGGTTGGAGTTGGACTAGGCATGTGTGCTCTTTGTAAACCAAATGCTTGGGAGTCTGGACGGCCCCTTTATATAGGTTTAAGCCCCGCCCACGTTCGGCTGCAGCCACTGTGACGTCATCCACTTTCCTTTGAAGTTGAACCTTCAAAGGTTTGGGGGCGGGGTTTAAGCTAATCTCTGACACAGCTGCATGACATTTAAATGGCATAAACTATTAATTTAAATTACCCATTGTAAATGTTGTTCTTAAAGCAGACTGGTTAATAATAATTTCACCACATGATATTTTTTCAAATTATTTTGTATTTGCTTAAATAAATGCATAATTCAAAGACTGTAATTTTTCATTGTATATCAAATTACAGTTGGACATTTTAGGTGTTCCCTAAATTTTAATGTAGGCATCAGGAAATAGATATTTTTTATTTTGCTTCTTTTTATTCAGATTCAAGCTGAGTACGATTAAAAGTTGTTGGGGTTTGTTTTTACTTAGACTGAAGTTTGTATTCCTATCTACTGATATTAATTCATTGTTATCTTAATATAGCTTAAGGTGGGGTGCATGCATACCCATATGGAAACGATATATATATACATCTTATAAAGTCTGTATCTGTCTTGTGTGAAACTTGTATGAAAAGCATACAAGAGTGAAAACAGATATAAGATCCCTTGAAAAATTATATACATGAAACTTGTATATTTTGGATACTTACTAAAACAATATATGAAAGTAATGAGAAAGTGGCCACCTTCATGAGTGAATCGCATAAGCCTTATATGATTCACTATATGAAGTAGGCCACATCTTATGCAAGTCTTTTATAAGTTTTTTCTATTTCTTTTCCATATGGGTATACTTGAGCTTGTATGTATACTTTTTACCCTGTGTGAATAAATTCAAACTTCTGCACCCAATTCTTCCTTTTTAAAGTCATTAAAATGTATACTGTAAAGTTAGAGAAATCATTAAAAGCCCCAAACTACAATATAATATTCATAATCATTATAAGAGCCTCTAAACTTCTCGCCACATCTGTATGAAACTCCTGGCACCATTTTTGGTGATCCCAGCATCTGTTGACAAATTTGGGGCGGACATCATAGTAATTTAACCTTAGTTATGGTTCATACTAGGTTTTGCAATATTATTTTATAATTTTACACATTTGACTTTCTTATATATTTCATTACTTTACTATCACTTACCACACTTTATAATTTTATCAAAACATTTCTTTCTTATAGCATTTTGTGAGCTGATTTTGGTCCAACTGTAATTATTACAAAAGGACATCTTAACTGTATAATCAGTGTGTTGTTTATACAGTTAAGATGTCCACAACCAACAATGAAAAGAATAAAAATAAACCTTTGAACCTCTCAAGGCGCACCCTTGTAGTTTGATCAGGTGCTTGTCGGTTTACAGAACTTCTCTGAATGGCTGACACCCTTACCAAACGCCGGGTAACTTTACAGTTCTTAATCATACTTGCCCCTTAAAAACCCTCAATAAAATCTGAAATTCAAGTTGGTCTCAGCTGCTCTCCACTCTGGATTCTTTAATAATTGAGATTTCAGCGGTGACTCTGTCTGATCTCAGTTGCCACGCACTCGCCTTCTCCATACTTTGCTCGGACATAAGCGCTCTTTCAGACTCATTGAGTCTACCTGCAGGTTTCCTGGAATCAAAATGAAAGTAGAGAACAAAAATCACTCAAGAAATCTCATCCTCGTCACCAAGATTGTTGTGGAAAAATACACTGAGCATCGACCCAAACTGACTCAGATTTATCGAAAGAAACTTCAAACCTCTGCAAAAGGATCAACACAGCACCAACGGGGTTCGTACCAGCACTGACAAACAGGCAAAATAATAACAGCTCCTCTATAGCCATACAGATACAGTGAAAATGAAAGTGTTTTTGAATTTTATTTTCTGTAACTCATTTGATTTATTTAATAAATTAAATATTATATTTTAGAGGCCGTTCTAATCTGATATTCCATTCTAGGCAAATTGACAGCAAATAAAACTAAGTGCACTTTTAAAACTTTTTTTTAAATTCATTTTTATTTGAATTCAATTCAATTTTATTTATATAGCGCCTAATCACAACAACAGTTGCCTCAAGGCGCTTTCTATTGTAAGGTAGACCCTACAATAGTACAGAACCCAACAATCATATGACCCCCTGTGAGCAAGCACTTTGGCGACAGTGGGAAGGAAAAACTCCCTTTTAACAGGAAGAAACCTCCAGCAGAACCAGGCTCAGGGAGGGGCGGCCATCTGCTGCGACCGGTTGGGGTGAGAGAAGGAAGACGGGATAAAGGACAGAAAAATGTTATAATGTAATGTGGTGAAATTATTATCAACCAGGTGGTTCATGAGACAATTATTTTAAAGTAGTCTGGTTTTAACATTAACAATGAAGAATTATAATAAAAATGTAATGCATCTAGGCTACGTCCACATGTACCCAGGTATTTCTGAAAACGCAGCTTTTTAGATGCAGGTGTCAGGTAAACTTTAACGTGCTCGTGAGAAAACCCTAGAGAAGAAATTAGGTCTCTTCAATGGGGCATTTCTTTTGAAACTTTTGACAATCACGTTGTCAATATTGTCTTGGCCATTAAACATTAACTCCAGGACAGTGTTTGGATTTTTCCACTTTTGCCGGAGTTCATTGTACACTTTCACACTGACTTCTTCAGTGTTCTCTAAGGACATTTGAAGCTTTTGGGACAAAATTTTAGCCCAAATCCTGTGGGTAAACCTGTTCATGATGGCTTTATCTGCACCTGGAGGCAATTTCCTTGCCTCATTTGCGTTGCTTATAGCGTGCAGAACCAAATCTTTAGTGAAGCTTTCAACAACTTTTACGTACTCTTCTCGGTTTTTATATATAGTGAGTACTCTTTTTGGTAAGGCCAACAGGTGTTTTGTAAATGTTGGGACAGTAATATCGTCAAGCTGTTCCCTCAGACATAAAATCAAATACTTCTCCTTGCAGTTATGTGCTTTGCAAAGATTGGTGAAAATGTCCTTGTTGATATTGGTCAGCGTTTTTGGAGATAGATCCAAATCTTTCTCGTCAATCTGAGGCCAGATTTTTTCAAGCAGACGATCGCTGTTGGAGTCCAGAGTCGAGCACCGTGTGAAGTCCTTGTATTTAGACGAGGCTTTGCTTGTGGCCTCTGAAACTACCAACTGAATAACTTTATAAACACAAATCTTTTCTTCAGACAGATAATCAGATGCCAGAGTGACATCATAAGAACCAATATCTGAATCACCATTACCGACTGACACATGTATAGCATTCTTCACAGGCTTTTCCAGGGGGGAAGCTTCTATGTTGTCCAAGTCTTTTGAGTAGTTTTCCTTCAAACAGCTCTTCTTCGGTTCTACTGTGGCTGCGGTGAGGGTTTGAGGAGGAAACATCTGGGATGACACAGACGCTTCTTCCTCAGATGACTCACAGCTGAAACCTATTAAAATATCTGGATATACGCAAGGTGGTGCAGGTACACGATGCAGTGTTAGAATTTCTCTGTTTTCACTGTCATCTGTGGATGTTTCATCAAGACTGCTCTCCTCTGCAGTCAAATGCAGCTTGAGGTTTTTTGAGTCTGAAGAGTCCTCCAGTCCTGGAGTTTCTGTTTCTTCTTTATCACAGTGGTCATCTACAGAAATTTCTTTTAGGATGCTGTCCTTTGCTCCTGTTTCTTCTGTTTTCTCAGGGGACTCTGTGTCCACTGAGTGAAGACAGGCCTCATCAGTCTGCGTGGACACTGGATCTCCCTTCTCCACGGTTGTGTCCATTGCGTCCTCTAACATGGAACAAAGTTTCAACATGTCTTTCAGCAAAGTGGAAGGCAGCTCAGTGTTGCAGTACTCTGGGTTGAACTGCAGAGATTGCCACTGTGGTACAATTGTACCAAAAAAGTGGTCACTTAAGGACTTCCATGTTTCCACTGAGGTGTTACTGTGTGGAGTTGTCATGTTTAAGTTTGTATTACTATTTCTCTGACTCTGAAATGTAGAAGAGGAAATAAATTGTTGGCTGGTTGGAGTTGGACTAGGCATGTGTGCTCTTTGTAAACCAAATGCTTGGGAGTCTGGACGGCCCCTTTATATAGGTTTAAGCCCCGCCCACGTTCGGCTGCAGCCACTGTGACGTCATCCACTTTCCTTTGAAGTTGAACCTTCAAAGGTTTGGGGGCGGGGTTTAAGCTAATCTCTGACACAGCTGCATGACATTTAAATGGCATAAACTATTAATTTAAATTACCCATTGTAAATGTTGTTCTTAAAGCAGACTGGTTAATAATAATTTCACCACATGATATTTTTTCAAATTATTTTGTATTTGCTTAAATAAATGCATAATTCAAAGACTGTAATTTTTCATTGTATATCAAATTACAGTTGGACATTTTAGGTGTTCCCTAAATTTTAATGTAGGCATCAGGAAATAGATATTTTTTATTTTGCTTCTTTTTATTCAGATTCAAGCTGAGTACGATTAAAAGTTGTTGGGGTTTGTTTTTACTTAGACTGAAGTTTGTATTCCTATCTACTGATATTAATTCATTGTTATCTTAATATAGCTTAAGGTGGGGTGCATGCATACCCATATGGAAACGATATATATATACATCTTATAAAGTCTGTATCTGTCTTGTGTGAAACTTGTATGAAAAGCATACAAGAGTGAAAACAGATATAAGATCTAATCTGATATTCCATTCTAGGCAAATTGACAGCAAATAAAACTAAGTACACTTTTAAAACTTTTTTCTTTTATTCATTTTTATTTGAATTCAATTCAATTTTATTTATATAGCGCCTAATCACAACAACAGTTGCCTCAAGGCGCTTTCTATTGTAAGGTAGACCCTACAATAGTACAGAACCCAACAATCATATGACCCCCTGTGAGCAAGCACTTTGGCGACAGTGGGAAGGAAAAACTCCCTTTTAACAGGAAGAAACCTCCAGCAGAACCAGGCTCAGGGAGGGGCGGCCATCTGCTGCGACCGGTTGGGGTGAGAGAAGGAAGACGGAATAAAGGACAGAAAAATGTTATAATGTAATGTGGTGAAATTATTATCAACCAGGTGGTTCATGAGACAATTATTTTAAAGTAGTCTGGTTTTAACATTAACAATGAAGAATTATAATAAAAATGTAATGCATCTAGGCTACGTCCACATGTACCCAGGTATTTTTGAAAACGCAGCTTTTTAGATGCAGGTGTCAGGTAAACTTTAACGTGCTCGTGAGAAAACCCTAGAGAAGAAATTAGGTCTCTTCAATGGGGCATTTCTTTTGAAACTTTTGACAATCACGTTGTCAATATTGTCTTGGCCATTAAACATTAACTCCAGGACAGTGTTTGGATTTTTCCACTTTTGCCGGAGTTCATTGTACACTTTCACACTGACTTCTTCAGTGTTCTCTAAGGACATTTTAAGCTTTTGGGACAAAATTTTAGCCCAAATCCTGTGGGTAAACCTGTTCATGATGGCTTTATCTGCCCCTGGAGGCAATTTCCTTGCCTCATTTGCGTTGCTTATAGCGTGCAGAACCAAATCTTTAGTGAAGCTTTCAACAACTTTTACGTACTCTTCTCGGTTTTTATATATAGTGAGTACTCTTTTTGGTAAGGCCAACAGGTGTTTTGTAAATGTTGGGACAGTAATATCGTCAAGCTGTTCCCTCAGACATAAAATCAAATACTTCTCCCTGCAGTTATGTGCTTTGCAAAGATTGGTGAAAATGTCCTTGTTGATATTGGTCAGCCTTTTTGGAGATAGATCCAAATCCCTCTCGTCAATCTGAGGCCAGATTTTTTCAAGCAGACGATCGCTGATAGAGTCGGAGTTGTGGCACCGTGTGAAGTCCTTGTATTTAGACGAGGCTTTGCTTGTGGCCTCTGAAACTACCAACTGAATAACTTTGTAAACACAAATCTTTTCTTCAGACAGATAATCAGATGCCAGAGTGACATCATAAGAACCAATATCTGAATCACCATTACCGACTGACACATGTATAGCATTCTTCACAGGCTTTTCCAGGGGGGAAGCTTCTATGTTGTCCAAGTCTTTTGAGTAGTTTTCCTTCAAACAGCTCTTCTTCGGTTCTACTGTGGCTGCGGTGAGGGTTTGAGGAGGAAACATCTGGGACGACACAGACGCTTCTTCCTCAGATGACTCACAGCTGAAACCTATTAAAATATCTGGATATACGCAAGGTGGTGCAGGTACACGATGCAGTGTTAGAATTTCTCTGTTTTCACTGTCATCTGTGGATGTTTCATCAAGACTGCTCTCCTCTGCAGTCAAATGCAGCTTGAGGTTTTCTGAGTCTGAAGAGTCCTCCAGTCCTGGAGTTTCTGTTTCTTCATGATCACTTTGGTCATCTACAGAAATTTCTTTTAGGATGCTGTCCTTTGCTCCTGTTTCTTCTGTTTTCTCAGGGGACTCTGTGTCCACTGAGTGAAGACAGGCCTCATCAGTCTGCGTGGACACTGGATCTCCCTTCTCCACGGTTGTGTCCATTGCGTCCTCTAACATGGAACAAAGTTTCAACATGTCTTTCAGCAAAGTGGAAGGCAGCTCAGTGTTGCAGTACTCTGGGTTGAACTGCAGAGATTGCCACTGTGGTACAATTGTACCAAAAAAGTGGTCACTTAAGGACTTCCATGTTTCCACTGAGGTGTTACTGTGTGGAGTTGTCATGTTTAAGTTTGTATTACTATTTCTCTGACTCTGAAATGTAGAAGAGGAAATAAATTGTTGGCTGGTTGGAGTTGGACTAGGCATGTGTGCTCTTTGTAAACCAAATGCTTGGGAGTCTGGACGGCCCCTTTATATAGGTTTAAGCCCCGCCCACGTTCGGCTGCAGCCACTGTGACGTCATCCACTTTCCTTTGAAGTTGAACCTTCAAAGGTTTGGGGGCGGGGTTTAAGCTAATCTCTGACACAGCTGCATGACATTTAAATGGCATAAACTATTAATTTAAATTACCCATTGTAAATGTTGTTCTTAAAGCAGACTGGTTAATAATAATTTCACCACATGATATTTTCAAATTATTTTGTATTTGCTTAAATAAATGCATAATTCAAAGACAAGTTCGGTGATTTTTCATTGTATATCAAATTACAGTTGGACATTTTAAGTGTTCCCTAAATTTTAATGTAGGTGTAACCCAGTGTTAATTTGGTTATCTGATATTGTGTGATATTCAGTATATATGTATATATCTATATTGAGTGTTATAAAATGTTCTTCAATGATTTTGAGTTGTTTTTTTTTAAATTGCTATTGGTTTGCGGCTGCTTTACGACAGTCCACTGTGGTAGTACATCCTAGCGGGAGGGGCTATGAGCTCACGTGGCTTGTAGCTGTGCCAGAGAGCAAGCTTGGGTAATATCTCTGTTAAACAAGAAGTCACATACTTGGGACTGCTAATATCCAAAGATCAAAAATCAAGATGCTCTTCAAACTTCACTCCAATTATACAGAAAACCCTAAAAAAGTTCAACCAGTGGCTGCAAAGGGACTTGTCTTTGAAAGGTAGAGTGTTAATTACTAAAGCAGAAGGGATATCCCGATTAACATATGCTGCTCTCTCCTTACATCTGGATAAGAAAATTAGTAAAGATATTGACCGTATGCTCTTTAATTTTATATGGAAAAACCGTACGCATTATATTAGAAAAACTGTTGTGATGAATAAGTACGAATCAGGTGGGCTTAACGTCTTAGACTTTTCTACTTTAAATAACACTTTCAAAATTAATTGGGCTAAACATTTTCTTAAAAACCCTACCTCTATCTGGAACTTTATACCATATTATATTTTCTCTTGTTTTGGTGGCTTTAATTTTGTTTTAAATTGTAATTACAATGTTGAGAAACTCCCTGTAAAGCTTTCATCCTTCCATAAGCAGGTCCTCTTAGCGTGGACCCTCATTTATAAACACAACTTCTCACCTCACAAATACCTTATCTGGAACAACAGAGATATTTTATATAAAAATAAATCACTTTTCCTGGAAACTTGGATCCAAAATGGGATCCTATTGGTGGCTCAGCTGGTTAATAAAGAGGGACAACTACTTACTTACAACGACTTTATTGCACTATATAATTTTCCAATCAGTGTTCAGGAATTCTCAATGGTGCTTGGTGCCATACCCTCAGGGACTTTAATGTTATATAAAAACACTGACAGCTCGATCTCTACCTCAGTCACTCTCTCTGATCCAGCTGAGTCACCAATAGGAAAAATCTGCTTTTCACAGGAACTTGGTAACAGCAATAAGAGAATACGTAGTTTATTCCAAGAAGATATCGTCTCTCTCCCATATATAATATCTTATTGGAACCGATTTGTTCCAGATATCAAGTGGAAGACAGTCTGGATGGTCCCCCATAAATATTTGATTGTAAATAAGGTAAAAGAAGTCTCATTTAAAATTCTACATAAATGTTATCCAGCCAGTCACTACATGGTAAAATTTAAAAGGGACATAAATACTAATTGTACTTTCTGTGGGGATCATCCAGAAACTGTGACACATCTTTTTTGGTACTGTTCTTTTACACAGAGATTCTGGAAGGAATTTAGCAGGTTTGTTATTGTCCATATTTTAAGGGAGTTTTCTTTACGATGGGAAAATGTTTTATTCTGTTTCTTTAAGTTCCCCAAGAAGCATGATAAATGTTTTTTTATGATAAATTTGTTAATACTTTTAGCTAAATTTTTTATCCATAAATGTAAGTTTACTAACAAAACACCATATTTCTGTCATTATTTTAAGGATGTGGAAATGTACATACAATCAATATCAGACTCCACCAACAAAAAGGCTCTCAAAACAATTTATGTATGTGAATTTTTGCGTGTATTCTTATAATTGTTACCTTTTTCTTTTACCCCTGGCTTTGTGTGTTCATGTTCTGTTGTTTTGTATACTTCATCTGTTTGTATGTTGTATACTCATTGTTTGTTAAATAAAGTTTATTTAAAAAAAAGAAAGAAAAAAAGAGAGAGAGCAAGCTTGGGTGAGCTAGCGGGGAATATCTCCTTCTGCAGTAGCCTTAAAAAAGACTATTGTTCGTTCTCCTGCCAGGTAAAAATCTGTTTCGTATGTATATTATACTATTCCATGTGTTATCATGTGTTTGCTATGATGTGATGTGTAGTAATGGTTATTAAGGTGCTAATCGCTAATCGGGGATAAGCTAGTTAGCTCGACAATTAGCCGCCATGCTTAGCGGGCGTTGGTAGCCAAGTTCGTATGTCACTGTGGGGTTATGAGCTCACGTGGCTTGTAGCTGTGCCAGAGAGCAAGCTTGGGTGAGCTAGCGGGGGAATATCTCCTTCTGCAGTAGCCTTAAAAAAAGACTATTGTTCGTTCTCCTGCCAGGTAAAAATCTGTTTCGTATGTATATTATACTATTCCATGTGTTATCATGTGTTTGCTATGATGTGATGTGTAGTAATGGTTATTAAGGTGCTAATCGCTAATCGGGGATAAGCTAGTTAGCTCGACAATTAGCCGCCATGCTAAGCGGACGTTGGTAGCCAAGTTCGTATGTCACTGTGGGGTTATGAGCTCACGTGGCTTGTAGCTGTGCCAGAGAGCAAGCTTGGGTGAGCTAGCGGGGAATATCTCCTTCTGCAGTAGCCTTAAAAAAAGACTATTGTTCATTCTCCTGCCAGACGCCTCGCTGCTGTGCTGCCTTACTGCTGTGCTGCCTTACTGCTGTCATTAAAGGACAAGCGGCTGCCATCCCTTCATCCATCCGGACCTTGATTATTTGGACCGAAGTACTCACACACACGCCCGCACTCAGTGCCATACACTCTCTTTATTTTGCTGGCCAGCTAATACCATTGTTTGTTTTTTTTTGTTTTGTTTTGTTTGCATTCACAAAGACTATCCAAAGACATTTTGGTTATTGTCAAATAGACACTCTCTGATTACGGACTGAGGAGGTTGTGGTGTTACAACCCCAGGACTGAGAAAAAGGACTCTACATAATATATTCACTTGTCTCCTGGTTAGAAGTGACTATTGATGGAAATATTTTTCTTCTTCTTGTCTTTGTTTACATTGTATCCCAGAAAAGTTTTAAGTTGTTCAGGTTGAAACATTTGCACTTAAAGTCGGTTAAGTTTCCTTTGATATATCAGTGTCAAGCTGATGTTTAAGAGGGTATGTTAAGGACAGATGTGCTCCAGTCCATCAATCCTTTAAAGTGCTGGACACCGATGGTAAATTGCCATCAGGCCCTAAATAAATTGTCCTCTGCTGTTATCCATATTGCTTCTCTCATTCTTTGGTGAGTAGACGTATTGGTTACATAGGCATCAGGAAATAGATATTTTTTATTTTGCTTCTTTTTATTCAGATTCAAGCTGAGTACGATCAAAAGTTGTTGGGGTTTGTTTTTACTTAGACTGAAGTTTGTATTCCTATCTACTGATATTAATTCATTGTTATCTTAATATAGCTTAAGGTGGGGTGCATGCATACCCATATGGAAACGATATATATATACATCTTATAAAGTCTGTATCTGTCTTGTGTGAAACTTGTATGAAAAGCATACAAGAGTGAAAACAGATATAAGATCTAATCTGATATTCCATTCTAGGCAAATTGACAGCAAATAAAACTAAGTACACTTTTAAAACTTTTTTCTTTTATTCATTTTTATTTGAATTCAATTCAATTTTATTTATATAGCGCCTAATCACAACAACAGTTGCCTCAAGGCGCTTTCTATTGTAAGGTAGACCCTACAATAGTACAGAACCCAACAATCATATGACCCCCTGTGAGCAAGCACTTTGGCGACAGTGGGAAGGAAAAACTCCCTTTTAACAGGAAGAAACCTCCAGCAGAACCAGGCTCAGGGAGGGGCGGCCATCTGCTGCGACCGGTTGGGGTGAGAGAAGGAAGACGGGATAAAGGACAGAAAAATGTTATAATGTAATGTGGTGAAATTATTATCAACCAGGTGGTTCATGAGACAATTATTTTAAAGTAGTCTGGTTTTAACATTAACAATGAAGAATTATAATAAAAATGTAATGCATCTAGGCTACGTCCACATGTACCCAGGTATTTTTGAAAACGCAGCTTTTTAGATGCAGGTGTCAGGTAAACTTTAACGTGCTCGTGAGAAAACCCTAGAGAAGAAATTAGGTCTCTTCAATGGGGCATTTCTTTTGAAACTTTTGACAATCACGTTGTCAATATTGTCTTGGCCATTAAACATTAACTCCAGGACAGTGTTTGGATTTTTCCACTTTTGCCGGAGTTCATTGTACACTTTCACACTGACTTCTTCAGTGTTCTCTAAGGACATTTTAAGCTTTTGGGACAAAATTTTAGCCCAAATCCTGTGGGTAAACCTGTTCATGATGGCTTTATCTGCCCCTGGAGGCAATTTCCTTGCCTCATTTGCGTTGCTTATAGCGTGCAGAACCAAATCTTTAGTGAAGCTTTCAACAACTTTTACGTACTCTTCTCGGTTTTTATATATAGTGAGTACTCTTTTTGGTAAGGCCAACAGGTGTTTTGTAAATGTTGGGACAGTAATATCGTCAAGCTGTTCCCTCAGACATAAAATCAAATACTTCTCCCTGCAGTTATGTGCTTTGCAAAGATTGGTGAAAATGTCCTTGTTGATATTGGTCAGCCTTTTTGGAGATAGATCCAAATCCCTCTCGTCAATCTGAGGCCAGATTTTTTCAAGCAGACGATCGCTGATAGAGTCGGAGTTGTGGCACCGTGTGAAGTCCTTGTATTTAGACGAGGCTTTGCTTGTGGCCTCTGAAACTACCAACTGAATAACTTTGTAAACACAAATCTTTTCTTCAGACAGATAATCAGATGCCAGAGTGACATCATAAGAACCAATATCTGAATCACCATTACCGACTGACACATGTATAGCATTCTTCACAGGCTTTTCCAGGGGGGAAGCTTCTATGTTGTCCAAGTCTTTTGAGTAGTTTTCCTTCAAACAGCTCTTCCTCGGTTCTACTGTGGCTGCGGTGAGGGTTTGAGGAGGAAACATCTGGGATGACACAGACGCTTCTTCCTCAGATGACTCACAGCTGAAACCTATTAAAATATCTGGATATACGCAAGGTGGTGCAGGTACACGATGCAGTGTTAGAATTTCTCTGTTTTCACTGTCATCTGTGGATGTTTCATCAAGACTGCTCTCCTCTGCAGTCAAATGCAGCTTGAGGTTTTTTGAGTCTGAAGAGTCCTCCAGTCCTGGAGTTTCTGTTTCTTCATGATCACTTTGGTCATCTACAGAAATTTCTTTTAGGATGCTGTCCTTTGCTCCTGTTTCTTCTGTTTTCTCAGGGGACTCTGTGTCCACTGAGTGAAGACAGGCCTCATCAGTCTGCGTGGACACTGGATCTCCCTTCTCCACGGTTGTGTCCATTGCGTCCTCTAACATGGAACAAAGTTTCAACATGTCTTTCAGCAAAGTGGAAGGCAGCTCAGTGTTGCAGTACTCTGGGTTGAACTGCAGAGATTGCCACTGTGGTACAATTGTACCAAAAAAGTGGTCACTTAAGGACTTCCATGTTTCCACTGAGGTGTTACTGTGTGGAGTTGTCATGTTTAAGTTTGTATTACTATTTCTCTGACTCTGAAATGTAGAAGAGGAAATAAATTGTTGGCTGGTTGGAGTTGGACTAGGCATGTGTGCTCTTTGTAAACCAAATGCTTGGGAGTCTGGACGGCCCCTTTATATAGGTTTAAGCCCCGCCCACGTTCGGCTGCAGCCACTGTGACGTCATCCACTTTCCTTTGAAGTTGAACCTTCAAAGGTTTGGGGGCGGGGTTTAAGCTAATCTCTGACACAGCTGCATGACATTTAAATGGCATAAACTATTAATTTAAATTACCCATTGTAAATGTTGTTCTTAAAGCAGACTGGTTAATAATAATTTCACCACATGATATTTTCAAATTATTTTGTATTTGCTTAAATAAATGCATAATTCAAAGACTGTAATTTTTCATTGTATATCAAATTACAGTTGGACATTTTAGGTGTTCCCTAAATTTTAATGTAGGCATCAGGAAATAGATATTTTTTATTTTGCTTCTTTTTATTCAGATTCAAGCTGAGTACGATTAAAAGTTGTTGGGGTTTGTTTTTACTTAGACTGAAGTTTGTATTCATATCTACTGATATTAATTCATTGTTATCTTAATATAGCTTAAGGTGGGGTGCATGCATACCCATATGGAAACGATATATATATACATCTTATAAAGTCTGTATCTGTCTTGTGTGAAACTTGTATGAAAAGCATACAAGAGTGAAAACAGATATAAGATCCCTTGAAAAATTATATACATGAAACTTGTATATTTTGGATACTTACTAAAACAATATATGAAAGTAATGAGAAAGTGGCCACCTTCATGAGTGAATCGCATAAGCCTTATATGATTCACTATATGAAGTAGGCCACATCTTATGCAAGTCTTTTATAAGTTTTTTCTATTTCTTTTCCATATGGGTATACTTGAGCTTGTATGTATACTTTTTACCCTGTGTGAATAAATTCAAACTTCTGCACCCAATTCTTCCTTTTTAAAGTCATTAAAATGTATACTGTAAAGTTAGAGAAATCATTAAAAGCCCCAAACTACAATATAATATTCATAATCATTATAAGAGCCTCTAAACTTCTCGCCACATCTGTATGAAACTCCTGGCACCATTTTTGGTGATCCCAGCATCTGTTGACAAATTTGGGGCGGACATCATAGTAATTTAACCTTAGTTATGGTTCATACTAGGTTTTGCAATATTATTTTATAATTTTACACATTTGACTTTCTTATATATTTCATTACTTTACTATCACTTACCACACTTTATAATTTTATCAAAACATTTCTTTCTTATAGCATTTTGTGAGCTGATTTTGGTCCAACTGTAATTATTACAAAAGGACATCTTAACTGTATAATCAGTGTGTTGTTTATACAGTTAAGATGTCCACAACCAACAATGAAAAGAATAAAAAATAAACTTTTGAACCTCTCAAGGCGCACCCTTGTAGTTTGATCAGGTGCTTGTCGGTTTACAGAACTTCTCTGAATGGCTGACACCCTTACCAAACGCCGGGTAAGTTTACATTTCTTAATCATACTTGCCCCTTAAAAACCCTCAAAATCTGAAATTCAAGTTGGTCTCAGCCGCTCTCCACTCTGGATTCTTTAATAATTGAGATTTCAGCGGTGACTCTGTCTGATCTCAGTTGCCACGCACTCGCCTTCTCCATACTTTGCTCGGACATAAGCGCTCTTTCAGACTCATTGAGTCTACCTGCAGGTTTCCTGGAATCAAAATGAAAGTAGAGAACAAAAATCACTCAAGAAATCTCATCCTCGTCACCAAGATTGTTGTGGAAAAATACACTGAGCATCGACCCAAACTGACTCAGATTTATCGAAAGAAACTTCAAACCTCTGCAAAAGGATAAACACAGCACCAACGGGGTTCGTACCAGCACTGACAAACAGGCAAAATAATAACAGCTCCTCTATAGCCATACAGATACAGTGAAAATGAAAGTGTTTTTGAATTTTATTTTCTGTAACTCATTTGATTTATTTAATAAATTAAATATTATATTTTAGAGGCCGTTCTAATCTGATATTCCATTCTAGGCAAATTGACAGCAAATAAAACTAAGTACACTTTTAAAACTTTTTTCTTTTATTCATTTTTATTTGAATTCAATTCAATTTTATTTATATAGCGCCTAATCACAACAACAGTTGCCTCAAGGCGCTTTCTATTGTAAGGTAGACCCTACAATAGTACAGAACCCAACAATCATATGACCCCCTGTGAGCAAGCACTTTGGCGACAGTGGGAAGGAAAAACTCCCTTTTAACAGGAAGAAACCTCCAGCAGAACCAGGCTCAGGGAGGGGCGGCCATCTGCTGCGACCGGTTGGGGTGAGAGAAGGAAGACGGGATAAAGGACAGAAAAATGCTATAATGTAATGTGGTGAAATTATTATCAACCAGGTGGTTCATGAGACAATTATTTTAAAGTAGTCTGGTTTTAACATTAACAATGAAGAATTATAATAAAAATGTAATGCATCTAGGCTACGTCCACATGTACCCAGGTATTTTTGAAAACGCAGCTTTTTAGATGCAGGTGTCAGGTAAACTTTAACGTGCTCGTGAGAAAACCCTAGAGAAGAAATTAGGTCTCTTCAATGGGGCATTTCTTTTGAAACTTTTGACAATCACGTTGTCAATATTGTCTTGGCCATTAAACATTAACTCCAGGACAGTGTTTGGATTTTTCCACTTTTGCCGGAGTTCATTGTACACTTTCACACTGACTTCTTCAGTGTTCTCTAAGGACATTTTAAGCTTTTGGGACAAAATTTTAGCCCAAATCCTGTGGGTAAACCTGTTCATGATGGCTTTATCTGCCCCTGGAGGCAATTTCCTTGCCTCATTTGCGTTGCTTATAGCGTGCAGAACCAAATCTTTAGTGAAGCTTTCAACAACTTTTACGTACTCTTCTCGGTTTTTATATATAGTGAGTACTCTTTTTGGTAAGGCCAACAGGTGTTTTGTAAATGTTGGGACAGTAATATCGTCAAGCTGTTCCCTCAGACATAAAATCAAATACTTCTCCTTGCAGTTATGTGCTTTGCAAAGATTGGTGAAAATGTCCTTGTTGATATTGGTCAGCCTTTTTGGAGATAGATCCAAATCTTTCTCGTCAATCTGAGGCCAGATTTTTTCAAGCAGACGATCGCTGTTGGAGTCCAGAGTCGAGCACCGTGTGAAGTCCTTGTATTTAGACGAGGCTTTGCTTGTGGCCTCTGAAACTACCAACTGAATAACTTTATAAACACAAATCTTTTCTTCAGACAGATAATCAGATGCCAGAGTGACATCATAAGAACCAATATCTGAATCACCATTACCGACTGACACATGTATAGCATTCTTCACAGGCTTTTCCAGGGGGGAAGCTTCTATGTTGTCCAAGTCTTTTGAGTAGTTTTCCTTCAAACAGCTCTTCCTCGGTTCTACTGTGGCTGCGGTGAGGGTTTGAGGGGGAAACATCTGGGATGACACAGACGCTTCTTCCTCAGATGACTCACAGCTGAAACCTATTAAAATATCTGGATATACGCAAGGTGGTGCAGGTACACGATGCAGTGTTAGAATTTCTCTGTTTTCACTGTCATCTGTGGATGTTTTATCAAGACTGCTCTCCTCTGCAGTCAAATGCAGCTTGAGGTTTTTTGAGTCTGAAGAGTCCTCCAGTCCTGGAGTTTCTGTTTCTTCTTTATCACAGTGGTCATCTACAGAAATTTCTTTCAGGATGCTGTCCTTTGCTCCTGTTTCTTCTGTTTGCTCAGGGGACTCTGTTTGCACTGAGTGAAGAGAGAGCTCATTATTCTGCGTGGACACTGGATCTCCCTTCTCCACGGTTGTGTCCATTGCATCCACTAACATGGAACAAAGTTTCAACATGTCTTTCAGCAAAGTGGAAGGCAGCTCAGTGTTGCAGTACTCTGGGTTGAACTGCAGAGATTGCCACTGTGGTACAATTGTACCAAAAAAGTGGTCACTTAAGGACTTCCATGTTTCCACTGAGGTGTTACTGTGTGGAGTTGTCATGTTTAAGTTTGTATTACTATTTCTCTGACTCTGAAATGTAGAAGAGGAAATAAATTGTTGGCTGGTTGGAGTTGGACTAGGCATGTGTGCTCTTTGTAAACCAAATGCTTGGGAGTCTGGACGGCCCCTTTATATAGGTTTAAGCCCCGCCCACGTTCGGCTGCAGCCACTGTGACGTCATCCACTTTCCTTTGAAGTTGAACCTTCAAAGGTTTGGGGGCGGGGTTTAAGCTAATCTCTGACACAGCTGCATGACATTTAAATGGCATAAACTATTAATTTAAATTACCCATTGTAAATGTTGTTCTTAAAGCAGACTGGTTAATAATAATTTCACCACATGATATTTTCAAATTATTTTGTATTTGCTTAAATAAATGCATAATTCAAAGACAAGTTCGGTGATTTTTCATTGTATATCAAATTACAGTTGGACATTTTAAGTGTTCCCTAAATTTTAATGTAGGTGTAACCCAGTGTTAATTTGGTTATCTGATATTGTGTGATATTCAGTATATATGTATATATCTATATTGAGTGTTATAAAATGTTCTTCAATGATTTTGAGTTGTTTTTTTTTAAATTGCTATTGGTTTGCGGCTGCTTTACGACAGTCCACTGTGGTAGTACATCCTAGCGGGAGGGGCTATGAGCTCACGTGGCTTGTAGCTGTGCCAGAGAGCAAGCTTGGGTAATATCTCTGTTAAACAAGAAGTCACATACTTGGGACTGCTAATATCCAAAGATCAAAAATCAAGATGCTCTTCAAACTTCACTCCAATTATACAGAAAACCCTAAAAAAGTTCAACCAGTGGCTGCAAAGGGACTTGTCTTTGAAAGGTAGAGTGTTAATTACTAAAGCAGAAGGGATATCCCGATTAACATATGCTGCTCTCTCCTTACATCTGGATAAGAAAATTAGTAAAGATATTGACCGTATGCTCTTTAATTTTATATGGAAAAACCGTACGCATTATATTAGAAAAACTGTTGTGATGAATAAGTACGAATCAGGTGGGCTTAACGTCTTAGACTTTTCTACTTTAAATAACACTTTCAAAATTAATTGGGCTAAACATTTTCTTAAAAACCCTACCTCTATCTGGAACTTTATACCATATTATATTTTCTCTTGTTTTGGTGGCTTTAATTTTGTTTTAAATTGTAATTACAATGTTGAGAAACTCCCTGTAAAGCTTTCATCCTTCCATAAGCAGGTCCTCTTAGCGTGGACCCTCATTTATAAACACAACTTCTCACCTCACAAATACCTTATCTGGAACAACAGAGATATTTTATATAAAAATAAATCACTTTTCCTGGAAACTTGGATCCAAAATGGGATCCTATTGGTGGCTCAGCTGGTTAATAAAGAGGGACAACTACTTACTTACAACGACTTTATTGCACTATATAATTTTCCAATCAGTGTTCAGGAATTCTCAATGGTGCTTGGTGCCATACCCTCAGGGACTTTAATGTTATATAAAAACACTGACAGCTCGATCTCTACCTCAGTCACTCTCTCTGATCCAGCTGAGTCACCAATAGGAAAAATCTGCTTTTCACAGGAACTTGGTAACAGCAATAAGAGAATACGTAGTTTATTCCAAGAAGATATCGTCTCTCTCCCATATATAATATCTTATTGGAACCGATTTGTTCCAGATATCAAGTGGAAGACAGTCTGGATGGTCCCCCATAAATATTTGATTGTAAATAAGGTAAAAGAAGTCTCATTTAAAATTCTACATAAATGTTATCCAGCCAGTCACTACATGGTAAAATTTAAAAGGGACATAAATACTAATTGTACTTTCTGTGGGGATCATCCAGAAACTGTGACACATCTTTTTTGGTACTGTTCTTTTACACAGAGATTCTGGAAGGAATTTAGCAGGTTTGTTATTGTCCATATTTTAAGGGAGTTTTCTTTACGATGGGAAAATGTTTTATTCTGTTTCTTTAAGTTCCCCAAGAAGCATGATAAATGTTTTTTTATGATAAATTTGTTAATACTTTTAGCTAAATTTTTTATCCATAAATGTAAGTTTACTAACAAAACACCATATTTCTGTCATTATTTTAAGGATGTGGAAATGTACATACAATCAATATCAGACTCCACCAACAAAAAGGCTCTCAAAACAATTTATGTATGTGAATTTTTGCGTGTATTCTTATAATTGTTACCTTTTTCTTTTACCCCTGGCTTTGTGTGTTCATGTTCTGTTGTTTTGTATACTTCATCTGTTTGTATGTTGTATACTCATTGTTTGTTAAATAAAGTTTATTTAAAAAAAAGAAAGAAAAAAAGAGAGAGAGCAAGCTTGGGTGAGCTAGCGGGGAATATCTCCTTCTGCAGTAGCCTTAAAAAAGACTATTGTTCGTTCTCCTGCCAGGTAAAAATCTGTTTCGTATGTATATTATACTATTCCATGTGTTATCATGTGTTTGCTATGATGTGATGTGTAGTAATGGTTATTAAGGTGCTAATCGCTAATCGGGGATAAGCTAGTTAGCTCGACAATTAGCCGCCATGCTAAGCGGACGTTGGTAGCCAAGTTCGTATGTCACTGTGGGGTTATGAGCTCACGTGGCTTGTAGCTGTGCCAGAGAGCAAGCTTGGGTGAGCTAGCGGGGAATATCTCCTTCTGCAGTAGCCTTAAAAAAAGACTATTGTTCATTCTCCTGCCAGACGCCTCGCTGCTGTGCTGCCTTACTGCTGTGCTGCCTTACTGCTGTGCTGCCTTACTGCTGTGCTGCCTTACTGCTGCCATTAAAGGACAAGCGGCTGCCATCCCTTCATCCATCCGGACCTTGATTATTTGGACCGAAGTACTCACACACACGCCCGCACTCAGTGCCATACACTCTCTTTATTTTGCTGGCCAGCTAATACCATTGTTTGTTTTTTTTGTTTTGTTTTGTTTGCATTCACAAAGACTATCCAAAGACATTTTGGTTATTGTCAAATAGACACTCTCTGATTACGGACTG